>NW_026592890.1:15783296-15880871 GCF_907164565.1 Psammomys obesus | reverse complement strand
TCCTCCTCCTCCTCCTCCTCCTCCTCCTCCTCCTCCTCCTCCTCCTCTTCTTCTTCTTCTTCTTCTTCTTCTTCTTCTTCTTCTTCCTTCTTCTTCTTCCTAAGTCTTATACAGGGATAGTGCAATGTCCATTGAGCTGAAATATGGTAGTTCAGTTTGGATCTATTAAATTTGGAAATATGGTTAAAAAATGTTCACCAACAGAGAAGGTTTATTCTAGAAGGAGGCTATACAAATGGTAATTTCACTGATGACTAGAGGTAAATGCTGAAAGCTCTAGCATGCTGTGGTAAGAATGCTGGACCTCTAAATGTCTTTAGGATATTCTATCCTGGTGACTCACCAGTCTAAGAATACTTCCTGAACAATCTGAATGAAAGTTGTAACAATATTTTGTTATGCATATTTCATCAATCATTTAAGGCTCAGTTTAAACCCTTTTCCCTTTGTAAATCCTTCCTTGGTATTCCCAAATAAAAATAATTTTCCTTTTAAGGTAAATATTGTTGTCAGCATCACATTGAAAATTCCAAAAAGTCTGGAAAGAAAATGAACACTTATTAAGATGCTCTTTTGAAGAACAATTTAAAATATCTTGCAGATATTATTTTATTTAATTCAGGCCATGGCCTCCTCTCGACAATTTTCAGCAATTGTGATTCTTGTTTCTTTTATATTTTATATTTTACCTGAATATTAACCTTCTCAACTTTTATTCATATATATTCAGAGCTTATTGCTAGAGTATAATGACCAATGACTAGGAAGGTCAAATTTTCTCTTTCAGGACTTAGTGGAGTATGGTGCTTGTTAGCTGATAATGCAGTATCACGACAGCCATGTCTCCAGACTGTGTCTGTTTGCCTGGTAGTCTTTGTGCAGGGTACTCTTCCTGAGGCTGAGTCATGCACAGTGCATTTGCATTGGCCTTAGGTGGAATGCAGATTAGTGAACAGAAAAACCACCAAAAACGAGGCTTAGAATGTCATTTATCTATTGACCTGTCACCCTCTCCACGCCTGAGCTTTTTGTAAGCAGAGCCTAGGAGATCCTGGTCCTGCCCTGTCTTCTGTGACACTTAACACTGGGTTTTGTAAAAAGTGTATCTAGAATGCTATTTCTTTGATAACAGGGCCTGGAAAGCAAAGGGGGTTTGCTGTCCCGTCTGTACTCTTTATTTCTTAAGAAATTCCTATTCTTATCGGTAGAATAAATGGCTTTTTTTTTTTTTTTTTTTTTTGAGAAGCCAGAGTAGGAAAAAAAATAACGCATTTAAGAGAAGGTGGATAGAAAAATGAACTTCCTGGACAGTTGTAACTCGTTTGCCCCTCACACATTACAAATACAGCCGGGCAGCCCGAGAGGTTAAGTGATTTGCCCAAGGTTACATAGATGGCTGGCTGTGAGCCTGGTGTAGCTCACAGGTCTCTGATTCCCAGTTCAGTGGGTTTTTTCATTACACTCTGCCCAAAAGAATGCCAGATAACGATTTCTTTTAAAAGAAAGGAAATCCGTATAGGAATTTGCAGATTGTGTCTAAATAAATATAGTTTACATTTCTGAAATTAACATAAATATATCTTTCTTCACCAAAGCTCTCCTAACTCCTGCTGTCTCCTAACACCTGGCGAATTACGTGTCTGTGTATTTAGTTATGAATACATATTTCTGAGCCTTTATATTCCTGATCAAAGTTTACCCTTACACATAATGCTGAACTGATTTAGAACATTTGCCTTTGTTGAAACAAAAGCAACTCATTTTATTCCCATCAATAACACGTAATTGTATGTGCAGTGAGTCTCACTCATCCAGGCTAATGAATATTCAACCAGCAGTGAAAGAAGGGCGCCCCTGGAATGATTACCCGGGGCCCTTTCTGATTTAGCAACACACCCAAGAGTCGGGCAGGGACACCACAGCTTTCTCCACTCAGCTCGGTGGTGGGGCCCGTGGCTCCACCCACACTGACTCAGGGGCCTGCCTGTCTGATTTGGGGGCTCTGGCAAAAAGCCTGAGCCCATTGATTACAGATCGCTGTTAATAAAGAGCATTTGTAATGCAGCAGCGGAGAGGCAGTCTCCGCACGCCGGTTCATGATGGCCCTTCAGGCTCCACAATTAAGTCGTCCAGCAGGCATGCCCCCTGTTGCAGCTGCTCTGTCAATCTCATTTTGGAGCACAAATGATCTTAGACCCGGTGTTTGACATGGGGTTTTAACACCAAAGAAGGCAATTCTGCAACTTCAAATGAGCCTAATTGGCTGAGCGCTCGGGCGTTCAACTCAAGCTGCTTCAGTCCATCAGAACAAGATTTCCAGCTAATTGAACTGCTCAGAAGGAAAAGGACCAGGAAAAATCAGGAGGTCCAGACCATTGGAGAGGGTGGCATATATATGTACATTTTCCCCATGGTAGCAAACTTAAAAATACATTTCTTCTCCTTAATCAGCTGCCTGACAACACAAGAAAGGTAGTCAGGACTGCAGCCGCCCTGCAGTTAAGGTCTACAATCGAGTTGCGGCCCTTTGGAGTGGAAATGTACATGTGGTGTTGATAAAGGACATTTCAAGTACTTGGTCTGTAGAGCGTTTTCCTGCATTTCTCCCAAGGCTGATGGAAATAAAAACATAAGAATCTTGGCTGGGAGGGGGACTAGGGTAGCAAACAGAGGTGTTTTAAATGGAGTCTGTGTGTTCCTGTTCATTTCTGGCGTTTTTGTTGTCCCTGTGTAAAGGAGGTGATCACGCGAGAAAGACGTGATATCTCTATCCGCCCTGTATCTTTGTCAGATCCATCTCTATACAGCTCTCCAATCTGTTCTGCATAGTTGATGTGTCCATATCAACTATATATGAATATATATAGCCTGAATATACCAATATTCCGGGCTGACACAGACATTTCTGTGTAGCTATTTTTTTCAATGACCCAGAATAAATAATAAATTATGAACAAAACCAATTTGGACAACATTTTTTTTTTTGGATTATGGCAAATCATAATTTGATTGACTCTCTGTGAAACATTGTTGGAGTCATGTCTTAGGAAGTTGGAACCAAATGAACTGAGCTCCTGTGAATTTTTCTAAACTGAAGCATTACTTTAAAATATTACTTAGTAACTTGGGGATGCTAAGCTCACCTCACATTTGTCTATTGTACAGAAATCTGGGTTTACATGACATAGTGTTCAAACTAATTGGGGGAGTTATGAAATACACACTTTTAGGGTTGGCTCAATTTTATGTAGACAGTTTGTTTCAGATATTGAAAGGGAGGATATAGAAAACATTTCTCTCTCTCTATGCACCTTATAATGTACAGGCATTGGCTGAAATATGCTCAGCGTCAGCTGACTTTTCCGCCGAGGCGCACATGTTTTGCATTTTATGGTGCTCAAACATAGGCTCTCTGGGAGAGTAGCTGTGCTCAAGCATATTAAATCATTAGAGCTGTTAAACCGAGGCCTGCAACTACTTTATTTTGTGGCTGTGGGCAAACCCTTCAGGTTTCCAAACTTTCTCACCTTAAAAAACAAAGCAAAGCAAAGCAAAGCAAACAAAAAACACACCAAAATATGGCTCACCTGAGATGCCTAGGGACAAAAGAGGTGGACTTTTCCATTTAACTGCTTCACTGGGACACCTGCATGATTCTGCCCTTGCATTGAGGTGATAGTTTTGTTCAAAATCAGAAAGAGAAGAGATCTTCAATTCCTGAACATGTGAGAGCTCTCCGTTGATGTTATTGTCTGGATTCGTATTTGTTGAAACATCTTTGGTCTTTGGCAGGGAGCTAGTCTTAATACAAGGTCCCTTGGCTAAAATGTTTGGTGTGGTTTTTTTTTTTTTTTTTTTTTTTTTTTTACAGTTAGTTGTAGATATTTTCAATAACTACCCTGCTTAACTTCAGAACACTTTCAGTATCCAAATCTTAAGGGTCTCTGTCAGTTTTCACTCCCTTTCTGCTCCCTCCAGTCCTAGGCAGATACTGTCATTCCCAAGGACTGTAGATTTGCTCATTCTAGACATTTCATGGAGATGACTCACAACCTGTGTGCTTTCCTCTGCTATGCAACTCCTGAGGCTTTTCCCCTCCAGTTCTCAAACACACAGACAAAAGATCGCTTCTCCTTTCTTCTGGGGATAGCTTGCTTTCCCCCTCTTCTTCTCAAATCTGGATGGTCACCACTAATCTTTTCCATGGCTTTCTTACAGGGACTCTTCTTCAGTGTAGCTCAATTTCATTGTTCTTCTCTCCTGACCCCCATGCCACCCTTTTCCGTTGATTTCCCTGTATAGCCAAGGCTTCTAATTGACCATATTTGCCCCGCATCTTATACCAAAGCTTCATGTGGCTCCTCGGAAGGTTGGCTAACTTTCGTTGGTCTTTCTCTCCTTCTACTTTCTTCTTCCAAATATGTGCACAGATGCCTCCTCTTTAGTACTCTTTGTCCTTAAGAACCTTGTCTCCATCCCTTTCCTGTGATTGTGAAAGGCTTCGAAGGCTGAGAAAGCCAATGGAGTGGATGATTGCGAGAAATGCCCAGGCTTTGCCATGAAGGATTTACTGTTGTAAATTTACTGTTGTAAATCGCAGATCACCTCCTACACTTACAGTTGGAATTTTAAATTCTCTTTAAGAAAAAAAAATGTTGAACTTTATTTTCTTTTACCTGTTGGTATTTTCGAATCCAAATTATTACAGAAGGTATACGTGCAAAAAATGAACTTTCAAGTGTCGCGTTGATTAATAGATGTGGACAATTTTAAGAGGTTTGGAAAGCATTTAGTAACGAAGAAAGCTCTAATGCTGAAGGTCTAGAAGATGAGGAAACAAGATCATGTGACGCTCTCTGGTTCACAGGCTAATAGGTGAGAAGGTCTCAAGGGGAATCTAGTTCTCCTGACCCTCAGTCCAGTCAGCCCTTCTCCCGCATACCACCTCTAATGCTGCCCCTTGGCCTTGTCTGTGTCTCTCTATTCCCAGCAGCAGAGATGCTAGCCTCATTGTAAAGGCCTCAGACTTGGAGCAACAAATCTCAGCTTCTAGGATTCCTCCAGAAGTAAACTCCTCTTGCATTGCAGTTAAAGCGTTTTTTAAAATTTAAAATGAATTTTTAGCCATGTTTCTTTCGTAGGAGTGTAGCATTTTTTGTACAATTACTATTTTAAATTTTTTATTTTTTTTCAATTTATTCAGTTTATATCCCAATTGTGACCCCCTCCCTCATCTTCTCCAGGTCCCACCCTCTTTCCCTCTTCCTCCCCTATCCCTTTTCCCTAGTCCACTGATAGGGGAAGTCCTGCTCTCCTACAATTACTTTTAATGAATATCTGAGCTCATTTTCAATGTTCTCATGGCCAAACAGGAGGTAATAATAGCTATACTCCATGTTGTAAAAATTAAATACAGTAATTCATGAGAGTACCTGATATAAAATCTGGCTCCCTATAAATGCCAGGCCCCATGCTTTATTTTCCTTTAAAATAAAACTGTCATATGAAACATCACATTGATATAAAACATTTATATGTTGTATTTAGAACTTTCCTGGCTAATATTTGCTAAATATAGAAAATGTTATGGAATTCCTTTGAATAAACATTAACTTGTATTTTTAAAGTCTTTAAGTAAAATTCACCTCTCAGAATCTGCTTCATATTGGCTATGAGAGGTGAATTTCAATGAAGTTTCTCACTGAGTATGCTCAATTTTGTTTTCTCAAATCTCTGCAGTACTGACTCATACCCTGCCCTGCTATGCTTGGTATGTAATTTATCATCAGTATGAATTGCTATGCTATCCAATTGTCTCTGTATGGTATTTTGTTCTTTCAAGAAAATTTACATTGAGGAATATTGTATTCTACTATGGTTAGTTTTCCTATTGTTATATAGGTTGTTATTGATGCCTTGTAATCCTTTCATAGTTGTGTGTGTGTGTGTGTGTGTGTGTGTGTCACATATGGAGGCCAGAGGTTGACTTTGGGTGCCCTCCTCTATTGTTCTCCACATTATTCTTTGAGATGAAGTGTCTCACTGAAGTTGATCTTTGCTATTTAGGCTAAATTAGCTGGCCGGAAAACCTTTAGGTTCTGCGTGACTTCACACCTACAGTACTGGAGTTACAGATATGAGAGGGCATGTCTGCCTTTTTACAATATGGTTTCTGGTGATCAGAACTCAGGTCCTCAAGCTTGTACAGAAAGCATTTTGACTACTGAGCTATCTGTCAAGCTCATTGTGGTGCATTCTTAAATGAACACATTGTATCACTGGAGAGCAACAACAGTCACAACCGTAGACATTAGTTAGCCTTCACTTTTCAGAGAAGGAAACTGAGGCCCACAGAGGGAGAGTATCTCTCACACAAATCTGCTCATTTATGGCCCAGTGCTCTTGACCTGTAGCTTCGCTGTCTCCTCTCAACTGCGTTCTATTAAACAAGATTCTGTCTTCACCAAAATCTTATTCTGTGAACTTTGCCAGTTAAAACCCTGTTTTCAATAGAGATTTATATTATCAGCTTAGCACTTGTATGACCAAGTATTTTTTAATTTAAATAAAGTATTTATTGAAAGTCTAAATTTTCTTTTAAATCATTTGTTTCTATTTTTCAACTTCTTGCTCTGAGAAATCTGAAGCCTACAAAAAAGTTGAAAGAATACTGCAGCAAATAGCCATATAATCCTTTATTTGGATTAACAGTTCTTTCCATGTTTGCTGTGGTGTGTATATATATATGAGAGAGGCCTAGGGGTATATGTGGAGCCATAAAGAAAAACAGACATAGAAAAAATAGTTTGATAGCTGCAGACGTCGCAACAGTGTTTTCATACTTTCGCATATGTTTCCTAAGATGGAACGAGTACTACCGTAATAGCTTTACAATGGGTACATTGAGACAAATACATCTTGGGTGATTTCTGTCATTACAGAGCACAAACTCAGGCATCAACATCACTAGGCAATGATCTATTCCTTACAAGACCACTCCTATGTTTAGTTTGTTCTTGACTGAAACATCATTATACATTGTGTAACACATCTGACACATTTCACAGTGATAAAATATTATCTAACCACCTGTCCCTCTCAAAGTTCTCTGGTTGTCACAAAATGCTCTTTCTGTGTGTTGTAATTCACCAGCTGATCATTTTAGCTAAGGTACTCTTCATTTATTTCCTCTGTTTACTATTTTGTTATCACTAAAAATAATGGACTTTAAAAAAAATTGTGGTATCGAAACTTTGAAATTTGGCTAGGAAAGTGTTTTCAGCACTTTCTCTAAAATTGTTGCCATGATTCTATATCTCTATGAAATGCATAAGAAATGATTATGGATTTTTTTTTCTGTGTAATTTATGGTCACTTTTCAACAGGTTGAATTTTTCTAAATGTTTGAGAAAAAATATTTAGTCCCCTTTAATAGTCTGTTAGCTGCTCAGACTCAGCTCTCTCTGAGCTCTTTATTTTGGCATCTACAGATGGATTTCCTCTAATATGAAACTTTCACACTTAAACTAAGATGAATTATGCACACCTTGAATAGGAAACCTTGCTTTCAAAAATAAAAACTGTTATATTTTTGGTTGTGAGTCTAGCCTTTAATGACTGAGCCATCTCTCCCTGATCAAACCAGATTATAAACCCTATTAGACTGGTGATACATGTCCATTTTGTATACTGATATATGTATGTATATATATATACTGATATATATATATGTATAGGATGTCAGTAAACTTCATTAGAGTAAATGGGTGTCTGTGGGAAGGACTCTCCATACCTGAAGTGGTGACAACTCTAAAAAAGAAAATTCTGGACTGGTATTTTTTTTTTTAAATAATGACAAAAGCAACCATATGCTTTTAGTAACAAAGTCAAACAAAACAGGATGATCTAAAACGAGATGCAAATATCTGCCCATTTCTCCCACTCATTGCCTGGAGATAATCACTGGAAATAGTTTGATATGCTTTCTTTGTGATGCTTCTCTTCAATGACAGATACACATACTAAGTATATATTCCTCTGAAAACAACCCCCACATCTTTCCAAATGAGGGCATCAACTTTGCCTTTTAATAAAAAACATTCTGTGTGCTGCTGTTTATAGACAAGCATTTATTCTACTTCATTTTATCCTCTTATAGACTACGCTGCAATGAATATTTTGTTCGCAACATTTGAAAATAGTCTGCCAATAAATTCTAAAAACACTACACCGATTTCCAATATTCGAGGTTCAATCTCACCTCCTTCTCCATAGCTTTAACAGAACTGAATGTTTGACTTTTGGCTAATTTATAGAAACAAAGTTCTCTTAATTTACCATTTTCTGATTAGTAGTAAAACTGGGTGCTGTAACTGTGTTTGGTCGGTATGTATATTTATTGTGCAAATTGTTCAGTCAATCCCCTTCCCATTTTTTTTCCTTATATATTATTTTCTTTGTTTTAGCCTTCACATACTAGCTAGTGTTTCTCAGAGATGTTTTGCAAAGTTGTTTTTTTTTCAGTTTTCATATATCTGTTTACAGAACCTTTAATTACACTATATCCAAAACATACATATTATCAAGTCTCTCAGTCTTTTCTTTCATAAGGCCTGAGATTGTGAGCTTCGATACACAAAATACTACAAATACATTTTCCATGTTTTAGAACATTTATTTATTTATTTATTGTGTGTGTGTGTGTGTGTGTGTGTGTGTGTGTGTGTATTAGGAATACTTGTATATGAGGGTGGGATGTATGTACTTATTCAAGCATTTATGGAATCCAGAGCAAGACACTAGATACTGGATAGCTTTTTGGTTTTGTTTTTGTTTTTTGTTGTTGTTCTTGGCCTTCTGCCCTTGAGATATTTCAGCTAGAAGAGGTGGCCCACAAGCTGTTTGGATCAATCTGTTTCCTCCCCCCAATGCTGGTGTCATAGGCATGCACAGCCGTGTCTGACTCTATATGGTGAAGGGATTTGAACTCAGGTGTCCATGTTTGCCTAGTAAGGGCTCTTATCCTCTTTGCTTTTTCTTTAGATTTATTTTTGTTTGACATTTTAACTAAGATTCTTTTGGAAATTATTTCACGTAAGAGTCCAAAATGATTTATTTTTACTGATTTAGGCATAGTTTTAACTTAAGTGATTGAAACAGATCAACTTTATTTTCAAGTTTCAAAATAGCGCCTTTGTAATTTTACATAAACTCGTGTGTCTTTCCTGGACTCCCTTTCCTGCTCCCGTGACACAGTCACTGTTTGTGTGTGCATACCATTCTAATGGTATATTTTGATACCCAGTAGAGCAAAGCCAGAACAAAAACTTTTTCTGGATATTTTTTATTTTCCTTCCTTATTACACTGCCATTTTCCAGCCCAGTGGTTGGCCTCTTCAGCTTGTGGTTGCACTGGTTTTTGTTTACCTTGGCTCTTCAAATTCCATACTTTACATTCTCACATTCTGCAGCCTTTTCCCATTTCAGGCTCGGTCCCGTTTGGTAAGTGCACCATTATTGGGATCTAGAAGAGATTAAACTGTGTATATACGTGCCAAAGCAACGTAGACTGACTAAAAGATTAGGACATTTAAGCAATTAGTTGTTTTACTCCTCATTTCACTAAAACAGGGAAATCAAAGGCCCAGAATGTAATCCATATCATTCTCTAAATTTATATATATGACATATATTTCCAAATACATATTAACATATAATATATATTAATTTCCGTTTACCTGGTTGGACATGCCAAAATTTGCAGTTTTAAAAAGGCAAGGATCTCATGAGGGTGTCTGCATTTATTTTAGCTCTTTCAGTTAACAGACAAGTATAGTATAACATCAACCAGTTTGGTCTAGAAAGATAAGTGATACACTAGTGAGGAATAAGAGTTCATGTTCTAATTTATATTAATTAACTTAATGATAATAATGTAACCATGGTAAACACAAATCATTCTATTTCCATGTGATTTAACTGTGTTTCTATATGTTGTAATATTCAAAGGATCTTTTAAAACGCAATCCTGACAGGATACATTGATGATATACGTGCAGGCATTTGTATTTTGAGTAAGGATAACACTGATTAAGCTTAATTATTTATTATTAAATTATTAAAATTTTAATTAAGATAAAACTAAAAATAGTAAAGAACGATAGAAGGAAACTTTATTTTTCCAAACAGAAAATGTAATTCTGACTTCTAAATTTGGCTTTAGTTATGAATTTTTCTCTTGTTTCTGTATTGCTTTAGATGGAATATGGAGTGTTTCTCCTCTCTCAATCCTATGCAGAAGAATAAAATCGTTGACTGCAGATTCACTTTGCATTGGGATTGGATGTGGGCTATAGTCTTCCCTGCTCCTGCACATAGCAAACAAGCTTACCATGAGATTCCAGATGTTTCCACTTCTTGTTTAAGACTGTATTGGACCTCCCAGGAGCAAATGTCAGCATGGTAGAGTGATAGACCCTGTCTCCTTCGTGTTAGGAAGAAAGTTTTAAACCTGTAGCCTTGCCAGCAATTTAAGCCTGCTTCCCGATGGGCAAGTAAGTTTCACAGACCTACAATATCAACTTACTACCAGTGGTATCAGTCGGAAATGGAGCTGTCTAAATTGTGACATTACAATCTCATTTAGAAAGTGAATCCTAACTGGAAAGACAGCTGCACTCATTTGATCTTGTAAACAGGCCATATGAATTTCTGCAATGAGCTCTGACTGATGAATACACAGGGAGTATTGCAGCTTTGATTTTTAAAAAATTGCATGGGGGAGGAGAAGGAGGTTATGGGGAGATTGGAGTAGCAAATTGATGGCACCTAATTGGGTTAAAGAGGACTCCTAATAGAGACTGTTGGGAGAGAGAAAGCAAGGCTGGTGGGGAGAGCTGTCAGGTGTTCGGTGAGACGAAGCTCATTGTTCCCCTAATTTACTCTGCTCTCTTCCCAAATGTGCTTTTGGAGCCCAGTCAGCAAAGCCAGATTTGAAAATGAGAAAGCCTCCTTAAACACCCCTTGAGAGCATCCCCCTCTTCTGAAAAACAAGCTTCCCAGACTCCTCACATTTTAGTGAGATGGCCTGTAGCTCAATGACATGGGATGGATTAATCTTCTCAAGTACATAGTGGTTTAAGTTGGAGATTGATTTAGACCAATGGCTTAATAATCTGTGCCTGTTTTTATAATGTTAGTGATTTTAGTCTTGAAACAAACACTCCTTTCTGAAAAAGCCCACTAAACTTTCACTTTACATTTCATTAATCCCGACTGAAGTAATCAGGTAGAAGAGAACAGAATGGTAAATGTCCCTGAGGGTGGGAATTTTGTATTTGGACTTTTGAGGGAAAACGGTGAGCAATGTGGCTACTTTTTGGTTCCAATGAGAAAGACATGCATACATATTAATGATGCTAATTTTAAAAGCCAGTCATAAATATGGGTAGCAAATTAAATTTCAAGAGTGTTTTGAATGGTGAAGCAGGCATTAACTGAGAAAGGGATAAAAGAAAGAAGGAAGCAAAATTTTACTCCATCTCAAAACTATTTTCAGGCCAAGGATAAAATTTTCATGGTGTGGAACTGTGGTGCTTTTGATTTCCTGGCACAAGATGGACTGAGGACTGATATGCTGGGCCTTTACTCCTCCAGGAGCCTGCCTGCTCACTATTAAGGCTGAGCTTTCCCTGGGCTGAAAACTGCTTGTACATTGGCCATTTAACTTGCCAGCATTCTGCTCTCCTGTGTGGAAAATGTGGATCTTCAGCCACATAATGTCTTTCCATTAGCGATGGCGGCTCTCCAAAGTAGGGCTGTGGTTTAAACACAAATGGGCAGAGTGGGCCAAAATGAATGCAATTTTGAGTCTACTATCTTTAAAAGGTGGATCTGGAGGCAATTTAGTGAGTGTAAATTACAATTGACTTTGGAAGAAATAACTCATACACTTGAACCTCCTTAGATGTGTAGCCAATAGGGGGTAGCCAGGCTAACATGAAATTTTACACATCCATCAGCTAAAGAAAAGATCCAAATGTAAAAATCTAGCTATCATATGGATTCGTAACACCCCCTGGAGGACTTGCAGCCCACAAATCAATGAATGGTTTATGCTGAGCCAAAAATGTACTTGCTCCGTGTTTCTCATTTTTCTTAACCATTTTAGAATGAGCCCGACAATCACTCCTGCAGAAGGTACTCATCAGCAGCGAGGGGGCCACTTAAGGCAGCCAGGTCATGTTTTTTGGCCACCATCTTAGCCCTTGCAGTGAATGGCTTTGTTCCCTTTAAAACTTAAGCCAAGAAGACATTTTCCACCATGCAGGTGTTTTGATGTGAGGTACTTAAAAAGGTATCAAACCTTGCTACTTACTGCCACCAATTCCCTATGCTATTGTGCTTCTCCTCGGTAGCAGATTCACAGCCTGTTCTTGGCCATTATCTGACGTGTGTGTGTGTGTGTGTGTGTGTGTGTGTGTGTGTGTGTGCGCACCTGTGTGACCTGCTCTTTATTTTTGCCCGATGTCACCAGCTAGAAGAGCTTCTGCATTCACAGGCTTGAGTTCTCTGGGTGGTTCTCTGTTTAAGGCTGTAGAAGTAACATGTAGCTATTGCTAGTATCTGGGGAAAAAGGAAATTTTTACATGTGCTTAAAATTGTGAAGTACTACTAACTAAATAATAAACAGTAAGAACTGTTTACTCCTTAACTAAATAAATAAGCGCACCTCCTCTTTTTGAACTGTGAGACTGTCAGGGACAAATATTACAATTCTTTGAAAAAGATGTCGGATATTTGAGATTCTTGAATGTTGTCTTTTGCAATTTAGTATATTTCTTTTTTTTAATTTGATTTTTATTTTATGTTCATTGGTGTCTTGCCTGCATGTATGTCTGTGAGGGTGTCAGAAATCCTGGAACTAGAGCTGCCATGAGGAGGCTGAGAATCGAACCTGGGTCCTCTGGAAGAGCAGCTACTGAGCCATCTCTCTAGCTCCTTCAAGTCAGCACATTTCAAAACTAGCATTTTCCATCATACTGTCCATAAATATTCAAATTAAAAATATATTTAAAAGCCTCCTAGAAATTCTCTATGAACAATTCCAAGAAAGTAGATGTAGCAGAAAATGTTTTCTATTTGCAAAAAATTGTGACTAGAATTATGAGTTTGTACTTCATTGATGTTTTTATTAGAAAAACAACTAAATATACATATACATACAAGGTTTTCTTCATTTTTTTCTCCTCCTCTTCCTCTTTTTTCCTTCTGTATCTACTCCTCCTCTTCTTTTGATACTTAACATTCCAATTAGGAACAATCCAGAATTCTGAATACAAAAATGACCCGCATAGGTGGGGCTTCCCCTTTCTGTCATGAAAATCAATTCCTGCTGCTGGCATTTTAAGGTTAGCACAGTGTCTCCGTCCATAGTCACCGATGACCCAAGACCACGTTTTGGTTTTAGCCTTGCTCTCTTTAGAGTGTATAAGAGTCTCTGCATCAGCTGAAGAAGGCTGCGGAAAATTTTCAGGCAAAGTTTTCTTTTTTAACTTAGTTAATTTTACAAACTTGCTGTGTACCCTAGCCAATCCTCCTGCTTCCACCTCTGCACTGGCATCATCGTAGAAGTGTATCCCAATGCCCAGGCTGAGTTAGCATGTCAAAAGTATTTATTCAGAAGCCCCACTTCCTAGCTCCCATTTGATTTGACTAATAACAGCTACATCACAGAACTGTTTTCAAAGAGGGTTGGGAAAAAGTAGACTTTTTTTAGTGAGGTACACTAAAGGCTCCAATACTATAAGAGTTCTGTTAGTGATGCAAAAGGAAACTGAGAATCAAATAGGCACACAGTGTAATCTGTTACATCTGTGGCTTGCAGGGCTCAACAGACAGTTCCTGTGACAATGTACTACTCAAATATGGACGCTTTTAAAGTCACTTAAACTTTACATTTCTTATCAGTAAAGAACTGGATATGGAGAAGAGAAATAACAATTAAAAGTGGGGTACAGATTTAAACAGAAAATTCTCAAAAGAAGAAATTCAAATGACCAAAAAAACACTTAAATGGTCACTATCTTTAGCCACCAGGGAAATACAAGTCAAAACTACTTTGAAATATCACCTTACATGCATCAGAATGGTCAAGATCAATAAAACAAGTGACAGTTTGTGCTGATGAGGATGTGGAGCCAAGGGGAAGGATGGTGGAGGTGTAAACTTGTACAGCCACTACTGAAATCAGTATGTCAGTTCCTCAGGAAGATGGAAATTGATCTACCTCAAAATCCAGCTATACTATTCTTGGGCATATTCCCAAAGGACACTTCACCCTATCACAGAGACACTTGCTCAACCATGTTCACTGCTGCTCTATTCGTAATAGCCAGAAACTGGAAACTACCTAAAAATCCCTCAGCGGATGACTGGATAAAGAATACAAAATGGAGTATTGCTAAGCCATTAAAAAAATGAAATCTTCATGTAAATGAATGGAACTAGAGAAAATCCTGAGTGAGGTATCAGACCCAGAAAGACAAACATGGTGTATATTCATTTATATGTGGATATTAGCTGTTAAGTCAATAATAATCAAGCTACAATTCATAGAACCACATAGGTATAGAGTAAGGGACTAGGGAAAACGGATACATCTCCCTAGAAAAAGGAAATAAAATAGAAATTATTTAGGTTGCAACCTAGAACAGGTATGTGCCTTGCTCAGAAAAAAACTCATCCTGTGGCAGATGGGAACACATACAGAAACCCACAGCCAGATGTTATGCAGTGAGTGAGAGACTTTGGAATGCTCAATCCTACATGGGGTGTCTTCATCAAATTCTTTCCCCCACGGCTCAGGGAAGCCAGCAGAACAGGAGATAAAAAGGTGTAAGAGCCAGAGAGGGAGTAGAAATGGAGGAAAAGAGATCCTCTAAGTCAACAAGATTGAAGAACATGTGATCTCATGGAGACAAGGCAGTATGAACAGGGCTTGCATGGGTCTGCACCAGGTCATTTGCATATATATTATGGCTTCCGTTTTTGTTTTTATGGGATTGTGGTGTGTGGGGAAGAGTGGGTCTTTGGTTCTTGAGCCTTCTCTTGGACTCTTTTCATCTTGTTTTTTTTTTTTGGTTTGGTCCAATTCTAACAAGTTAGTTTTTGGTTTATCTTATTTTATTGTTACCCTGTAGAAACCTGTTTGAATTCTAATGAGAGACAGAAAAGGAGTAGATCCAGAGGAGAGGGATGTGGAGAGAAACTGAAAGGAAAAACCATAATCTGGACATTTTATGTGAGAAAAAAAATTCACTCAAGGCCTCCTCAGAAACATGAATAGTTCGAGGATATTCTGGGCTATGTGAGAACATGTCTCAGAAAATCAAATGCTGTAGGGTTTGGACATACCCACTATGCAGCTCCAGTGTTTGCTGGTTTGTGCAAACTTCACTGCCGTACTAGAAACAAAAGTGACAGTGGGTTACAGTAGCAGGTTTCACCAAACCCAAAGCAAAAAAATCTTCTAACTGAACTGCCTCTTACTGCAAACTAAGCATGCCTAACACCTATTTAGTGCCAACCACACAAACCAATTGATGGAAGGAGAGTCAGGAGAGAAAATGACAGCAATATTACTGATTTCAGTTACAACAGCCTATTGCTTTGACAGCACATATAATAAAATTGGAACAATGCAGAGAAAATCACCATTATCCCCATGCAAGAATGGCACAGAAATTTATGAAGTGTTTCACATTTAAAATAAACAATGAACCACATAAGTTTGCAAACTTTACAAACGCATTTGGGTTTGTACAAGAGAATAGGCTCATGAGATTTCTACTTTGTTAGTTTCACAGAAAATTCAGGTCTGTGATCACTATTTTCAAATTTATTACTTCCTGGAAACCTGATTTTTCTTTCCATGTTTATGCATCTTCATATCATTTGGTATATTATAATTTTTTACCTCTTTATTGTTTGATGTTTTCTTCACCCTTCCTAAAAGATGACATAGATAAAGGAAGCCATAGTTTTGGCTTTCCATGTCACTTTCAAAGATGATTCTGGACTTGGGAACACATATGAAGGTCTGGGGACCGTTAGGCAGGGTGGGGGCAACAGAAGAGACACAGCAGTAAAGTATCTGAGTCCATCTGCTAGTTCTACTTGACCCTACAGCCATTAAAGAGGTGATGAGTGATGGCCATTTACGTGGATACTGGTCCAGAGCTACAGTCTTTGACTAAATGTGCAGTATATAGGAATTTTCTGTAGAGAAAGAACTCACTTTGTTATCTCATGGGTTCAGAACCCAGTTATTTTGACTGCAGCTCTCAATGACAGGATGAGCCACATCTGGCAGCATCCTTACTGGGAGCAAAGATTTTCAAAACTTTCACATCACATATTCTCTTCCAGATTGGTACTAGCTTCCTTGCACCTTCGCATGCTAGGATATGAACCCTATGGTGCTACATGATGTTTCCGTTGATCACCACACAGATTCTCAAATAGAGGTGGATCACTTTCGTTCTAGGAAACTAACCAGCTAGAGAGAACTGGTCTCCAGATAGGTGACTGTCAGTATTTTATAGCTGTCCTAGATGACATATCATTGAACATCTACTTGAGAGGAGGGGCATACAGAACTCGGGGAAACCAAACAAGTGGCTCAGCAGTAGGCAGAGATGACCAGGTTTGGATTAAAAAAGATAAGCAGCCAATGCAGGCAGCCATCATCTCTGCAGAGAACAACTTCAAAGCAGTGGAGCTGACAGCCAATCACTAGGTAGTGTGAGGCTACCCAACTGAGGTGAAAACTGCACGCCACAGAGCACTGCATGGCAGCTCTCATGCTCCCATAGAATCACCTTCCTAATGGAGGGACAGTCTGTGTCCTTCTAGCTGTCCCAGTGAGGCCTTCCCTACCGTACCTCCTGATGCAAACTGGGCCATAGTCCTTATGGTTCTGATCACTTCTCTCCCAACCCTAGAACTGTGACTTTGTATAATTGACTTAAAAGTAAAAATAAAAGTAAAATTACTTAAGATCTGTTAAAAGCATTTCTGAGAAATGTATCCTATGTTCTCAGGGGAAAAATATATTTTTTTTCAAATTAATAGTTCAGGTCTCTTTTGTCCTAGCTTTCCTACCCAACATTTTTCTGCTAAGCTTTCATAGGCATCCTGTAAAGCCTAAACAAAATCTGTCACTTTATACTGATGCCAATGTCTCTTAGGAATGAGACTTCTGATATCAACCATTCACTTTGATTCTATACAATATAGAATTATTAAATAAAAAGTTGAAAGATACTTGAGATTGTTTTTTTTTTCTCCATTTTTTTCTTCAAGTGAACACATTGTCATGGAAGCATAGTACCAGTCCAAACCAGAACCCAAAGTCAATTATTGTGATTTTTAATAATATTTTCTTGTAGCTAAAGTGCAAGGATAGCTTAAGAGAAAACAGTGAGAAGAAAGTGGACTAAACTGCATTTACTGTGCATGCAGACCTTCGTAAACTAGAGCATGTCTAAGGAATCTGCATTTTGTATATTGCAGCCATCATTCTTGTGCTATTGTGTCCATGTGCCTACTGACATTGCAGATTTTTCAAAAGCAGTTTGATCCTTCTTCAAGTGTTCTAGTAAGAAGACTCAAGAGAGTTCCTTTCCTAGAGATTGGCCCCAGTATCTATTTTAAGAATATTTCTCCCTAGACATGGATGTTAGTGTTCCAAAGGTTAGGGGAATATAGGATGTATGTCACCAGGAAGTCAAAGTGGGTTAAATCAAAATAATAATAATAATAATAATAATAACAGGTCTCACAGCAACCTGCTTACAATCTACCTTCAATCTGTATGTAGGAGAATTCATTCATTTATTTTTAACTTCTTAATTATTCATCCTTAAAAGCTGTTCTAAATAAACATTGCCTTTCTCCCTGATGCCAACAAATGAATGTACTGACAATTACTCATGAGCTTCCCTCATATGTCCCATGTTCTTTCTAGGATCCCCTTTTAAAGTTTTTACAAGGTACATTGTCTGCTACAAGGAAACAGTTTGGGTAGTAGAGCAAATTTGGCTGGTTCCTCAGCTCACAGGGATTTCTTTGCATACTTATCTGGCTCCCAAGCTTTAAGACTCTCTCTTTTCTTTCCTCTGTTTTTCTCAGATATATATGTTGTTTAAAATTTCCCATAAGCATTCTCTCTTTAAAATAAATATTTTATTACATTTTGAGAATGTCATAAAACGTATTTTGATCACACTCACTCCAACTTCTCTCATATCCATTCATTTCTAATTCCTACCTCCATACAGTTCATATCTGGTTTTTTTTAAATTTAATAATCCTTCCACTCCAATTTGTGCTGAGTATGTGCTTCAGGAGTGAGGCCATCCACTGGAGTAGAGTTCATCTACTAGGAGCCATATCCTTAAAAAAAACTGACTGTCTCCTGTGTGATTGGGTCATTTGAGCCAAAGCAAAAGTTCTTTCCTGAAGCGTTGCAAGTTAGAAGTGAGAGAAGAAAGCTTTTTCCTTTTGTTCCATTGACCTTTGAGCACATAAGTCACAAAGTCACACGGTGACTTCAGGGTATCTCTCAACGTGTGCACTGTGGGATGGGGATGGGGGTGCATTAAGATGAGCAGGAACGATGCTGAGGAACTGAGAAGTGGAATTCTTGTGATCTATGCTAGTTTAGACTTCCCTTCCTTGGGATTGTTGGCTTTTTTTTTTTTTTTTTTTTTTTTTGTAACTCTGTTAGAGCTTGACTGTGATTTAAAGAGTATAGTTCATTTCTAAAAGCAAAATGAGGTTGTATGTTACATATGAGAGCTTGGGACTTAGTTCTCATTATAATTTGATTTCTAGTTCTTGCCTTCCAAAGCAGAAGCCAATATCTGTATCTGGGGTTTTCTACTAGGGAATCAAAAGAGTAGAGAAGACTGAACAAAAAGCATCCAAAGTTAGAAGAGTCAAGTTGTTTCATAAGGAGATTCTGAAAAGGAAAGGAAAGAAAAGGAAAGAAAAGAAAAGAAAAGAAAAGAAAAGAAAGGAAAAGAAAGGAAAAGAAACAGGAGAAAGTTGAGGCCATGAGTAACTTCTAGACAGCATTTGCCCTGGGGCAGATGAACACAGTGGCTGTCACCTTTGTGGAAAAATTGAGAGCTTCTTGCTCTAACAATAGAGCCCCATCACAACCTGGCTCTTTGTGAGAGCCTGAAGGCTAGGGGCTGTGTCTTCAATCTTCACTGACTGTACAATGCACAACTATGCAAGACATTCTAATGAGGGCAGTACATGAGAGAAGCAAAGATGTTTTAAGAGATACAGAATCCAAAATGTGTCTTCTTAATAGATTTTTAAAAACAGACCCAAGAATTTAAATAAGTTGTGGAATAATTAAAATACAAACTGTAAAACAATAACACAACAGTCATGGTGTACGGCTTATTAATATGGTATATTCTTCAGACACAGTATAGACCAACTCTTAATAATTGAGAGATCCACTTGAAATCCATCCTGCTCTCATCTTTCTCCTTTCCTCACCAAAGTACACTTCACTCTGTTGCTTGCTGTGGTAATTTGAATGAGAATGGCCCACAAACGCTCATATATTTAATGTTTGGTTTCCAGTGGGTGGATTATTTTAGGAAGGATTAGGAAATATGTCCTTGTTGGGGGAAGTGTGTCACTGTGGCTGGACTTTGGGGTTTCAAATCCACATGTCTCTCTGTCTCTCTCTCCCCTCCCACTCTCTTTGTCTCCCTGTCTCTTCTTTCTCTTTCTACCTTTACCCTATCTCTACCTCTGCCTCCTCTTGTGGATAAGGTGTAAGCTCTCATCTACTGCTTCAGTGCTATGTCTACCTGCCTGCTACCATGGTTCCTTCTATGATGGTCCTGGACTCACTCTCAGAAACTGTAAACAAGCTCCCAAATTATGCATTCTTGTTTTTCTTTTCTTTTTAAAATTTGTTATTTATTAAAATTTATTCACTTTGTATCCCAGCTATAGCCCCCTCCCTTAGCCCCTCCCAGTCCCCCTTCCCCCCTCTTCTCCTTCCCTGTCCCTTCCCCAGTCCACAGATAGGGGAGGTCCTCCTCCCCTTCCATCTGACCTTAGCCTATCAGGACTGGCTGCATTGTCTTCCTCTGTGGCCTAGTAAAGCTGCCCTCACCCCAGGGTGAGGTGATCAAAGAGCCAGACACTGAGTTCATGTCAGAGACAGCCCTTGTTTCAATTACTAGGGAACCCACTTGGACACTGAGCTGCCATGGGCTACATCTGTGCAGGGGTTCTAGGTTATCTCCATGAATGGGCCTTGGTTGGAGTATTAGTCTCAGAAAACACCCCTAGGCCCAGATATTTTGGTTTTGTTGCTCTCCTTATGGAACTCCAGTCCCTGACAGGTCTTTCTATCTTCCCTTCTTTCATAAGATTCCCTGCACTCTGCCCAAAGTTTGGCTTTGAGTTCCAGCATCTGCTTTAATACTCTGCTGTGTAGAGTCTTTCAGAGGCCCTCTGTTGGTAGGCTCCTGTCTTATCCCTTGTTTTCACCCTTTTCCAGTGTCTATCCCATTTCCCTTTTTAAATGAGGATTGAGCATCTTACCCATGGCCCTCCTTCTTGCTTAGCTTCTTTAGGTGTACAGATTTTAGTATAATTATCCTATATTATATGTCTAATATCCACTTATAGGTGAGTATATACCATGTGTGTCTTTCTGCTTCTGGGATACCTCACTCAGGATGATCTTTTCTAGTTCCCACCACTTGCCTGCAAATTTCATGATTTCCTTGTTTTTAATTGCTGAGCAGTACTCCATTGTGTAAATGTACCACAATTTCTGTATCCATTTCTCAACTGAGGGACATCTGGGTTGTTTCCAGATTCTGGCTATTATGAATAAAGCTGCTACAAACATGGTTAAGCAAACGTCCTTGTTGAATACTTAAGCATATTTTGGATATATGCCCAGGAGTGGTATAGGTGGATCTTGAGGAAGCACTATTCCTAATTTTCTGAGAAAGTGCCAGATTGATTTCCAAAGTGGTTGTACCAGTTTACATTCCCACCAGCAATGGAGGAGGGTTTCCCTTTCTCCACATCCTCTCCACCATGTGTTTTCACTTGAGTTTTTGATCTTAGCCATTCAGATAGGTGTAAGGTGAAATATCAGGGTCGTTTTGATTTGTATTTCCCTGATGACTAAGAATGTTGAACATTTCTTTAAGTGTTTCTCTACCATTTGATATACCTCTACTGAGAATTCTCTGTTTAGCTCTGTACCTCATTTTTAAATTGGATTACTTGATTTGTTGCTGTTTAACTTCTTGAGTTCTTTATATGTACTGGATATTAGCCCTCTGTCAGATATAGGGTTGATGAAGATCCTTTCCCAGTCTGTAGGCTGTTGTTTTGGTCTGACGACAGTATCCTTTGCTTTACAGAGGCTTTTCAGTTTCATGAGGTCTCATTTATTGATTGTTGATCTTAGAGCCTGTGCTGTTGGTGTTCTGTTCAGGAAGTTGTCTCCTGTGCCAATGACTAAAAGACTATTCCTCACGCTTTCTTCTAACAGGTCTAGGGTGTCTGGTTTTATGTTGAGGTCTCTGATCCACTTGGACTTCAGTTTTGTGCAGGGTAATAAGTATGTATCTATTTGCATTTTTCTACATGTAGATATTCAGTTAGACCAGTACCATTTGTTGAAGATGCTATCTTTTTTCCATTGTACCAGGGAACTCGTACAGCTGATAAACACCTTCAGCAAAGTGTCTGGATACAAAATTAACTCAATAAAAAAAATCAGTAGTCCTTGTGTATACAAAAGACAAATGGGCTGAGAAAGAAATTATGCATTCTTTTATGAGTCGCCTTAGTAACAGGGTCTCCTCACAGCAAAAGAACAGTCACTAAAACACTTGGCATCTATTGTTTTGGATTTATACTCTTGCCACACATGCTGCAGATGTTTTTTTAAATAATAAGTATTTTCTTGTAATATATTTGGGAAAAGCCTTTTAAAATTTGTGTTGTGCATTCAATATTCCGTGTCGCACGCACCTGCATGTTGTTATATGTGGACCTTCTGTGTCATTTTAACTTCACCACAGCATGACATTGTACGACTATAGTTAACGATCTACTGCCCCTCTGAATACTCCTAGGTTGTTTGCTACTAAAACTCTCAATCTGGAAATCCATCCATTCATGGAACTGCTTGACAGTCCTGAGACAGCCTTCCTGTGGAAAACACTTATGTTAGGTTCCTGGTGTCAAAATGGGTGCATTCAGAGAAGAAATCTGTTCTCAGAAACACACTTGCCTTTTGCACTTCTTTACACTTCTATCCAGGTGTTCTCAGAATCACTGAAATCATGAAGTGACTTGATTTTCCTATCTTGTACAAACAGTGCTCAGGAGGGAATAATATTCCTGGCCTCAGTCATTAAAGTCTTTGAAATCTTGATTATATGGGAAGAAGCAGAACAATAATGATATTTAAAAGGTTTAGCTACCTTCCTTTAAGTGGAGGAGAGATTCGAACACAGAGTGGATAGGCTGGCTCTTCATGTTAGGACAACTCTTCAAAGGAGATATTTAATGTTTCAAACTGAAGTATCTACAAAGTGCCAAATATCAGTGGTACCAAGGAGCCACAAATAAAAGCAAACTGCCTCAGTAAATAGAGTCACCTATCTTTAAATACTGCTTTCTGTTGAGCTTTTAATTTTTTTATGGAGGGCTGAGATTGGTACATGCCCAAATAACTTTGTTTCCACACGAAGAAATGAATAACGTCATCTCCTCTGTCCTTCCCACCTCCCTGAAGTTCCCTCTCCTTTCTATGAAGGTTACTATCTAATTGGAACTTAGATATAAAGCCTGAAAAACGGAGAACTTTGTGCGACTTTAGGCACAAGTAGGGTTTCTCTGTGGCACGGCTGCCAAAATAATTGTTTGAAGAAAAACAGAAAATAAGAAGACAAACTTTACCTTCTCGCTATAGCCGGGGGACCATTGGTCATCACACGTGACCACCAGTCCAGAGACTTCTAGGAATGACAGGAGATCTACTACTGGGAAACAAAGGGCCTAGTGAGTGATTCATTACAGTTTGGACACTGGGCATGGATTCAGCCTTGTTTGTATTCGTAGGACACATGCCGCTGAAGCACGCAGGGTGTACAGCTGTTTCCTTTTCTCCTCTTAGCAGTTCTAACAATAAATGCTAACATTTCTTTTACCTAGATGCACAGAAATCTCTTATTAAGATATTAATTTCACAAAGAGTGCTCCAGGCTTGGAATAGAAGGCAATAATTGAAGAAAATGGGAAAAGATTTTTATGTGACAATTTCAGAGAACTTGACTAATAAATATACTTTGTACTTTATATATCTTGGATATAATTTTCTCTCTTTTGTCTTACCTGAATGTTAATAAGGAAAAAGTCAAATTAATATACCTTTCAGCTATCCAAGGTTGAGGTTTCTTGGAGTTTTGTTTTATGACATTTTAATATAAGTATGTCTTTTAAAATATTTTTGAACTTGTTTTTTCCTACATACCTACTCATTGGGTAGGCTGAGATGATATATTTTATTTTTTATTACTTCTCAACTTCTCAAGTAACATTTGACTTATCAAGGTTAATGAATATATAGTATTTGTGTCCATTAGGGCTAACAGATACCTCATTAGTTACTCAAATAACTTTGAAGTTTAAGGTCCTAAATTTTAAAGTATGGGCTTATTCTTGCTTTTAATTTCACTTTTCAATTATACAGATTTCTATTGGGAATTTTAATAATTATGTTGATCTTATTAATAGTTGTCTGATATTCATGCAGTAGTAATTTAAACAAACAAACAAACAAACAAACAAAAAGCAAACAATCAAAGAAACAAAAAAAAAAAAAACAAACCAAAACATAACAAAGCAAAAAATAATAGAGACTAGGTAAGATTTAAAAGCCAGAGGCTCATTTACAGGAACCAAACCTTACAGTCTCCCCGCTCACCTCCTCCCAGTTTCATCATTTATTTGCCTCTGTCTTGTTCCATTAGCTTGTTAACAGTATGGTTTCTATAGCAACACCTATTGGTTGTTGTGATAATGAAGGCCACAGTGAGATCTCCTGCAGAGAAATCCTTGCTGCTGACAAGATCAACTCATATTTTCTTTGTCTGATGTTTCCTATTTCTTCTTGGAATGACCCTTTTAGCAGAATATAAGCGATTTCTACTAATTACCTGTGAAATAAACAGCTGAAGTCAGGTAGCCCTGACAGCATGCTGGTGTTAGCTTTATTCCAGCGATGGTGAGGTACTGCCTCAAAGAACAAGCCAATTTCCTTAGCCATAAATCCCACTACCCAGCACTGTTAACATGAAATAAAATGAAGGTCACTCTACTTCTTTCAATCTGAGTTAGAAGGTTTTATTCAGAGAAAATTTTCCATGTCCTCTGGGTTTAGGACTTCATCAAAGTAGGAAAAGAAAATGTCTGGTGCTATTTTTGATGAATGATATTAAATCTTAGTAATGAAGAGAGAAAATGTATAAAATTTAAATGTGGAATATATTTTTTCTGATAACATAGAACTATATATCCACTGAGGCAATGACAGTAAATTTCCTCTTTTGGTTCTCTTTCTAGACATAGTTGATACTAAGTCTCTCTATAATGTCCCTCTTTAAAAATTATTCAATTAATTGCTTACCCATTTTACTTTATTTGACACGCACACACTTACAAGGTTAAAGTTGAAACAATTGAAAAGTTATGAGTTTTATTAATTGTAAATTTTATCAATTTTGCAGCATTAACTAAAGTTAAAGAACTGTTTCTTAGAATATTGAATATGGTTAATCCTAGGTTCTCACTGACATTATTTGTTATTTACTTCAATTTCCTTTCAGTGTCTTTTACTTCAATTTCCTTTCAGTGTCTTCTGGATTTCATCATAGTTTTCTCTATTGGCTCTTCTTTTTTTTTTTTTTTTTTTTTATTCACTTTGTATCCTAGCTGTAACCCCTACCTCATTTCCTCCTAATTTCACCCTCCCTCCCTCATCTCCTCCCATGGCCCTCTCTAAGTCCACTGATAGGGGAGGTCATCCTCTGCTTCTATCTAACCCTAGCTTATCCATCAGGACTGGCTGCAATATCCTCCTCTATGGCCTGGCAAAGCTGCTCCTCCCTGAAGGGTGGGGGAGGAGGTCAAAGAGCCAGGCCATGAGTTCATGTCAGAGACAGTCCCTATTCCCCTTACTAGGGAAACCCACTTGGATTCTGAGCTGCCATGGGCTACATCTGAGCAGGGGTTCTGGGTTATATCCATGAGTAGTTCTTGGTTGGAGAATCAGTCTCAGAAAAGACCCCTGTGCACAGATATTTTGGTTCTGTTGCTATCCTTGTAGAGTTCCTGTCCTCTCCAGGTCTTACTAACTCCTCTTTCTTTCATATAATTCCCTGCACCCTCCCAAGGTTTGGCCATGAGTCTCAGCATCTGCTTTGATACACTGCTAGGTAGAGTCTTTCAGAGGCCCTCTGTTGTAGGCTCCTGTCCTGTTTTCTGTTTTCTCCTTCCTCCAAAGTCCATCCCATTTGTGTTTCTAAGTGAGGATTGATCATCTTACCCTGGGTCCTCCTTCTTGTTTATCTTCTTTAGGTGTACAGATTTTAGTATGTTTATCCTATCTTATAGGTCTAGTATCCACTTATAAGTGAGTATACATACCGTGCATGTCTTTCTGCTTCTAGAATACCTCACTCAGGATGATCTTTTCTAGATACTACCATTTGCCTGCACATTGCATAATTTCCTTGTTTTAAATTGCTGAGTAGTATTCCATTGTGTAAATGTACCACAGTTTCTGTATCCATTCCTCAAATGAGGGGCATCTGGATTGTTTCCAGGTTCTGGCTATTACGAATAAAGCTGCTATGAACATGTTTGAACAAATGTCCTGGCTCTTCTTTACTCATGTTTTCTAGTAGGCACAACAGAAGAACTACTATTAATCTGGATGTGGAACAATTGCATTAAATTTCCCAGTTCCAAAAATTAAGTAGTATCCTACATGTTTTTAGGCCTTGTATATTTTCACTATTTTAAATATTAAGTATCATCTAATGTCTTAGTCTCTGGAAATCAAAAGCAATATGGAATAATATTAAGCTTTCCCGTCTCAATGACCAATGTTCACTGTGTATGTGAAGTAAATAAAGACTTAGAGTTGACAGAAAAGACATGGACCGCAACTTTTGTTTCTATCTTCAATTTCACCACAGAATTGCACATATTTGTTTGCACTTAGAGAAGCTTCCAATATCTACCACAGAAACCCTAAACTGTCCTTTCTGTACACACACACACACACACACACACACACACACACACACACACACAGTGGGGTTAAAGAAAATATTTTTAATGAATTCTGTGGTCTCTACACATTTATTCACTGGGACTGTCTTATCTTTATACTCAGAAAAAAAAAGCCCTTTATAGATACATTAATTACGATGATGAAGCCCTTCCTAGAAGGCTTCACAAAGCCTAGTCAGTTTGCAGGTATTAAATTCTGAAATTCTGTAGGTCTCCAGCAGAGTCAATTATTCCCTTGGAAAGGAGCCTTGCAGTCTGAACTGCAGTGGAAACTCTTCATATCCCTCATTTGAGGTATAATAAAACTAAGACTCAAAATCCCTGGAGAGATGGGCTGCAGAGATGGTTCAGTGGTTAAGAGTGCTCTCTGATCTTGAAGACGGCCTAAGTTCAGTTTTTAGGATCCATCAGGGCTCACAACTGCCTGCAACTCTACTTTCAGGGGATCTGGTACCTCCGCTGACCTTGATGGGCATTACATGCATTCGGTACACATACATACACACAGGCATACATACACATACATATAATTGAATACAGAAATATTGTTACAGTCCCACAGTCTAATATGTATATGAAAATGACTTTTTCCCACAGGCCTTACACGTGTGGCCTCAGATGCCACCTTAGGCTTTGCACTTTGTTCTCATGCTTGTGGGTAAAAGAGATAAAAAGGAAAGAAAGGGACATGATGGCTCCTAGGTATGGTGGAGGAGAAGGTTGATTATAGATATGTGTGAGAGCCTAGCTGGGGGCAGACACACCTGGGGGAGTCCAGAGTGATCATGACCCTGAACCAAGTGGGAGAAGGGGAGGGGAAGGGAAAGAATGGAACCAAGTACCTCAGCCAGGAGGCAAAGGGTACAAAAAGAGCAAAAGGAGGTGTGGGTAACGCAAATATCTGGATTATCTAAGGAAGAGCCTCTGGGGGAAGGAGAGCCCACACACTGGCCTGCAGAGCTCGGGGTAGAGGGTGGGATTCGCCAACCATACCTTGTAACAGGTATGGGACTGAGGGATGCTGGAAGAACCTGGAAGCCAGGTCTGCTTTGACAAGAGGTACCGCAGCCTCTTGTCCCATGTGTGAAACGTAACAGTGGGCAGCTCTGGAGAACTTGGTGGTAGACTTCCTCTTCAGATCTGAAAACGGCAGCTGCTTAGCTTGGACGCTCTCACCTCTTGGATGCTCTCACCTCTCATCAGCTGGAATTTGCTCTAACCCCTGCCATCTAAAATCAGTATTTTAGTTTCCCACACCTGCTACTCAGCCTCTTCCGTCTGTACCAGACAGACCTCCAGTTCCCCGCTTCCGCCGGCTACCCCCGCTGACACCACCTGTCCACAGAGCCAGCTTCCCTTCAGAGCCAGCGGATTCCAGGCTTCCTTTCGTCTTCTCCTGATTGTTTATCTTTGCACTAGCAGCTTGGACAGCACCAATGTCCATGTCTTCTCACTGTCAGAAAAGAAAAGAAAACCAAAGTTACTCACTCACCACCAAGAAAAATGGTTTCTGTGCCTCGTTGAACGTTTATCCACTCCAAAGGATTCTTTTCTTCTTGTGCCAAAAAATTCTAACAAGCAGGGAAAACATTCTACATTCTAGTTCACTAACATTTAATTTTTCCCCCCACTAATTTTGTAGCAAGTTTCTGCTTTCATTATTCTTTTGAAATTGGCCTGTTTGTCTGGAAGCTATGAGTTGGTGGTAGGATGGCTGATTAGCTTGTGCAAGTGCCTTGTGTTTCATCCCGCACACTGAAACAAGACAAAACCAAACAAACCAGAGAACGACAACAGACACTGACAAAACATATCTTTCTGGAGTTTTCCGAGATGTTTCATAAGCAGATCTTCACATTCCTGCCTTGAAATGGAAGCTTCAAAGACAGGCAGGAAAGAAGAAAACGCAGCATAGATTGTATCAATTCTGTAACACTAAGTGACTCATTTTCCTATCTAAATCCTGGTGGTTGTTCTTCATAATTTCAGGAAAGACATTTTTTTCAAGTGACCTTGAAAGTCCAGCAGGACTCTCTTGGGTCCTGCCTCTCACCCTCAGCTTGCCTTCTCTCATCTTCTGCTCATGTACTGCACTCTCCTTCACTTTACCCTTCTTTCATTTCCTTTAACAATGCCAAGTTGTTTTCAATTGCTTTTCCCTGGCGTGCTTTCTACTCTCCACAACAACCTCAGGTGATTGCTTACTTCATCATTTGTATCCTTGTGACTCACACATCATTTTTAGAGAGGTTTTCTGCTGTGGTTTGGATATGGTTTGAGGGTGTTCAGAGGAAGCTGTGATCTCATCATGTGCCATGCTGGGTGGCAGTGTAGACTTTTAAGAAGCAGAGCTTAGTACAAAGTAATTAGGTAATTGAAGGTCCTGACCTTGGAAGAGATAAACAGTTCTCAGGGAACCCTAACCAATTTCTTCAAGAAAAGGTACTGTAAAAAACACAACTGATGAGGGTGAGGAAATGGCTCGGTAGGTTAAAGTCTGGTTATATAAGCATGAGGACCTGAGTTCAGCTCTCCAACACTCATGATGACACATGCCTGTAATCTCAGCACAAGGAAGGCTGAGAGAGAAGGATTCCTGAGGTTTGGTGGTCAGCCAAACCATTGTCTCTAAAACTAAAGTAGAGGGTAATTGAGGAAGATACCTGACACTTGATGTTGACCTCTGACCTCTAGAGGAATGAGTGAATCCATGCATGCCACACCTATATCCCTGTATCTCAAAGAGACAGACAGAGACAGAGTGAGGGAAGGAGTAAGACAAAAAGAGAGAGAGAAAAAGAGAGACAGAGAAAGACGGAGGGAAGGAGAGAGACAGAGATAGATAGATAGATAGATAGATAGATAGATAGATAGATAGAAAAATAGAGATAGAGAGAGGAAGAGAGACAGACAGAGAGATACACAGAGAGACAGAGAGTTCATCATTGACCCCTGTCTCCCCATTTCTGTCTTGACGGTCTCTCACTCCCTCGTATGCTCCTAGGAAAGCCACATGCCATCTCGTGATCCAATTAAAGTGATTTGATCCAGAACTGACACCATTGTACCAAACACAATGTTGTTTAAACTTTTAGGTTTCAAAACTGTGAGCCAAGTAAAACAAGCTTCTGAAGATAGCTACTGCCTTTATTTGCCTCTGTTTATTGGCATGGTAGCAGGCCCATTATTGGTACTCAGTACTTTGCTGACTAGTAAAGGCTCTGAGGTCTGTAGTATCAAGTTTAAATTTCCTAGACTCTCTATGAAGGGTTTCTCATTTAGGTAACGGAGTGATACTGGCATTGTAGTCCAGAAAATGCTTGGATAGCATTGTCTATTCCTGGCTGTGGGGCTCCAAATACCTGGGGTACCCCAATTCAAAGATGTTGTATCAATCCGTTCTGCCAGCCACCTTTCCATCTGGCTTCTCTCTTACTGGGAGCGCCAAAGAACTTATCTTCAGAATGAGTCTGAGCCTGAAAAAGTATTGGGTCAAAAACGTCATTATTCATTATTTTCCATAGAAACAGCAGAATTTCTATTCTTTCTGCACAGCTGCTTAGCAATTATCAAAGGCCTGCAGATCTATCTTTAATTCAGCTTGAATATCATTAAACTCATTGGATTGTCACAAGACCAATGTAAGCATTTTAGAACAGTTCAGGCATGCTACTTTTTGAAAGTATGTTTATAAATTATAGTCTATCATTTCTATAACAAATAGATTAAAAACCAATACTATTACATGTATGTGGTTCTGGAGAGGTAGTTCAGTAATAGAGTGTTTGCCAAGTGTGCACAGGGTCCTGGGTTTGATTCTCCAGCATTACAAACAAACATATAACAAGAGAAAGTCAGAAAATATAATAGTTTTTTTAAAGAGGCAACAATGAATTATTACTAAAGTAGTTCCTGAAAGTAGTTTTAATAGAATTCTTGGAGAACATCATAATCAAGGGCTTAAAATAATTGGTTAGCATTTTCGGTGATAATTTACATGTGTGGAATGTCACATGAAGAGCAACAAAATAAAAGTAGGCAAGAATCACACATTTTACTGAGTGTTAGGTTAAAAATCTTAGTGATGTGTGTGTCGGGATCTCTTTTCTCAGACAACGTCTTACCTATTGTTCCTGAAGAATCTGGCTTTCTATAATACCTCACGTGTAATGTGTTGCCTTTCTCCTGGGTGAAGACAATTATTTTTGTTTTTTTTTTTTTAATTTTTGTATCGAATCTGACAGAATTATATATTTAATAAGAGATGATATTTTTCTTAGACAATTGGACTGTTGGACAAATTTCTTCCCTAATTCTGATTTTATACAAGCCTATATTTCTTGTTAGACAACATCATAGAAAATTAGTGTAATGATTAACTTAGTCACAGCAACATTAGTAAACTGTTACTCATATGAAGTTTTAAGATGTGTGAATAGTGTATTTTTCTATTATTCTAGCAAATTTTAATCCTGTGATTAATTTTGATCTATAAGTTTATTATAAGAAATCTGAATTTCTTTATTGATCCTACCTCCAAGTTAAGACATATAGCCTCTCTCCTTTTCAAGACATCCCATTGGAAGTAAGTCTTAGGATTTCTTCAACTACTTGTAAAGTCATTTTTTATCACTCTAAAACCAGTTTGATCTGTGACAGTTCAGATTTGTACTTTGTAATTATTACTATTATTTATAATTCCTAATTATATTTATTAATAAATAGAAATATTATTATATTATTTAATTTGTTATTATATTATTTATATCACATTATGATATTTGTATTTTATTATTAAATCATGATTATAATTTATAATTATTATTTGTAATAATTCAGGCATTAAATTTTGAAAAGATTGTCAAGACCTCTGTGATACTTATGTGAAATGTAAGAGGCAGCCCTAAGCCTGTCTTCTTGCTCAGGTTTCTTCTCCTGTCCTAGTTTGTGTTAACAGAGTGTGGCTTTCCTTCCTACCCACACCTGATCTCCTCTACATAACAAAGTGTGCCTCCTTTCCCTACCCACTTGCAGTGAACAACCTCTGGAAAAGAGTAAAATAGGAAATGGCAATCAGTGACAAAGTGAGCTTTTAGACAATTTAGAAACCACAAGCATATATCTCTTAACAGTTAAAATAGAATGCTTTTTCTCAGAAAAAAAAATCATATTTTCAGAATAGATGTAGTAAGATGAAGTGACTGATTGAATCAAGAATAAAAAGAAAAAATATTTGAGACTTAGCTAATTAATGAAACAGTTAACATCAGTGATGATGATCTCATGCTGTGCATTCCACAAAATCCAGACCTGCAGTATATTTTGGTTTAATTACGTATTCAAATTCATTCAGATTTAACTGAGAAATCACTTACTACTGCATGAAAACATGGACTACCCTTTTAACATTTTCAAGTGAGGTTGTCAACTCCGTTTTACCCTATGTGAAATGTATGAGCTCAGATGATTTGGATTGTAAATCATCTATATTCCTGTAATTGATTGTAGCCAAGAAAAATGGAACTTACTGTGAGCGGTCATCTGAGCCCAATAGAATTTGGAGATAGTCTATGAAATGGAAATGTTAAGGTGGAGAGGCTAGCAGAGATGCAGAGAAATACTAAACATAACAGAAAAATAATGTATCAAATGCAGTATATAGCAGAGTTTAGTTGTAACATTGAAAAAAAAGACTATGGTATCTAAGAAAAAAAAATATTTTAAAGGGATGGGAGTTGTTTGCTTGAACTATGCTTTGTAATTTTAATAATAATAATAATAATAATAATGAGAATAATAAAAATGCAGGGCATTATACTACCTGACAAGTTTTAAGAAGGTTTGAATTTTGTATTATATATATTAGAATATTATGAAACAAAGCAGAAATGACAATACTGGATGCTTATTTAGTATTTTATTACATAAAAAGTGATGCAAATTAAAGACACGGTTTGCAGTTGTGGTGAGCAGTGTGTGCTTGTAATTATGTGTGCTAGGATAATGCCAATACGGAATCTCCACTTTTGATTTTCTTTTTAGTCATAAATATATGATTTGTATATTACATAAAAAATTAAGTGATACAATAAGCAGTGGCATTTCAAATATTAAACTACTGACTGAGCGGGTGTTTTTCCGTTGTTTTTGGTTGGGCTTCTGTTGAACTTGATTGCTGCAAGGGACACTAAGCTTGACTTCAGTGATTTTGCTGTTCATCAGATTAGCCCCAGGACATCCACATTTTACTGCTGGAACACCATCTGGACTTTGTTCAAAATCCTCCTTCTCGTGAATTGTAGTCGGCTAATGTCTCTCCTTGTATAAACATCATAAATTATCTATGCTCAATAGGGACTGCTATCACTTTGTAATTTAGGTTATTTCAACCTTCCAAGACACAGCAATGAGATGGGAATGTTCCAATAGCCCCGGATTGTTGTTACCATCTATACTTTCTTTAAACCACTTCACATTGATATTTTTTACATGCTTAGATTTGTGATTAGTGTTATACTCTGATTGTTTATACTCCCAAAAGTTGGAAATTCTTTAAAAAAAAAAATCAAGTGAGCATGGTGGTACACACCTGTAATCTCCATAGTCCTGTCATTTTGGCATTTGATGCGAGAGAATTGAGAACTTCAATGGCAACTTGGGCAACATTGTAAAATTCTGGCTTTAAAAACTTAATTAATTAAAGCAAATAAGTAAATAGTAAAACGTAATAATTTAAGTCAGACAGAAAGAAAACGTGAGTTCATCATACATTTAAACATGATTAGCAGAAGTTAATTTTTATTTTTCTCTTTAGTAGGTGGAGGTGTGGACGTTAGGTTAACTTTTTGTTTAACCATTTTCATCTTTTTTTCTACCTCTACTCTTCCTAATCAGGGAAGCCCCTTCCTTCGGCAACAGGCAGGTCTGGAATGTAATAAGAATGTGATAATACTTACCTCAAGGCAGTTCTCGGTGTGTGCAAAAACAAAAACTAAAAGACGAAAATAGCGGTTGCCCTCTTGGCCATAACCTGGAAATTGAAGGAAGGCCCTGCTTCAATTCTTCAGCATCCAGTGGCTGCTCCTTGGTTTTTATTGGACTCCCAGGTCAGCCTTTTCCTTTCTCCACCTACTACGATTTTGATTCCATAAATGCAGGTGTTCTTTGTGTTCGTACTTAACGAACACAGGTTAACGTGACTCCAGAGCGCCGCCAGCATCCTTCTCTTTCTTTCTCTGGGTGGCTGTACCGCAGAAGTCTCTTAGACTTACCTCAGAAAGGCAGCTAAATAGTTAGACTACAGTGTTGATTTAAGATATAAGCAAGGAAGTGTTCTCCCTGGCCCCCGGGGCAGGGTTTCTCTGTAGCCTTGGCTGTCCTGGACAGCTTTGTAGATCAGGTTGGCCTCAGACTCAATGAGATCCGCCTGCCTCTGTTTCCCTGAGTGCTGGGATGACAGGCGGTCACCACCGTACCGGCTAGCAAGGAAGTTTTAAAGTGGTTGCTTACTTTTCAAGTAATAAAGCCGAGTTGGAGAGGATGATAGGTTGATGAGGCTTGGAACTATCACTGTTACCCTGTAACACCTGAGCAAATGCCTAAGGAGAGAAAATTGAATTGGTAAGAAGGATGTAAGAAAACTGAGATGTGACTGCCTTATGAGAAATGAAGGGTTCTTTCAGCCATGGTGTCTTTAAGACAGGGCATTCCAAAGTAAATCGAGAAAACTATAAAAAAAAATATTGCTCTGGGCATGGTATCACACAGAGTTAATTTGGAAGGCAGGTGAATCTCTGAGTTTAAGGCCAGCCTGGTCTACATAGTGAGTTCCAGCCCAGCAAGAGCTACATTGTGAGACCTTTTCTTTAAAAAAAAAAAAATAGTATGAAAGGTGGGGATTTGGATCTCTCAGTGGTAGAGCAGTTGCATAGCATACTGTGTTTCAATCCTCAGAACTATTTTAAAAACAGAGAAACAAGGAAAGATGGAATAGGGGGAGTTAATATTGGTATAGTACCTATTGTGTGCCCTTTCCTGAGCCGGATTTGTGCCCTTTCCAAAGAGAGCAATCCTGTGAGTGACATGCTGTCACCTCTGCCTTGGATGAGAAAATCATGGATTCTAATTGGAGGGGTGAAGATGAGATTTGAATTCCATGTGACTTCTACCAGATTCCTTTATCAAAATGCTCATAAAATGTCAGAGCCTAAAGTAACGTTAGGAGCTTTTTCCATCTATAGACATTTGATTGTAAATAGGCAGAGTTATGGGAACTTTTGGAGGTGAAAGTCAGAGGACTGGAGGTGACAGAGGTATGTGTGTACAAAGGTATGCTTTTAGTTATTGGAGGTTCACTAGAGAAACAATGGTCACTTTAAAACTTTTCAAAGAGCTTTCCCTTCACTTTTTCTATCTGATTCCATTAGTCCACGACACTAGAGATAACTAGACAAGACATCTGGGGAACTAACAGAGCCAGGAGGAGACATATTAGTGGGCTAAACCTGAAATAGGGGATGTTTTGCTGCAAAAAGTATATGACTATGAGAATAGTGACTATGTCAAGCCAAACTCTAAAGGGAAAATGTTCAAGGTCACGCTTTGGAAGACCATGTGTAAACATCACATACATAGTGCCAAAGGTGGAATTAGGATAAGGTCAGAGGCCAAGAAGTTGAGATCAAGTAAAGATGAGAGAGGAAAAAAGACTAATGGATGAAGGCTGAAGACTGGAGTTGAGGTTTGGCAAGAGCTCTTCAGATCACAGTGGAAAGACTCACTTTCCTCTGAAGATGGGTGCTGTCACGAAGGTAGATAGCTCTGCCTTCAAGCATTTGAGTTTCAGCATGATATGGTTTTATGCAACCTATGCTTTTAAAATAAGAAAATTGAGTCTGAGTTTGGCTTGGTTTTCGGTGATACCGAACGTGGTTGTGGAGTGGCAAGTTGGTCTGAAGGACATAGAGAAATAAGTGAGCACCTCGGCACTGTTTATGGGGATGCCACTATGGCTGTTGGGACTCACAGATGTAAAGGAACAAAATCCTCCCAATTCCCACAAGCCCAGATACGTATGAAATCTGGGGCTTAGAGTTTCTATGATGGTGCCTTGCTCCATGACAAAATGCTTCAGCAAGTTCAGGAAAGTTTCTTCTCTTCCATGTATTATGGCAGCTCCCAGGTCAGGGGAATCAGAATAAGGGTGGAATAAGCATTTGTCCTGATGCCATAATGGTACTTATTGGGTCTACTCTTTGATGGCTATGGTTTTACAGCTCTGGGCAACATCTCCCAAGTGCATGGGCTTACTTACTGTCACACACAGAGTCACAAAACCTAGTGAGCAGGGATTTCTCATCTGAATGATAGGAGTTACTGTTTGCATGCTCACTCTGTTCCTTTATTGTTTGCTCAAATCTGGGCCCAAAATTCTACTCTTCCAATGTGGACAACTGACACTTAATAAATTATGAAGCTCATGCAGATTATAATGAAATTGATCCAGATCCTTCTTTCTGAGCCAAATTCTTATTACATGAAACTTCTGGAGCTGTTTTTGTTGCTTCCTGTAATAAATCATATTCGTGGGGTACTCAACAAGGATACAGTGAATTTTTCTGAGGCATTGCTCCTAGTGCTCATAGGATGGCTTTTATTTTCTGTACTAAATAGACAGGGCTGCAAAGTATCTAAATGACTGGGTATGACTTTGACTCCTTCATCAGAAATTATAGCTAAGGCCAGGTCGGTCTGACATGAAAAGAAGTCAATTGCTGGTAAGTGACCTCATCTCTGGCAGATATTCTTTTGTAGAACATGTACAACCTTACATGTTTTAGTAACATTTGATGAATGCTGGTAAAATATTCTGATAGTATTGACCTATTAAAGATGATTTTCCTTTCACTACGATAATTATGCAAAGTTTTAGAATTGAGTGATTAAGAATAATTTTCTTCTTATTCACATTATTTTGTGTCCTATTCCAACACATTCTATGAAGGTTGGATGCTGTGAATTGTTTTGCATGAGACTATAAGTCATTTTAATTGGTTGTGTAGTTATCTTATTCCAGAGATAATTCTGCCATATATGTTATTGTAGCATCTACACTATTTCTTTTTATCTACAAACAAGAAGGCTCTAGATGCCATTGAATAGAATTAGGTCTGGCAGGTTGGGTTTCAGTCTTAATTATCACTTTAAATCAATTGCCTAAATTTTTCGACTTTTGGGTTCTTCCTCTAAAAAATGGGTACAGACTCCCTGCTTTATGAGGGTTGTAGCTTAACCTTCTCCTGTGTAATCTATTATTTCTAGAACTTTTTTGAAACACCCGATTTTAGGCAGACAATTACAAGTATATCTAGTGGAAGTCTAGAGTGTATAAACTCAAAAAGGTCTTTCTCCCACCTCAGCCAAACCTCCAGTTCTAAAAGAACTGTTATTATTAGACCTTCTTTCAAATCCCATTTCTGCTGTTTCTCACATATTGTTAATTTCCTTAAGTCTCATTCATTTATGTGTGTGTGTCATAGACAGAGACAGAAACAAACAGAAACAGACAGAGACAAAGAGAGAGACAGACAGAGAGAATGTCTTTCACAAAGACCATACTTACTTTCTCATGTTGAGATGACAGAGTCCAAGATGGAGAAAGTGGTATCTCTGACTTATAGAATAGTGGAAAGTTCTGGCTACCCTCCATGGCATTCTGAGGGAGAAACAGACTTAGCCATTAAAGCCTTGAAATTTCCATGACCTTTTGATTCAGCATATAGTAATGCTGATTCTGGCAACAAGGAGATAACATCCATGTTGTCAGGCATATAAACAGCTTTTCTTTTGTAAGGCACACCATTAGTTACTTCTTTTCTGAGATTTCTTGTAAATGCAATGATACAGTTTCAGTCTTTAATGTCAATCTTTGGGTCAACATAATAGCAGTGTGCTAATAGGATTCGTACAAGTTTTTGAATGCTCATTCATTTTACTGCATATATATGTATATTCATAGATTTATACACACACATATATACATACACAGTGGATCTATCTATCTATCTAACATCAGCTTATATATCAAATCACAAATTGCTTATCCCATTTATAATTGGGCTCCCAAATCTCTTATCCCATTTATAATTGGGCTGCCTGCCATCTTTGGCTCTTACAATAGTGTTCTGAATATTTGAGAATAATACTCTCCGTATGAATACATTTTTATATCTTTTGGGTAAAAGTAAAAGTGTAAGACTAAAACATCTGGGTCACATGGTAGGTACATGTTTAAAATTGTAAGAGACACCATAATTTTCTAGAATTCATCAGATTGTTTCTCATCCCTACAGCAATGCATGGAGTGGGTTTGTGTCTCACAAATTTACAAGTTCTAATTGTTTCTTAAATTGGAGCATAGTAATAGTTCATCCTGGTCTTAATTTTTATTTCTCTCCTAGTAAGTACTTTCTTATGTGCTTTTTTATCAGTCTTTTCCTTTTTGGCGAAGGGTGTTATTTAAATTGTTTTGTTGCTTATTTTATTATTGCAAATGGTTTTTTTTTAATCCCTAATTAAATACTGTATTACGTGCATGATTTGTAAGTACTTCCTTTTGGCTTGTGGCTTGCACTTACACATAAAAAAGATTTGGTTTTGTTGGTTTTAATTATGTGCATGTATGTGTGTCTGCATATGGGCATGTGCACACAAGTACAGGTGAACACAGAAGGGAGAGGTCACAGATGCCCTGGAGCTGGAGTTACAGGGGGCTCAGAGCACTGTGATGGGAGTGCTGAGAACCAAACTCAGGCCTTCTAGAAGAGAAGCAGGTGCGCTCAGGTACTCCGACACCTTCCCAACCCCACCAGCAGCAGCACAACACCCCAGCCCTCCAGCCTGTAACTGCTGAAGAGACCGCCCTCCACCCCATCATCCCTGTACTCTGCCTTCGAAGTGCTAAGACACACCACTCCAGTAAGTACTGAGACATCCACCTCCAACCTTTGTAACTGCTGAGAATTTCCCCAGGCCCCCACACCATCCTTCCACACCACCAACTCTCCCTTAGGCTTCTAACTGCTAAGACACCTCCCTAGCCCAGGCCTGTAACAGTTGAGTTCCCAGCCACTGACCTCTTCACTTGAATAGTACCTTTGAGGGGCATTAAAATCAGTATCTATATATTCTTGTTCCTTAGCTTTTGATGAATGGTTTCTGTGCCCTGTGGTGGTTTGAGTAAGAATGGTCTTCATAGGCTCATATTTTGAATGCTTAGTCATCAGGGAGCTGCACTATTTGGGAGGGGCTAGGGGATGTGGCCTTGTTGGAGTAGGTGTGGCCTTATTGGAGAAAGTTGTGTCTCTGGGGGCTTCTAGGGCTCTAGCTAGGCCCAGCGTCTCCCCCCCTCTTCCTGCTGCAGCAGATCCAGATGTAGAACTCTCAAATTCGGAGAGATGATTCAGTGGCTAAGAGCACTGTCTGCTCTTGCGGAGACCCTGGGTTCAATTCCCGGTACTAAATAGCAGCTCACGATTGTCTGTAACTCCACTTCCAGGAAATCTGATACCCTCTTCTGGCATAGACGTACACGTAAGGAAAATGTGCATACATATAAAATGAAAATATTTAAAAGTTAGAGTTGAAAGAAAGAAAGAAAAAGAAAGAACTTTCAACTTTTCCCCCACCCCAACTGCCTGCATGCCAGCATGTTTCTTGGTAGGACAATGCACTAACCCTCTAAACGTAAGCCAACCCCAGTCAAATACATTCTTTATAAGAGTTGCTGTAGTAGTGGTGTCTTTTCACGGCAACTGAACACTAAGTCAGGCCCTGAGAAATCTGTTTTTTTTCTTTCCTAAAGTGAAAACATTTGGTTTTGTGTTGGAGTTTAACTTAACTATGTTTGTTAATTAGTTTCTTAATGGGAATGCAAGAATTAAGGTCTGAATTTTAAAAAAAAAATGATTTTAATCAGTTCTTTAAAAGGCACAGGGAAAGCAGCATTATATTAATGCTTAGAAGTCAACCAGATGTGGCATAAATAATACAAGAGGTAAGGCACAGATACACAAATATTGCTATAATTCACATTTTTCTTTTTTAGGCTTCTAATAAAAGTAATTCTAAGGTTAAATATTTGTTGATAAAGGTTCACCATATTTTCTTCATTTAATTTCTTAATACCATCCAGCCCTCTCCCATTCCTGACAGCTCTGACCATTTTATTGTGTCTGTGGTTAATTTATGATCTCCTGAAGGAATATCTCCCAGAAAAATATGCCTGTCTGGTTAAAAGCTATGGCATAATAAAGACTGTGAGTTTTTCAATACTGCAGAAAGCTTCAGAACCAATTTCTTAAATCAAAGACTATATTCAAATATTTTATAGATAATCAATTTTAAAATAATGTCAATCTCATATTGTAGTTGTATTGTTCTTTTTCAACTATACATATAGTTTTAAAATGTCCATCTCTTTGAAAAGTAGCTAGTTTTATTCTTCCAAATTGTTGATTTTTTCCCCCAAACAGCTTTTATTCTCTAAGACTCCATTTCAGTTTATACGTAAATTAAATCACACCTAGTTACAATTAAAGTAACTGTGAGTCTTGTGGCTATTTCTTCACACCAAATCTTTTCTTGCTTAACTTTCCCATGAGAGAGAGAGAGAGAGAGAGAGAACCTGTTTGGCATTCCACAGATGTTAGGCTCCTGCAGATAATAGATCTTAGCTGGTCTGGGTGATGGTTTTGTTGCATACAAGAACTAAGCTGGGGAGGGATTTGTGATTTCTGAATTCTAGAAATAGTATGATGGGAAAAACCTAATGATCCCCAGCAGAGTTCAGTGTTTTTGTGAGCTCTATTGGGAAAAACAGGGGGATGATTTTCGCCCTGCTATGAGTCCCTGCTTTTCTCAGACTCTGGCATACTGTACTGGCGAGAAGCAGTGTGCCTGTGGCTTGTTACGTTTCATTAAACAAATGTGGCCAGATAAGTGGATCCGAAGCACAAAAGAATGTATCACTACAGTTTCTGTTCATTTTCACTCATTGGAAAGTCATATTTCCATCCCATTTCCCTTTTATCTTCTCAATTAGTAAGCAATAATTTAATTTGTAAAAGCCACATACCTTTCTTTGGAATGACTTAAAATGTTCCCAAGTGAAAATGATTTTCTGTGAATGACATATATTATTCATTCCTTTAGCTTTCTGAGATTTATCTTTACCCCCCACACACACCATGTTACTTTGAATATGTTGCATAAAAGCAGTTAAAATGTCTTGATGCATTAAGAATCCAAATGCCATCATCTGCGTCACTGAAATCTCTTATCTTTAGTGGGTATCTTCCCAGGGAACACACGCTGATGGAGTTTTAGCTATCTAGAGTCACTAGTACATTTTTCTGATAGGAATTCTGTAATCCATCCTAGCAAATTCCAAAATACGGTGGTAAAGAAGAGGGGATAGGGTAGCAAGGAAGATCTTAGAAAAGTGCACTCTAACTGGAAATCTTGCAGACTCAGAACAACGCCCTTGGCCTTTACCAAACACCGACTACAACCTTGGCTTGAGCAAAGCTGCTCTTCCATGGTTATTTTTTTCCTGTGATGCAAGCACTCTACCTGTATAGAGGAGCAATGAAGGAACAAATATGATTTATCCAAGGTCACACTGCTAATGAAGAGGAGGGGATGTGTACCCCAAGCCTCGCCTGCAGTCCTGCAACCAGCTGTTAGGAACACTTACAAAAAGGTTTTCTTATTTTCTTTAAAACTACGCAGAAACCTTAGCTCTGGTTTTGGTTTTATGTCCCTTTAGCAATTTGTAGTTAAACACACGCCCATACACACACCTGTCTGCATCCCCATTCTTTACCCCACCCTGAAAGAAAATCCTTGAAATTGTATTCTAGGACTTTTGCACGTTACTTTGTAAATAAAATGTAATAGAAACAGAGGGGTATCAGGCTCAAGCCGGCGTGAAATTTGTCCTGTTAGAGAGCCAAACCTCACTGACAGTCCCCCAGGAGCTGGCAGGAGTACGAGATGTGCCCAGCCCCACCTCCCTCAGGGGAGCCCCACCTTTGTGGCTGCTAATATCCTGCTTTGATCGTGGCTGCATCTTGTTATAGGGGCCCGAGGATTAGCTTTCTTCTGCAACCTGGAAATAACTGTTGTTAGAGATGAAGACATTTTATTTAAATGGAAAAAAAAAAAAGAAAAGAAATGGACATTGTGGTTCCTCTCCAGGTTTTATCCCCAAAGTATTTATCCATCTTTGATCTTTTGTCTCAGAAAGGGCGCTGAATTTTGTGCTCTGAATTTGACTACATTTGATTTCATAATAACTTTGATGTAACAGAAGGGATGATAAGCAGCTACTCTGCTGCTGCCTCTCTCTAGAACTGGTACAGATATGATGCCCCAATGAGATATAAAGAATGCTTGTGGGTGGCATTCCTTCTACCCACTACCAAGCATTTTCTATTTATGCTGGGACATGCCAAATGTAAGCTAAATTCTGGCTCTCCTCAAACCTTTCACTGAAAACTTTATATGTATGCCAATTGCATAAAGTGTTTACAGTCTGTGATGGTTCTAGCTCGTCCTGCCATTGTTCGAGGGCATTCCCAAACAGCTAAGTCTTACTGAGTAGGAGTGTGTGAGCAAGACAGCTTTCTAGTTAACTCAGTTTCTCAGTTAATTCCGATGTAACATGACAGTCCTTTTTGGTTCAGACTTGGGACAATATTTTTCTTCCTTTTCCTTCCTTCCTTCCTTCTTTCCTTCCTTCCTTCCTTCCTTCCTTCCCTCCTTCCTTCCTTCCTTCCTTCATTCCTTCCTTCCTTCCTTCCTTCGAGATTGATTTTTCATACAATACATCCAAACCAGTTTCCCTTCCCTCCATTCCCCCCACTTTCCCTAGATCCACTCCTCCTTGCTTTTTTTTTTTTTTTTCCTTTCAGAAAAGAATAGGCCTCCAAGCAACAGCAGCCAAGCACTCAAACAAGACAAAAAGAAGTTACAATAAGACAATACAAAAGTCCTCATATTGAGGCTGGAAAAGAGGAGGAAAAGAGTTCCAGACCAGGCAAAAGAGTCTGAGATACAGCCGCTCCCACTGTCGGTGTCCCACAAAACCACCACGCTAATGGCCATAGATATAAATGCAGAAGACCTGGTTCAGATCCTCACAGGGACGGTGCTTGCTACAAGACAGTGCAATCCTGCTGGCTAAGAAACTTTCGGTTCTCTTCTTATTTCCTCGCAATTCCTGGAGAGCGTTCTGCCTGTGGGCTTGCCAGGGGTGTCTCTGAGCTAGCTTATTTTTGTATTATTTTATGAGCTCAAATTCTGGCTTCTTTAGGTATCATTTGATCTGGGCAACTTTTTTTTTTTTTTTTTTTTTAAATCTTCTTTAAGCCTCAGTTCCATCATCTGTAAAAAGAATCACTACCTCAAAGGAATAGTGTCAGGGGCAAATACATAAAATCATACCAGTCATTAATACTCCTTCAACTCTTAGTCCTTGCTGACCCTCAACATATTCTTTGACAGTGGCCTTTCTTTTTGCAACTACAACATAATGAAGAGTATTTTCACGTCATTTGCATTTCTTTTGTAGACACAATTTACTTGTACTACAGGAAAAACTCAAGGAAGTTTAGCTCTGGATTAGAGTACTGGATGTTACTTAGCAAATGTGCTGTTCTAGAAAGGAAAGGTACTTTAGTAAGATAGCTTAGTTCGATTCATTAACTCATGAACTGGAATTTTAAATGCTTCTTTTGGATTTTAAAACGTCCTCATAATTTGTGTTATTACTTCAATAACTTGGCACAGTGAAGTGGCTGATGATGTGGAATGGGGCTTGTCAATTGCCTATCTAATTAGACTGTTTTCATGATTTTCCTTCTTTTTCTCCTCTCCCTCTTTCTTCCCAAAGATGAGCATGGCAAGAGAAGAGAAGAAAAGCTCATTTGCTAGCTGGCTATCAGACCACTTCTTAGCCATCTTCTTCACCATGTAAGGGTAGTGTACAAAGGTCAGTTCTAAGGCCTCCAAAAGTGAACACTTTGACCTCAGTGCTGAATCACTTTTCCAGAAAGTGCCACGAGATCATGTGTCACTTTCATGAACTTCTGGCCTGGTCAAGCTGATGTAATGTGTTATTCTCTTTTAGGTTAAAATATGTGCTCTATGAAAGCAAACACTACTTCCAGTCTGTTTGAGAGATTTTATTTCTTTCCTGAAAAAAATTAAGGTGTATTTGAAATAATGAATCACAAGAGAAATACAGAATTTATCAGTTATTTCTTTATTAGCACATTTTGTTTTAAAAGCATATTAAAATAAGGTTACAACTCAATGAAATGAAGTTGTTTATGATGAATATTTGAGTCTCATTAATTAGAAGCCTACAATTTGATTAGAGAATTGTTTTGGATGAATGTCAAGCTTGTTTTGCATATCTAAAACCCAAGTTTTATTGCTTTAAAAGTGGGTACTTTAATCTTACTAAATGAACTATGACAGATTTCTTACAACTTTGTTTTTACAATAAATATTTTAATATTAATTTCCTAATCACTTAAAGATTTAAAATATGTTTAAACTTGTAAAACTAATTCACTAAAAGAGAAGACAAATCACCTTAAAATCAAAGTATAGATTAAACTCTTTTACTATTATTTATATGCATATTAGATCATGTTAGATAATATGATACTATAAAATTATTTTTAAGGAATTGGGTTTTTTTTTGGCTTAAATTTACCAATGTAGGTGGTGAAAATTAAAACACCTAAACCTTGAAAGTTCCAAACCACAGACTTACTGGGTTAGCAGGGGCTGGAGAGGGAGGAAGGGAAGGAGGAATAAATTCCAGAAATTCAATTCAAGTATGGTATTTTGCTGTTGTGTATAGGTAACCCACAGGTAGAATTCTGTCACATTTTTATAAACCTCCACACACACACACACACACACACACACACACACAAAGAATATTATCATTCACACTTTGTAGTTGCATGACTTAAAATTAACGCGCTAATTTAGCTCATGTTCTATTTCTACAACAAAACACTCGCACGTGGGGACTTATAAAGAAAGAGGTGTATTTGGTTCACCCTTCTGAAAGCTGAAGAGCACAGCAGCCTCGGTGAGGTCTCCGTGGCAGGTGGCATCAGAACGGCAGTCCCACAGGTGGAAGATGTCATACAGCACGACAGGAGGCTGGAGACCAAACGAACTAATCTTTATCTCCAAGGAATACCTTAAAATTACATTTAGTGTGTGCATGTGTGAGTGTGTGCATGCCACAGCAAGTGTGTGGAGATCAGGGGATAACTTTTGTGAGTTGGTATTCTCCTTGTGCCATGTGGGTCTCTGGGATAGAACTCAAATTATCAAGCTTGTTAGTACCTTTACCAGCTAAGACATCTTACCAGGTAGATTCTGTCTTTTTCTACAACCCATTATGTGAGGTACTGAAAACTGATGTCCTGACAATGGTCCAGATTTTGATATGGTGGGGTATTGGTTATTTGAGATACTATTGCCTCTGAGAAATGTGCTTTGGTTTTCGTTGTATTTTTTTTTTCCTCAATCGCCTTGGAAGGGATGACATCCTGAACTTTTATCAGCCACCTTTTTCTTACTTCCAAAAGTACTTATTAGCCTTTGTGTGTATGGTGTGTGTGTGTGTGTGTGTGTGTGTGTGTGTGTGTGTGTTTTACTACCTAAAGAACATTTATATCAAGATGAATGGTCATTAAGTATGAGCCTGCTTGCTTCTGGTTCTGGCTAAGGAAAATCTTCCTTGACATGATTTTGACCTCCCACGAGGGTTTGAAGGAACTTCAAGGAGAAACCACTTTAAAGGACGGCTATACTGACAAAAGAATAGCCAATATTTCTGCGGTGCTTACAACTTTCAGATGTATTACTCATTTTATTGTTATAAAAACCCCATGAGGTAGATTTTACAATTGCTCATCTTTTGTGGATTCTAAAACTGAAGCAATGATGAAAATAACTACAAAACATGATCATCAGGTAAGAGTTGGGTTCTTAACTGGTTGTACAGCTTAAGCAATACTATGTGTTCACTTGGAAACTTTCATAGGAACAGTGAAATCTGGAGGTGATAAACTGTAGAGGGAAAGAACTCAGAAAAATCTGCAAGCTACCTCTGACACACCACCCAGATTAAGTTTTGCTTCAGATCACTTTTCACTGTCTGGGAAGGTCCTCTTTATCTCATGTTGTCTCTCAGGACGAGGAATCTATTTTCTTTCATCTTTGCTAAGTCATGCCACTACAGCTAAATTTGCCTTTCTCTAACTCAATTCAACTTATGAACAAACAAATCAAAGGAACAAACAAAAAGTGGTTCAAGGGCTACAGATACAGTTCAGCTGAAGAATGCTTGCCTGGCATTTGCCGGAGCCCTGTGTTCTATGCTTAACGTGCTCAACGCGAGACATGCAGGGTGTGTCGGGGGAGAAACAAACAATTCAAACTGCAAAATAACCAACAAAACCAAATCAAAACAACAATAACAAGGACAGCAACAACAGTAAAAACAGAGCAACAAAGAATTGGTTCCACAAAAGAAAATAAAGAAGCATAAATCATCTCAAAGGTGAAGCGAACATTGCAGGTGATGGAACATACAGTTAATTTAGAATGGTTTTTATTTGACACATAAACAACAAAACACAAAACAGCGTCGGGTGGTGGTGTGCACGCCTTTAATCCCAGCACTCAGGAGTCAGAGGTAGGCAGATCACTGTGAGTTTGAGGCCAGCCTGGTCTACAGAGAGAGAGAGTCCCAGGACAGCCATGGTTACACAGAGAAACCCTGTCTTGAAAAACCAACAAAACAAAACAAAACCCCCTAACTAGCCCAAATCAAATCACTCTAAGTAAAAGCAGATGAAAGTGGAAAAAATTAAGAATCTTGAAAGAGAAATAATTTTGATTTTTACTTAATCCAGGGATCTTAACAACAAAACAAGATAAAATTTGGTCAAATGATCTGTATAATTTCTACAAAAAGTTCACATGTGTCCACATTCCCCAACAAATAAGAGTGGTAATCCACCTTGCTAGTTCTGTGAATTTGATTTTTTGAATGATTGATGGTTATTATAGCCATAGTGCAGATGTCCTAAATTCTCTGGAAAAATTATTCTTTCTGAAGATTTCTTTTCTTTTTAAATTGGTAGTGAATTCTTTGTTCATGAAAAAAAGAAGGGGAATTCAGACATAAACATCCTGGGTTTGCCTTTAGGCCTTCACTTTGCCAGCCAAGGCATAGCTATGCTTCAGCATCCTAGGGTGTGGTTTGTAAGTTTGGAACTTGACATCTCCAAAGTCATTGCTATAGATTGCTTTGTGAAGTCAAGTGTGCGGCTCTCAGTGGTGTCCAGCAAGTCATCTCACCAGCTTTCTTGTGATGAACCAGTAAGCAAGTCTGTAAACACTCAGACCCTCAGCACCCGTCTCTCAGGACAAGAACTAGCCAATCCATTGTAAATGTTGCTTTCATTTTAAGTTTAAGGCAGTGAGTGGTCTTGGAAAGATCAGGCTATTTTTGATACCACTGGGACCTCTTTGTGATGACATGGATGGTCAATTGAACAGGAGCAAGACAGAAAGTAAAAACTGGAGTTGGGCCATCCAGGGAGTAAGCATGGAAGCAACTGCGTGTAAGGAAGGGAATGGGAAAGAGCACTTGGAGAGACGCAGCAGTGTCAAAGTTTCCTTGCCTGAAATACAGCACAAGTTCAGGCTTCTAAACTCTAGGTACCTCTAACCTTTGCCTCTTTTATGTCTCTATTTTTTTCTCGTCTGACAGACCACATGCCAACGCGCAACCCAGAATCCCTCACCCTGGTGATTTATAGCTTACAGCTGCTTCAGTGTCTCAGACATGGCAGCTGCTTTTCAGATGTCTTCAAAACTAGTGGGAGAGTGTTAATGTGAACTTGAGTGGCTGCAGGAGAGGGAAAATGTTGATGAAAAAATCATCTGAGTTCAACTCCAAAGCTTTCCATTGATCTTTGCTTTCAGGGCCAAGCAAAATGTTTGGTTTATTTCATAAGGTAATTGGGTGTGTGAAAGGCAACTTGGCATTTGCTATTGACTGAACCTAACAAAAGTGATCACCAAGCTGGCTAATCAATAAGGTATTGATTACAAGCGTGTGATTGGATTAGCCATTTGATCAATGCTGTGTGCTAATAAATTAACAAGCAAATTACCAAGCAACATTTAAAAGCAGAATGCTGACTCTGATTGCATTACAAACCAGTGAGATCTAATGATTCCCCAAGTGCAAAGGGTTAGTTATACAAATCAACACCTGAAAGTATTTTTTTTCCCTTGACGGTTTCTTTCCTGCCAATGAAAATGCTTTCTTAAGTGAAATTCAAATTTAATTACAATTAGCAAGAAGTTTCATTGGGACACCCAATTTCTAACCAGATTTCATTTACCAGGAAGTGGGCTTTGAAACCCCAGATAAATTAACCTGCAAAACTTTTGGGAGAACTTAGCCAACATCAAAAAAGGCAAGCATAAAAGAGGTCAAGAATACCCACTTTCTGTCTGAAAGTTTCGGTGAACAACATCCAGAATGGTTTTTCTGAGATCCTTAATGACAAAATCTACGGTCTCTTGATCCTTCACACAGACCGCAGATATTTTCCCAGCTCCTATTAAAGAACGGAAAAAGCAATGGGGCACACTCATGTGAGCACGCATATGTGTACATGTGTGATTGTGAGCTCACTTGTGTCTATGTGCACACGGAGAATGCAGAATTGTAGCTGTTAACAAAAATTACCCTGAGACACAAAGTGCAATAAAGAAAATGTTTCTTGTTGCTTTAATCCCTATAGCAAAGAATTGGAATTAAACTCATTGTCCATCAACAGATGAATGGATAATGAAAATCTGGTGTGTAGATACAAAAAAAAAAAAAAAAAGAAATACTACTGCTTTCTAAAGAAAAATGAAGGTAAAAAGTTTGCAGGAAAGTGCATCCACTTAGGATTTAGGATTTATTATATTACACAAGGCCATACAATCTCAGAAACAAACCGCATCTTCTCTCTCATATGTAGAATATGGCCAATAATATATGTATATGTATAAATGTAAACTAGGGCACACGTGGGAACAATATAGGAAGAAGAAAAGAGAATACATAATGCCAAATATAAGGATACATAAGGATACGAGGAAGGAATGCTTGCAGGCAGTATACCAGAGTTTGTATATAAAGCTAAATGCCTTTTTATTTCTAATTCAGTCATGAATTTTTGGCAGTCTGGTGGTGGATAAAAGTATATATTTAAGTGTCACAGCGTCCGGGTTGAATGCCAGTTTTAACTGTACAAAAGTTCACTGCATAGTATCAGTCTGGTAAACTTTGGTATGTATTTGAGTAGGGTGAATTTTGTGTGTGATATTTTTATTTATTTTCAAGCCTCGGAGTCTGGAATCTCAAGCCTTTTTTATAATCGTAAAGAAAAAGAAAATCTCTTCCACTTGAAGAAGTACTTCCTTAGGACGTGTTAGGCGTAGATGGTTCTAGAAATGATATTACAAGGGAAAAAGTCATAAAACAAGGTTCTCCCACCCTGCTTTCCCTGTGATTGGGTGGAGCATTTATTCAATTGATTGTGCCCTCTCGGATTCGCTAAGTGGAAACCGCTTTGCTCACTTTTCCTCTTAATCCTTTCGCTTTTTAGAAACCTTTTTTTCCCCTTTGCCTCAGGGAAGCTGAACCGATTAGTCTGAATTCTCCAGTGTTATTTGTAGACTGGAAAGGTCTCCCCAGGCCCAGAGGCAGCATGTCAGCCAGAGCAGCCGCGAGGCCAGGCAAGGAGAGCTCCCACAGCGCAGCGACAGGCTCAGGCCTCTCCAGGCACAGCCAAGTTGCAGCTGACAAAACAGCCAGCAGGGCCAACCAGGTCTGGAGGGGGGAGGGGAGAAGCTGTCAATCACCACCACAGAAGCACGGGCAAGAAATACAATATCTGAAGGAGATTTGTCAGTTCCAAGACTTTAAGGTGAACCACGGTTGACTTTGCCCGAGGCTGAAGCACTTAACACCTGAGGGGCTACAGCCAGACCCCACCCCCGCCGCACCCCCAACCTCTCCTTGACGTGTATTTGGTCCTTTCACTTTTGTATCTAAGCAGATTCAGAGCCACCAGGGTTACCTTGCGACATTTTCATAAGAACTGCTTTTCTTTTTTACTTAAATTGATGGGATCCAATGGTCACGGAACACAATCCTCTCAGATCCCATGAATTTTGATTTTGCTTTGTGTGCGAGGAACTGCTCTGTTTCGAAATGAGTATATATCAACAAAGCCAATGTACATAAAATTAGCGATTGATAGTCAAATACTGTGGTAGTCTATGAAACTGTGACATCTTCACACGTAGGGCTGATAGGTTCTCCCAGGAAACTTACCCCAAGGTGAGAGTTTATAAGCCAAGGATGACTGCTATCTGATAAAGCCTAAACTGTAATATTATGATCTACATAGCCAGGATAGTTCCTTTAGTCACCAGTTACTACATCCCTGTAATTAAGCCGCAAGATGATCTGCAGTAAAATTCTTTCTAATTAACTTTTACATTTCATCAAAAAGGGCTGTTAAAGAATATTGAAAAATCTTATGACTGTAAGACAGGTGTCTATAACGCTATAAACCCCCACTGGAGTGTTGCTGATTAATTCTTCTGACAGAATTCTGCTTCCCTGTACTGTGATTAATTTCACGTTTTAATTGATGACACCATAAATATTTCTCCAGCAAGACCCAGCTGTATGGCTGTCAACCCAGCTGTATGGCTGTTGGTGATAATGACTACCATTGGCAGGCAAGTTTCTTGCTTATTTCTCTTATGCTGACTTGGGAGAAGACAAGAGAGCAAATGATGATGAGTAAAAGAGAAGTTTTTCATGTTCAGCAACTCACTTGTGGAATTGTGACAATTTTCCTAGGTAAGGAACAGAAATTTTAAGGGACTTGTCAGAATAAGTTACTATAGTTTGTATACCACCTTGGTTGTCTAATGTGTGAATCTTCTAATCCATAATTTATTTACATTTTTTATTTCTTAATTTTCTCATTTATGCACTTCAATGTTGCTTAGTAATGGCTAAAAGCCATTGTCATCAGTTTGAAGACAGTTGTGTTTTATAATACCATAGTTTCCTTTACCTTTATAGAGTTTCTTTTTCCTGTATAACAATTTATAGCTTCCCTCCTTTGGACTGAGTTACTAGTTATCTTCTTTTGCCCATATTACCTATGGAGGATTCACCTTTCCAGAAAGAAGAGATGTCCTTCTTGAAAGGTGGCTATGGCTGGTTGCAATAGATGGCTCATGAGTTATCCTGGGATGGAATGATGGCTAATGAAGATCAAATCCAAGAGTGGATAATTCCATGAAGCATGAATAAATGATGTAGCTTACAAGAAGATAAATGGTTCTAGCTAAAGATATTTTATTTAAGGGTAAAACCAAAATGTATGATATGAAAGTGGAGAAAGTTAGTAGCAGTGTGTTTTAAACAGGGTAGGAGATGAGGTAGGTGTGGGGAGGAGACAGTGTCAGCCAAAACTAAGGACATGTGAAACACCATATGGAAGCCAAATGCTTTATAAGCTAACTATAAAATAACAGTTACAAAAACATAAAAAGTATTTATATTTCTGTCCTAGTAAGTGTTCTATTGCTGTCAAGAGACACCATGACCACAGCAATTCTTTTAAAAGAAAGCATTTACGTGAGGATTGTTTAAAGTTTGAGAGGTTTAGTTCATTATCATCATGTCGAGAAGCATGGTGTCGTGCAAACAGACATGGTGCTGGAGAGGTAACTGACAGTTCTATATCTGGATTCACAAGCAGCAGAAAGAGTGAGAAGCTGGACTTGGGCTTCTGAAACCCCAAAGCCCATCCCCAGTGACACGCTTCCTCAGGCCACACACACTCCAATATCACGACAACTCCTAATCTCTGTCAAGTAACACCACTCCTAAATGACCAAGCCTTCAAATATATAAGTCTATGAGCATCATTCCTATTCAAACCACCACAGCCACTATTGTGCAGGTGGGTATATCTTGCTTGGTAGATTATCGTTCTGGGTCACAGGGTTTACAGCTGGGTAAGATCATGGAGGCCTTGGTCCTCCAGCAGCCTGCGTAGCCAGCACTATGAAAGCAATCTAGCAGAGAGGAAGCCTCCGGTTCAGTTTCAGCCTCGCTTTGCAGAGAATGGCAGTGAATGCAGAGACTCATTCTTAAGGTGCTCAGCTCTAACCAGTACTTTTTAATCACCATCACTAAAACCCCAGCATCATTTTGGAAAAGTGCGTAGGAAGAATTTAAGAGCCAGAAGATAGGAAGAAGAGCCATGAGTTCTGGGCATGAAAAAGTTGATGGAACCATGGGTCTATGAAAGACTGGGACTATCAACAATCAATCATGGATTGAGGAGGAAAAATGGACCCCACCCCTCTATGAGGAAGGGAGGAACTTTAAAAAGAACTTGGATTTTTAAATCTCTTTTTGTAAACTGTGGGACTTTTACATCTGGCTTGCGTTTGGTGTGACTATAGCATGAGATCTCAGGACAATGAAAGGTTATGATTTAATAGTGATGTGTTTGTGTGTCAGGTTGACAGGAGGTAGCCTTGTCAATGCTAATCTTGGTGGATAACTTGATGTACCTCAGAACAGGTAACCTCAAGGGATTTTTTTTTCTATCAGATTGGCCTATAGGCATATCTGTGGGAGCATTTTTTTGATTACTAAAATATGTAGGAAGGCCCAATGTACAGGGAATGAATGAATGAAGTCCTGGGTGAATGTGTGTTGTTGACATGGGAACAGCCGTGTCAAGAACCCCAGTGCAAGGAGGGAAATGACAAATCCTTCCCTCCTTGCCCAAGTTTGAATGTTGGTAGTGGGCGCAGAAAATGTTCGACATGACTTTCTCTCGCACACCGTATTTATGGTCTGAAGATTGCTCTTCTACAGGACTGCTCCTACTGAGATTAGCTAAAGCTGCTTCTTGATTTAGCTGAATTCAGTAATGCTGCCTCTCTGTTCAACTGTATATAATAAATACGTAGAGCTTCCAGGGTGCCATGGCTTCTCCATCAAAAAAGTCTACTGCCCTCATTCCCAGCACTCTTCAGTGTCTTCCTCATTTCCTTGTCACACTAGTCAAGTTCATCTCTGGAGGCCTTCAAGGACACAGCACCAATGTGCATGATACAGCCCCTAGTCTGGAACATGACCTGGGCAAGAAACCAGAGAGCACAAATTTTGCTGTGGTTTCTGCTTAGGTTCTTGTCATTAGGTTACAGCCTTGAGTTCCCTGTGTCCCCTCAATGATGGACTATATAACTCATAAGCCAAATAAACCCTTCACTCAGGCAAGTGGCTTTTGTTTTATCATAACCACATGGAAGCAAACCAGAAGAGAATCCATTGGGTTGGCTATTTAAAAAAATTATATATATGCCACTTGTTGGTAGGAATGTGAAAATGCATAGCTCTAATGGAAAACAGTATAATGAGTCCTTGGAATATTAAAAATAGAATTTTCATATGATCAGACATTCTGCTTCTGATAATAAAAGGATTGAAAACGTAGGCTCGAGCAGATGTTTTGCACAATGTTTTCAGAGTGTTACTATTTACAATTCAAAAGTACAAACTACTCAGTATTTATAAATGAATAGAAAAGAAATGTAGTATGTATGCACATTTGACTATTATTTAGCCTTAAAAGGGAAGTAAATTCTGGCACGTACTACAGCATTGATAAACACTGAAATTATGTTGAGTAAAGCTTGAGAAGCTTCAGCATAACGTGCTGAGCACAAAGAATAATATAGTATTCTACTTGCATAACTACCTAGGATAGGAAAATTCACAGAGGTATAAAGTAGAAGGTGGTTGTTGGGGACAGAGCGGGGAGAAATGACTTGTCTCATTGTTACAGAATTAGTTTGGTGACATGAAGTAGTTCTAGAGAGAGATAATGAGGTTAGAAGGACAATATGAATTTGCTTAGTATCACTGAATAGTACACTTGAAGGGGATAATAATACATTTCTTGTTACATATAGTGACCTTTATACCATCTCCCACCTGGATTTTGAGAAGAAGCAATCACCTGTCCAGGTATTTTGCTCATTATTTTCCTTTTTCAGGGGTGATCAAGGTAGAGGAGATATTCTTCATTCCCTAGATGACCTGGGCTATCTGAGAGTGAGTTTTGAACTGAAAACCAAACAAAGCCGTGGGTTATTAATCCACCTTTGACTGTTTTCTCAGGGTAGCTTGACTATTCACATAGTCATCTGTCCAGTAGATGCTTCTTCCACTGAACCAGAGGCCACAGTGTAACTTATGCTTTTAAATTTCTATACAACAAACATTTACCGAGCAATTGTATGCCAGACTCTAGTTCGGGCCTCACTTTACGCAAGACCCAGTCCCACACTGAGTAGGAGTCACTGTCACTCCAACCCACACTAACAAATTACAATAGTGACTATCTAAATCTATTGCTTATAGAGTCAATGTCCTAATGCCTTTCTCGGGGCAAAGGTTGAAACCTCAATACACCAAAACATGCAATTCATTGATTTTTATTAGATTTTTGCTTTTTAAATTCATATAACTTTTTCCTTATGCCTTGCAGGGGAGGAACAGTTTTATAAGTTTATATATAACCAAGAGATAAACATAATTTCTCAATTCATATAACACTTGTCACTTACATGGCATTTCTCTCTCTCTCTTTCTCTCTTTCTCCCTCTCCCAAGCTGGACATTCTATATTTTGCGGTTTTATTTACTTGTTCATCCATTTTATAGAAGAGACATTAATTTTTAGATTTATTTCCTGGTGTTAATATTTCAATAATCATTTTAAAAAGTTTACTCTATTTTGTGTTTCCAATGGAACATATACAATGTATCATACAAACTGTGAACCCAAATAATAAAACCATGTCTGTGTAGAGAATGGAGCAATATCAGCCTTGCTAAAACCATGCTCTTGCTTCATCTTTATTATACATTTTCATTCAAAAAATGCCACTAATCTCATTTTTAAAGCCATTCTCTTCATTTTCTACCATGTTTAAATTTCTGCTATGACTAATTTTATGTATTACCTTTCAGTGTACCCACTCCTACCTTCTTATATGTATTTTATATAAATAAACATATAGATATGCATATGATTGATTCTGTTTGTCTGGAGAGCTATGATAATACAAGTTTACAATACAACACAAAACCCAGGCAACGAATTGTTATTCATTTTTGAATGTTTAAGGTGGCCCTACACTATTCTTATTTATAACTTGCTTTTTTTCATTTATCATTTTTCTGGAAGTCATGGGGATCTGTGGTTTCACATTTTTTCATTAATGTATAATATCTCATTGTATAAATAAACCACAATAGCAATGTTTAATCCTCCCTGCCTCTGTGTGTGTGTGTGTGTGTGTGTGTGTGTGAAACACTCAATAACTGAGCTAAAATTCCAGGGTGCCTTATTTTCCCTCCAATAGATACTTGGTTTGTTTTTATTTGTTTCTTTTTGAACACCCATTCCATGAGCATCTCTTCCATGTACTATGTGATTCTTTAAGGAGCAGTCTAGAAGAAAGTGCTGAAATATAAATAATATTAGCAACTTAATTTTTCTTTTAAAAACAACTACAAATCAATTTCACATCCTCACCATTAACACTTCTTACTAAGTTTTTCTAGGTTTTAATTTCTATTTAATTTGATTTGTAAGTAGCTATGCTCCCAACAATGCCTTTTTCATCCTCATTTCTGAAAATTTCTCTCCTGAACTAGTTTTCCTTCAACTCTGAATGAAAAAAATTCTCACTCTCTGAGCCAAACATTTAAATGTCTCAAAGCTTGTCAACTAAATATTTTCAGACTACTTGAGAATTAATTAATATCAGACACTGAGCACTATTTAAATAATTACGTTGAAGATAATTAATTCCTGGAGAAAGAAATAATTTAGAAACATACACTATATCTAATGCAGTTTGCAAATATTTTAGCTAATAGTCTAAAGCATTCATATTTCAATTAGATTTTTATTCATTTAATAAAAATGTATTCATTAAGTGCTCAGCCTGGATTGGATACTGGAGCACCTACTGAGGACATGGCAATGCAGAGAGCAGAGATGATCTAAATATGGAAATAATTAAATATGATTAAGTTCATGAAGGAAAAAACCTATACTGTGACGAAGGAATGTGGTGAAGTTTAACCAAGGCTCTAGGAATGGGGACCAAGCATATCCTCGAAAAGAAAGGACTCAAGATAATCACTAAGATCGTGGGTTATAAGTGGTAAGGCCAGAGGAGACAGAAGAGAGAATGTGTGTGGTGGTAGAAAATAGTAAGAGAGGGGTTAGATCACATAAGACTTCAAGAATCAAAAAATCATTTGAATTTTCTCATAAGAGAAATGTAATGAAAATGATAGTATTATTATTTTAAATCTATAATTCTAGAAATTACTTGAAAATATTTTTAAAGCATGGAACTATAAGATGAAGGGATGGATGCCTGGCAAGAGTTATGCCAGAGTGAGAGGGGGATGGGATTTGGACTGGGATAAATGATGAATGAGTGAAAATACCTGGGTATATTTGAAAGACTATTAAGTCAGGAATGAGGGAGACTGTATGATTAATCTTGTACGGGAATAAGGTGAAGATTAGGAAAGCGTTAGAAGAACTTTCAAATTTCTGTCTAGAGAATTAATTTTCTTTCCTATAGTTAAACACAAAGAAAATGTTTTGGGTCATATTATTTCATATAGTAAATATATGATGATAAAAATGTCAAAATGGAGACCCTCTTCCCTCTCCATTAGGACTGCTGCAGCGCCATCTCCCCAGCCAGGCAGTCCCGCTCCTCCCACAGACAGGCCCTTTCTCTCTCTCCTGGTCCATTTGCGGCCTATTCTTGCTATCATGTCTCATCCTCACTCACCTGTCTTGCTGGTCTATCCAGATTGTAAGCCTTTTGATGCTGGAATCTGATCTACACTCATTTCACAATTTTAATATGCTCTGCTTTCTCCTCTGTCTGCACACAGAGGCAGTAGCAGAAGTTCTTGGGTTTATCATTTACAGTGTTACTCCAGAGGTCTGTAATGATAGGTAAGGATGGCTGTGATTCATCACAAAGACATAGATAAATAAAAAAATTTTACCATGTTATTTTCATGTCATTATTACTTCTAAACAAAATAGTAAATATTCTTCAAAGTATCTAGATAACTAAGCACAGAATGTGTCTCATCTAGCGTTGGTCTTTGTTAGGATCGGAATCCAGCAAATATGCATATTTCTAAGGTTTAGACATAAGTTTCTGGAGAAATAGAGACATCTTCTATTTAAAATAGTATACACAAGCTACATATTTTTAAGTAATTTTTTTCAGACATGTGATTCACCCAACCAAAGAGGACTAATATCTCAACAACCTAATTAAAAAAATTACATACACACAAAAACAAAAGCATGTGCCCTCTATGAAGACAGAAGGCAAAAGATAATTTGGAATAGGGTTCTTGTTGTGGCTTAAATGTGAAATGTTTCTCATTGGCCCGTATTGTTAAACACTGTTGTTGGTGCTATTTGGGGTAGGAAGGTTGCTGAACCTTTAGAAATTGGTCCTCAGTGAATAGACCTTGAGGTTTTATTATAGCCGAACCTACTTCCGTTCTACTCTCTGCTTCCTGTTCTGTCAAAATGGGAGGCACCGAGGAAACCTAGTTTCACACTTTCATCATCATGGAGCCCTTTCCCATCTTGATGTACCATATACCTCAGACTATGAGCCAAAAAAGCCCTCTCCTTTCCTTAAGTTGACAGGTATTTGGCCACAGAGATGAGAAGAATAATAGAGATATCAATACACTTTCAGATAAATTGTACTCAGTAATTTCATTTCTAATTCTGTGAATATTTGTGCTATAACCCTAGGTTTCAAGTTCAATTTATCTTAGACTTTCATTCTCTATGTGGAAGAGAAAGTATACCTACAATTTAAAGTATACATTTATATTCATATTAATTAATGTATACCCAAAATAAAGTTAATGATGTCCAATTGTTGATCATCATTTGTTTGTTTCATGGGCAGTGAGAAAAATATATGTTCTTAAAAGAGAAAATGAGTTTCATAATAATGTAATATTTTGAATTAAATATTGTTATGACCTCATGTGCTAGCTTTCAATTGTTGTGATAAAATACCATGACTAAGGCAATTGTTAAAAGAAAAGGTTTATTTGTCTTGAGGTTATTATAGATGGGTAAGAGTTTGTCCTGGCAGCCACCAGCAGATGTGGCCACTGAAGCAGAAGCTGAGGCATCACATCTTACATGGAAGCATAAAGTAGGTGATCCTGGTGAGAATGACAGGAGGCTTTTGAAACCTTTGAAGCCTTCCCCCAACATACTTCCTCCAACAGAATCACACCTCAAACAGCACTATCAACTGGGGAACAAAGTGTTCAAATGGTCAAGATTGTGGGGCATCATATTCAGACGAACACACCTTGTAAAGAAGAAAGCCAATAATTTTAGCATCTTATTTAGTTATAAAAAAAGGTGGTTGAGACTGCAAGCATGTGTCTATTCAAAATCACTTTCTTTTTAAAAATTTGTTTAATTTTATCTGTACAAATGTTTACCTGTACATACTTATATACACTGTGTCCATGTCTGGTACACAAAGAGGCCCTAAGAATACATCAGATATCTTAGACATGGAGTTACAGGTAGTTCTGGCTTCCATGTTGGAGCTGGGAACTGAGTCCAGGACTTTCGGAAGAACATCAAGTGCTCTTAATCACTGAGCCATCTTTAGAGTCACTTTCTTAAGCAAACTTAAAGAAAGATCGTGGTGCCTTCCCTCCCATGTGGATAGTGTGTTTCCTTACTGTACTTCATTCCTGAATCCCTAGTATGGACCTATCTTTACAGCACTGCCCAGAATAAGGCTAACTCTACACTTTGAAGCTTTCAGAATTCGTCTATGCCAAGCCTGAAGTTGATAAATATGAACATTTTCAAACTGGCTTTTGGAGATAGAAAAAACCTTAAAGATGTTACTTAATTAATTTTTTAACATGGCATGAAATATAGAAGAATTTTCTAGGTTGAAAATTCAAAAAGACATTTAGCTTAGAGGAGAAAAATACCAAAGATATTTTCAATCCACAGGAAATGAAAATTGTTTTATTACTTTTAAATAAATATTTTCTAATGTTATTCAAATGAATTTATTGTTGGTAATTACAGTTTCTTGGGAGTGCAAATGTTTATTCTTGTTTTAGAAGACTAAGAATAGCTTTTAAGATGTTTTATAGACAGTGATACCCTAAGAAACAAAATATACTTCTATTTGATTTAATCAATTTCAAATTAAGTAGAAATAGTTTAGACTTTGTTCTTTACTTTCTTAGAATATTAAGATTCTTTTGTGACAGGAATAAACATATTTAATAAATATATAGCATATAAAGGCTTGTGGCATCATAGCAGTTAGAGAATTTTATACTTTAAACTTTACTACTATTAATAAATGTATTTCCATGAATTAGAAGGAAGAAATGGTTGTTTTGAATATGTGTTTATATAAATACTTAGTGAAAATAGTACAAAATATGCCTTGGATGAGCTTTCAAGCAATCTAAAAATCTTTTTATTAAAGTAAGGGGCCCTATAGCTCAAGAGACATGTCATTGTGAATGCTGACTATGACACTCCAAACTGGCACTATGCAAGGAAAAGCCCGAAAAGCATCGTGAACTGGCCACAACACAGAAAGCAGAGATCCAGTGGCATCTATCGGTATGATCATCCTTTCGGGCAGGAACATAGTCTCCCAGCAAAAGAACAATTAGTGAAACCTGGCTGTTTCTAAGTAGAAAGATTATAAAACTATTCACAAGCATATCTGGTAAACACAAAAAATACATTTGTGCTCAGAAACAAAAATATAAATAATACGTAAAATAAAGAAATATCAATAGATACAATCTTCTAATACCAGAAACCATATTTTTTCCTCAAATGCACCCACAAATGTACTTAAATCCATGTAATTTCAGTAGGTCAGCTTAATATATACTCTGGTCAATATAAAAAATAGAGTACTATACCAACAATCCATTTTTTTCCTTGACTTAGTTTTTATTTATCTTCTCATTTACTATGTAAAATATATATATATATAAACATTTATATAATGCCATCAATAAGATGCCAGTTTTATCTTCACTCCCTGGTATGAATACTCCGTGACTCATTTAAGGATATGAATTATACAAGCCATGACTCTTCCTTCCATATTACATAGGATTCTGGCTTGTGCTTTGTATTTGCAATCTGTATGCTGAATAAATTGTTTGTTCTTTGAAGAGCTACATATTTCATGCATATGTGGCAGTTGTAGGTACATATGCCTGCTGTAGGTACCACTCGCATTCATTGCAAATAATTACACAGAAAGGGGTCTAGTGAGCTTAGTGAGTTGATAAAAATGACAATGCAAGACTCCATATTTATCCATTTGCAATGATTTCCACATCAACTTCACTCAGTTTATAAATCTAAACATTAGTCCTCTTGCTGTCAGCACTTCAGCCTCCACCTGGGATCAGTCAGGCAAGCTGTGCTTTCAGCCTCCTAGAACCATCGTGCAAAATAAAGATTCTGCATTTGGAATGTGGCTGACAGGTTGGTTGATGATGCACCAGGCGAAAAGGAATGTGCTTTCCCTCTTCAACAGTGTAAGCTCTTCTGTTCCACAGGATTATTTCTTTAGTAAGAAAAGCAGATGTGACTTAAGGAGCAGGGACATGAGGTGCATGCTGAGGAAGAACCATGACTTCTTAAGCACATTTTGAATTTCAGCATTTCCCAGCTTTAAAAAAAAAAGTTTCTATTTCTTGTAGATCTGATATTTTTTATCTCTGAAACAAAAACGCATAGTATAAGCTTCATTTATTTTACATATTCAAGTGAAGAATATTCTCTTACACTCATGATTATCTCCAAATGGCCAACTTTGTCCAATTTAGAGTTATTTCGCTTTGAAAAAATTTTCTTAAACATTCAAAGGATATTTCCTTCAGTACTGCATACAGTGGAAGTGATCAAACTGTCCAACGTAAACTCACAAGTTATTTGTTTCCATATCCAGAGTTTAGAATAGGAGTGTTTACTGATTTAATATTTTAGACTCTAGGAATGGGTAGTAATGACTAACAGTTTACGATAAATAGGCTAATTTGAGGGCTTTACTACCATTCATTCATATATTTCTTTTCCATTAGATGTTTACATATCACCGATAATGTTACCTTTGAAACTTAATATGTATTTCCACAGACTAATGATGATCAAATACTAGGCGCTTCAAAACTAAAGAAATACTATCTCTGACAGGAACTCAATGGCTGGCTCTTTGACTTCCCACCCCCCAAGGGTGGAGCAGTTCTGCTAGGCCACAGAGGAGGACTTCGCAGCCAGCCCTGAAGATACCTGATAAAACAGGGCCAGATGAAAGGGGAGGAGGTCCTCCCCAATCCGTGGACTTGGAAAGGGGCAGGGAGAAGCTGAGGGAGGGAGGGTGAGATTGGAAGGGAGTAAGGGAGTGAGATACAGCTGGGATACAGAGTTAATAAAATGTAACTAATAATAACAAACAATAAAAAAATAAGTAACAACAAAAAAAAAACTAAAGAAATAATTAATAATTAGGTTTTTGGCTCCTTTTTATACCAGACACAGACTTTGTTACACAGAAACCCATCTAACGGTAGGTGTAACTATTAGAAATTAACAAATCAGTAACCTGATTGCACACAAAACAGCTGGACACTCATATTGAAAATTTAGGATTTCTGCACATGGACTTTAGCAAATTTGAGAACAAACATGTTTTGTAAAATAATTATCTCATTTGTATATTTAAAATTGACTTTGAATTATTCCCTCCGATGTTCCTGCATCTTTGTGTCTCTCAGATACAAGTTAATTTGTTTGTTTAAGTTAAACAATGGGTCACATAAAATACCAAGTAAGAGTCTGAATAGCCAAGAAGCAATCAAAGCTACCCTACTGTAGAAGCTTGGAAAATAGACAGATATAAATGGCGCCCTATGACGTTTAATTGTATTTTCTATAGTGACTTATTTCTATGCCAAATATTAAAAACATCTGGATATTGCATTTTATTTTAATTAGTAAATTCATTTTAAAATTGGAACTTACCTGTGTTTTGTTCACTCTACTATTGAGAACATTTTAATACAATTTTATTTTACCTTGAAAGTATCTGCCCACCCAAGAAAGACATCTTCATTTTAAAAATGAAACTTGATATCATCTCCAACCCTGTTTTTGCTGTTTGCTTTTTTGTTTATTTGCTTTGAGGAAAGGTTTTATTGTGTAGCCCAGGCTGGCCTTGAACTTGTAGTAATTCTTCTGCCTTGGCCTCTAGAATGTTGGAATCACTGCTATGTGCCACTGTGTCTGGTATCTGAATGTTACAAATGGGATTGACTGCTCTTGTACTTATTTGGAAAGCCAGTTTGCTCAACTATTGTTCTGAGCTGTATGGAAGGCTTCTAAGCAAAGCAAAGCAAAGCAAAATTTGAAGACTCTAAAACAAAGATAAGACTTTAATGGAGTCATGAGCCGTGGTACTGATTGACTATGAGTAGTCATGAATTGCCCACAACCCTCGTTTCCCATGCCACCTGTGCTTCTTATGATAGTATCTTGAGCAGTCATACTTTTTTGTTCTTTTTTTTTTGGAAAGCAAAAGTCACAATTGCATTTGTGACTTTAGCTATCAAATGCACATTGACAAAAACTATAAACTGATCTCTTTGGAGTCATGGTATTAGTGAAAGTAAACAAAACAAAAAATCAGTCTTGTGTGCTTTAGTAAAAAAAACAAAACAAAACAAAACAAAACATACCAACCAACCAACAAACAAAAACCCAGTATGATTGATGAGTGGATTATACTAGTATAAAATGATACAATAAATGCACTTTGAAGGAATGGAGGAATAATCATAGTTACCTGTGCCTTATGCAATGTTCAGGAACTTCTCTGCGGTCAATCCAGATATCATACCCCAAAAGATTAAATAATGAGGCATCGATTTCATGCAAAGCTGTGATGGCTGCTCTAGGGGATACTAACATGCACAGAACATGAAGTATATGAATAACTAAATGGTCACAAAACTTTTATAGCAGTAGCTTAATGTTGAATGAAAATGTCATTGGACAGATACAGGCAAAGTAAATGTAAAGAAAATGGATTGCTACAGAGATACCTTTGCATCTATACTTATTGTCACACTATTCCTAATAGCTAACTTCTGGAATCATCCAAAGTGTTCATCAGTGGTGGACTGAGAAAGGGAATGTGGCAGGGTTGTATATAGCCACAAAGAAAAAAATGTGCCATTTTCTGGAACATGGAACTAGAGATCATTATATTAAGTAAATCAAAACAGACTAGAAAGACACATATCATATTTCTTTTACGTGTGGAGTTCATTTTCTTTTTAAATAAACGTGAAGGCGGAAGAAGGAATGTCTGGGAAGAGGAAGTGGTCCAGAAGTGGTGGGGAGACAAGAGAAAGAACTATGAGAAGCAAAGTGTATGGCAAGGAAATGCCGGAACGAAACCTGCCATTTTGTACAATGAAAGCACATAAATTTTTAAACAAAATTTCTTGTTACTCTCTGTTTTAGCTGATGAATATATCTCAAAGAGTAATTAACCCATCTCCTTGCTAACAGCTACTTCTTATTTGATACCATTATGGAGAGCCTGCCAGATGCCAGACATGTATCTTCTATCACTTCTAATTCACACAACAATCTATCAAAGAAAAACATCATTATTCCCATTTTATAGAGGAGAGCGTGAAGACTAAGACTAAGACTCACAGAGATTAAGAAGGTAATTTTCTCAAAGTTGCATGAAAAATTTACTCCAGACCCAGGAATCTATTCTGTGTATCCTGTCAAGCAGAAAAACCCCCCTCCTCTGCCTCTCTTTTACCTGGTTCAAAGGTGTTCACAAGGCCTTTCCCTACAACCCTAATCCCTTTCCCCAGAAGAGGAAGACTTCACCATCTCAGCCCTTGGAAACTCATCTCTACATTAGCTGTGTGAAGTAGCTAGGGTGTTCCTGGCTTCTCCCTTTCCCTAGCCTCTTGCTAACATAGTAATATTCCTTCTCTTATTCCCAGCACTGAAGTTTCTGCCAGGACAGTCTAGCAATCTTGTTCTTTGAGACAGCTGTGTAACCTGAAAGACTTGCAACTCCATCAGAAGTCAGGCACTGTTTGTCTATGGGAATAGTCTAGAATTGCCTGATTTGGTCTCTTGGTACTGCAGAGTCCCTAAAGGGAGCATGAGGTATTTGAGTTTAAGACCAGTACTAACCTCTTCTTCATCTCAACACCCCAAAACCCAGCCATACTGAGCAATTTTCACATCTCTGAATGCGGCCAATGTCTTCCTGAAAGATATGGAATGATTTCTCTTTCTCTTTGTTTTCTGGATGGGCTTTTATTTGAGCTCAACTTTTATATCACTTCTTCCACAAAGCTGACCTGTGTTTATTCTAGGTATGTGGATTTGCTTATTATTCTTCTATACAGGTTAATACCTACTTAGGGCCATCATTGTATTTAAAGAAACTACCCCTCCCCCAACACATACTCATACTCTCCACACCAATGTTTTCATGTATGTAAATCTACTTACAAAGCAATTCCAAGGACAGTAAAACCAAAAGCAGTGCTGGGATGATACTGGTCTATACTTCTGTGTTCTTTAATATAGTAATTTCCCCCTTGATGTGAGCTTTTTAATGTACTGGCTGCTACTCCTGAACCTTTTCAGGCAATGCTGGGGAATCTAGCTTCTGAACATATGTAAATATTTGAAAACCACTCTTCAAGTACAGTGCAAGGGGCTTGTGAGAGGGCTCAGTGCGTAAAGGCACTTGTTGAACCGGACAACTTGAGTTTGGTTCTTGGTATCCACATGGTTGAAAGGAACCTACTGCTGCAAGGTGTCCTCTGACCTCCACATGTATGTTCTAGTACATGTGTCACACACACACACACACACACACACACAAAGAAATAAATAAGTATATGTAATTTTAAAAAGTTAAATTCTTTCACTTAAAGCCTGTAATTTTCTTAAATAATTTGAGTCAGGTAGGATCTGACCACTGGTTAATGGTATGTCAATCACGGCTTTGCCTGGGCAGCTTGGGCGTGTACTTTTCACTCTGCTTGCATTTCCTATGAGACTCCTGAGATTGTGTGAATTCATGTACAGAGCAAGGAGACTTTAGATTCTTGAGTGAAATTGGGAGATGTGAATTAACCATCACATTTAAAACATTTGAATTATTCCTAGTCCTTTAAACTCTGAAGGGAAATGTACTTTATCCCATGCAAACACATACTCAACCTTTTTTATTTAATTGATTTCATGAGTCAGTCTCCTATTTTTATTTACTTATTTGGTAGTTTTGTGTAAAAAAAAAAAAAAAAGAAACTCTACTTCTGTAGCAACCTTAAAATCCTTCTTCAGATTAAGATCAACATCTGAGGCTAGAATTTAAACCCCAGACAACGTGGCGAGTAAAGAATCTTTAATTTATGAAACTGAACAAGTTGGCTTATCCAAACATCTCTAGGGCTTTAATGGGAGATGTCTATAATTCTCTGAATTGTATTCCTTTCACAGTGATATTTTGTAATTCCATTCTATTACCCTTGCTTAACATTAATGAGATAAAAAGATCACATTATGGCGATTGATGTTCTTCAAATTGAATGCACGTTTCCATGTACAAAGCGGGTCTGCTAATTTAAAAAACATAGCATGTAACATAGAATCATGACCATGGTCATCACTCAGCTGGGACCAGATAGCATTTTTTATCTATTCATTGGATTTAACAAGGCGTGAGATGGAAGCAGAATACAAAGTATGAGTAGATTACTCTGTACCCCTCCTTTCGACCAATTCTTGGCAATTGAGCAAGGAAACTGAGGCTTCATGTTTCCATGGAAATAAACCTCAAGGTCAAAGGGGCATATGGAAGGTCAGACAATGACAAAGGAACATCTGAGAGGCCATCTGGATGAGTGACCTGACATAATTAGTCATTAATCCCACTCTGGGGAACAATAGCGCTGGCAGAGAGTGTTTGGGCTTTGATCGTGGTCTGGGTGATCTCATGGGGGAGAGGGAAAAAAGCCCCACTTGGTAACTAAGCAGATTACCCCCGGCATGCTGTTAACTAAAGACAAGGTGGCTGAGGAGGCCAGTGGGATAGCGTTTTACATATTAGACTACACTTCCCTTTACTTATCATAGGCTCCTCCAGGGCCATGTGGCTTTTGGATTAGCTTTCTGGGTAGCATTTTTTACAGTTTACAATGGAAAGGGAGCAAGAGTCCCAAAATACATTGCTTAAAATTCTCAGGCAGCAGATGGGAAGATTGCTGGAAAGCCAACGGCATTAGCCAGCTTGGTTTACAGGTGTCAATATTTACTAAGCAAAGTTTGCCAGGGTGCCTTTTGGGGAAAAGCATGGGGAATAGTTAATCAGTAAAACAATAGCAATCAGTTTGTTGTCTGATTTGAGCAGAAGAGTTAGAATTATAAGTTGTCTCAAATGGTAAAATGTACTCCTGAGCATCTGTCTTTCTCTTTGGCTCTTCTTTTTCATGTTTATTATTCTTAGCTGACTTTGATCAGCTACCCCTTGCTTGTACCAACAATCCTTCTATTTGAAGGGCTGGTGATGTTTGGGGATTAATCGTGCGCATTTCTGTAAGATGTGAACATGGTAGCAGTCTTTAGAAGTGTGTGTATTTCAACAACTACTGAAATCACTCTGTTTTCCCCCCAGGGATAACACTTGCTGGAGGTAAAGAATGGTGGCCAGATGATGGAGTGTATATACTGGACCAAAGTCTCTTTATTAGAACCTCTTTCCAAATAATGACATTTGAAAGTCGTTTTGAGCATTTGCATTTTTAGAAAAGAAACTGACCAGTAATTTGGCTATTGTGACAAACTACTTATGAGTTAGTGAAAAGAGCATGAGGCTGAGATTCAGGAAGTAAGACCTGCTCTAGTTTTAACTCTACAACTAATGCAAGGTATAATCATTTAGAGAGTGTTTCTTTAGCTGTGAAGTGATGTGTTGCATGGTATTAGATATTGAAAATACATTTTACCTTAGAATAATGACTCTAATAACTAGGTTGTGGCTTCCTGGACATCTGCTCATAATTGAGAAAGATTTGGTTTAGAAGGAGAGTGATTAGTAATGTCTGCCATTGGCATGGAAAGAGAAATGGCAGCATCAGTATTAAATACATATCTCTGAATTTTTAAGAAATAAAGGTTGAGATTATTTACATTAAAAGTTAAAAACTCTTTAAATTTATGGCAAGTTGTCACTACGGCTACTAGCAGCAGAATAAGAACAAGGTGAGATTTACACCACAATAGCACACACACAAAATGAAATACTTTTCTTGCCAATATTTAATTACAGTTCCTTGTGTAGAATATGGTCACCTAAACCATAGGACCCCTAACAGAATTAAGATTCTGAATGTAATCAGTGGCATGAAGCATCTCCAGAGCAGTCATTTCTCACTCAGTAGACAGTTAATTCTGAAGTGGTAGTTCAAAACTAGATATTTAGAAAGGTTTTGAACTCTTTAGTAGGCTAGAAGCATGTCTGAGGACATGTCCATTTAGGCCTTCTGGATTTCTTCACAGACTGCTTTTTAGTAAGGGGAAGATGAAACTGTTTACGTAGGACTCGGTCTCTCTTGCTTTCCATTTATTTAGAGTCTGTGTCTCTGTGTGACAGGTCAATTCACACCAATTATTTGACCAAGCATTTGCATCAATAAAAAAAAAAAATTCAGGTTCTTCTTCTGTGGTAAAAAAGTCCCTTAAAGCAGCACGAAATGTAACTGCAGTGATGCTACCTAAAGATGGTGCAGGCGATAACCTAACATCTTTTGTTAGGAGATGTCCAAATGTATGAATTTTAGAACTTCAAATGTTCTGAAAAAATTCAGACGCATTTCTCCATAAAAGCTTGTTTATTTTTCATGAATTGTTCCAATCACACTAAATTTAAGGCAGTAAGTCTAGGGAGCCAAGTTTTCAGAAGACACCACACTTTTTGAGTAGTGTTAAGTTTTGCTTCCTTGGCTTGGAGTTCCTTGAGTCCAGATGTTTGAGCGCATTACCAGAGGAGTTTGTGAGCAGAAAATAATACATCCAGTATCCTTGAGCCCCAGAGGAGCCACTTCTGAATAACTAAAATGACTTTGAGTAGTAACTTGAAAATAGTGGCCAGAAAACAAACAAAAAGAGGAAAGAAAAAGTATTCTAAATATTATTCCCCTTTTGTGACATAGAAGGGGCACATTGCACTTTTTTTTTAAGGATTTTAAAAGCTTTAAGCCTATTGTTCAAGACACAGGCTAACTGTTTTCAAAACCTTTTGTGTGACAAATTAACCTTATTTGTAAGTTTACAACTAAACGTTTAAACAATAAAAATTCCTTGAGACCTGATAGGCTATTCAGATAGTAAGGGAGAAGGGCCTCCCCCATCAGTGGACTAGGGGAGGGATATAAGGGTGGAAGAGGGGCGGAGGGCAGGACAGGGAGGAGATGAGGGAGGGGGCTACAGCCAAGATACAAAGTGAATAATTGTAATAAATAATAATAATGATAAAAACAAAACAATTCCACATAGTCACTGTTGTTTATTTTACACTGTTGTTTAAATTGGAAGTCTTTGTAAGATCTTAGATATTAAAGAAGAAATTGTACAAACTCAGAGGATTCCACACTGTTTTTTCTCAGCCATGTACTTGAGTCTCTGTGTCATTTAGAATAACTGTCAAACCAAGAACAGTCTGTTAACTTTCATGTCAAACACAATATATATTAAAAGAGGAGAATAAAAGTGGGTAAAGTATTTTATTGTTAATAATATTATTAATATTATTGTTAGCTTAATGTGGATGGGGGAAAGCCCAGGAGGCCTCAACCCTACACAAAGAAGTATTGTATGCTGAGAGTGAGGGAAATAGTCTTCTGCAGGGACATGCACACCAATTGGTTGTCCAGTGACAAAGGTCATCCCTGAAAACATATACACAAGTAACAGTATACATACTGAGCATGTTATATTAGAAATACATATGTATATATACATGCATTAACAACAATGAAAAAGAGTAGCAGGTCTGTAAGAGAACAAGGAGAGTTAAACGGGAGAGTTTAGATTAATGAAAAAGAGGGAGGAAATGATGAAATTATATAATTATATTCTGATACACACACACACACATATATATATAAAGAGAGAGAGAGAGAGAGAGAGAGAGAGAGAGAGAGAGAATTGCTAGTTTGTGGTACTAATGAAAAGGGAGCTCAATTTTGGCCGGCTTTACTCTTATTTTATTTATTTATTTTTTTACTTTTTTTTAAAATTTTTTATTAATTACACTTTATTCATTTTGTATCCCCCCATAAGCCCCTCCCTCCTCCCCTCCCGATCCCACCCTCCCTCCCCTTTCTGCATGCATGCCACTCCCCAAGTCCACTGATAGGGGAGGTTCTCCTCTTCTAGTTACATAAATGTCTATGATGTACTGCAAGCTAACGCTATTTACCACCAGTCTTCAGACCCCCCTTCTCTTCACAGCTAGACCCATCCTACTTCCATCTCTTTTTTTTTTTCCTGCATACATTGTCCAGGTATCCATAGCAATTGTGTTCTTATGATTATATCAGTATGCCCGGTCTAGAAAAAAAGACAAAAACATTTCATAGGCCTCCTCCCTCTATCCTCTGGCCCTTTAAAAAAAAAAAAAGATATATTTATTTGTTTTAGATATATGAGTGCTCTGTCTGCATGCCAGAAGAGGGCTTCAGATCCCAGTACAGATGGTTGGGAGCCAGCATGTGGGTGCTACGAATCGAACTCAGGACCTCTGGAAGAGCAGACACTACTCCTAACCACGGAGCCATCCCTCTAGCCCCTCCTCTAGCTCTTAAAATAAATTCACTTCATGTTCCCTTTATATAGCAGGTGGTGCTACAGATGTCCCACTTAGGGCTGAACAGTCAACTTTATTCTCGGCATTTTAGCATTTTGACCTATGATGAACATGGCAAATTAACTGTTACCCACTGCAAAATGAGGGTTCTCGTGTCAAGGTGAGCACAGTACTAGTGGTGCTGTTTGTTTATAATTCTCTACAGTGTATCTCCTTGCTTTTGCCCAAAGCTGGCTGTTTCTCTTCCCTCTTTTGGCAATACGTGAAGTCTCAGGGAAAAGCACAGCTGACTGCATCACAGGGTAATTTTATTCTCCTACCCACTTCTACAACAGTACGAGAACCTATGGGTTCTGGGCACAGTTTTAATTGTATTTATATATTTATTTATTACAATTTATTCACTTTGTATCCCCTCTGCAGTCCCCTCCCTGTCTCCTTCCAGTTCCCTCCTGCTTCTTCTCCCCTTATGTCCTTTCCCCTGATAGGGCAGGACCTCCTCCCCTTCTATCTGACCCTAGCTTATCAGGTCTAATCAAGGCTGGCTGCATGCTCCTCCTCCGTGGCCTGGCAAGGCTGCATCCCCTGGGAGGAGGTGATCAGACAGGCTGCCACTGAGTTCATGTCAGAGACTGATACTCCCAACTAAGGACCATGCATGGAGAGGACCTAGACCCCCTGTTCTAAGGAAGCCCATTGGCTGCTCAGTTTCCAAGTGGCTTCTCTGGTAAGGGTACAGGGGCTGTGTAAATTTTTAAGGTGATGAGATGCAAATGTTTCCCCGGTACTTGACGTAATTTGTGTCAAGCATCTCCAGATTATCAATTAGTTTTGTTCTCCCATAGGCCTGTTGTGTTTGTATGGCAAAGGCAGATGCACAGTTGAGAAGTTTCCACTCTCAGAACTCTTTCTTTTTCCATAGCACAGCACAAGTTTTCTCTCACTTTATAAAACCTCCTCACAAGACCATAACATCCAATTCTTCACTTCTTTGGGCATCTTGAAAATATTTCCTACTGTTCCATTTATCTGTGCAATTAATTCATAGTGGCTTCTTAGCACATTGTCAATTAAACCCAAATTTCTCCCTCTAGTTTTCAGAGGCGCCTTCCCAGATTCCCACAGTATCATTAATTATTTCGGTCCCTAAGTTCCAGAATATTATGCTCATACCACTATTCTATCATAAATGCTACAATTACTTTTAAAATACTTTATTTTATTTATGTGTGTATGTATATGCACGTAAGTGTGGGTGGCCCTCGAAGCCGGAAGAGAGCATTGGATCACCTGGGCTGGATGCGGGTCTTAGGAACTGAACTCTAGTACCAAGAAAGAGCAGCAAGTACTTTTAACCACCGATGGACATCTCCAGCCCCAGCTCCAATTTAAATATGATTTTTATTAATAATTTCCTCTTTTCATCAACTCATAGAAGTTGCTGCATGTCATTATGAAATAATGAATAATTTTAGAGAGATTTGGCATTTTGTTTTTCAATTAGTTTTGTTTAAACTTAAATCTCCAAGAGAAGTTATTAACAATTTATAGTCTTCAAAAATATTAGTGTATATGCACTATACAGAGCAATGAGTTTCAAATGACATTTTAATTCATGTATGCTGTGTGTTTTCAATACATTGAATAAAGCTTATGTTAGTGTTTTCTAAGGTTAACTCACTACAATCTTTTTATCTGATAGATTTTGCTCAAATATTTCTTAAAAATCAAAATCTGACCTAAATATGATGCCTGTTTGAAGATAGGGTTAGAATGTTTGTTTTGTCGTGCTTCCAAGATGTAATGTTTGTCCTTATGAAAATCATCCTCTGTCTTTTCTTGTCACGGTGTCAGAATTAACAACTCTCTAATTAAAAAGTATACAAAGTCAAGAATGTGGAACACACCTATCACAGTACTCATTAATGCAAGCCACCCACAGCTATTGGTTTAGTTAAGACCCAGAGAGAGACAACTGATTCAGCAACATAAAAGACCACAGTTTGGCTGATTTGACTGCAAGAGAATACTTTCTTATAGACATGTAAGGAATAATGTACCTGAATGTATCACATTTTTTTATGAATTCAGATTTTTAATAGTCTGGCTTATTTTACTTATAGAATCCTGGAATAATTCAGGCAATACATTTCAGAAAAATGCTATACTTGCATGACTATCATAATCTGAGCAGTTTCCTATAAGAAGCAGCTGTAGGTCAAATGCTGAATTGAGTGCTACTGAATATAGAAATAATAAATGATAGTCTTCCCATGACAAAACAATTTTTTAAAAAAATCACATAGTTTTTATTTATTTGAGAGTTTTATACATTGTATTTTGCTCATATTCATTTGCTTGTCCCAGTTCCTCCCAGAGCCACCCATACTTCTCATCCACTAAACTTCATGTTGCCTTTCTCCTTTTGTAAAACCCATTGAGTCCAGGCTGTCTTTCCCAAATATGCCCACATTTGTGGCCTGCTCTGGGGGTCATATCCTTAAAGGAAACCAACTCTTTCTCTTTCAGCAGCTATCAAATGTCAATAGCTCCTGTGACAGAGGTCAAATTTTATACCTCCCTTCTCAACTCCATGCCTAAGCTTGCTTAGATGTGGTGCATGCTGTCACAGCCATTGTGACTCTGTATGCCCTGTTGTATCTGGAAAACACTGTTTTGTTGTAGCAATCTACCACCTCTGGCTCTCACTGTCTTTTACCCACATTTCTATGACCAATTAGCCTCAGGTTGTGTATGATTTAGATCCTATTAGAGCTGAGCATTCTGAGGTCTCTTACTCTCTGCATATTGGCTACTTGTGCACATCTAAGTTAAGCGCTATCTACTTCAGGAAGAAGCTTGAAAATTGAGAGATGCGCTGATTTATGGTGTAGGAATGCCATAGGAGATATTTTAATACTGTGAACACTTAGCAGAATAGTAGTATGTACTCCCTTGTAACCTAGCTACAGAGGACCTTGGCCCCGATAATGGTGCCAAGTTTGTGTTCCATCTTGTATATCCGGCTTTAAATCCACTCAGAACATTCATTGCATTGTCACACCAGTTGACATATCTTGCTAGGAAAGTCATTATTGTATCTCACAGGGGTTTTAGCTAGACAAGATTGATGATTTTTCTCCTCTGGTAGCATTTAGAGAACCTTCCAGACATATAAAATCTATCAAATAGAAGTAAACCTTCCAGGTTATTTTACACATGATTACTTCATGCTTTATGACTTAGGGAGGGTGTCTTCAGCATTAGGTTCTTACCTTCAAGTTTCTGGAGGATCACCATGTTAGTTAGGGTTTCTATTGCTCTGATAAAATATCATGACCAAAGGCAACTTGGGGAAGAAAGGGTATATTTCAGCTTACAACTCTCAAATCATACTTCACCATTTAGAAATCATGACAGGAATGGGATCCAAAGACAGGCATCAGAGAAAGAGAGGGTCCTGCAGTAGTTGTTGGGGGATCCACCTGAAGGCAAAGCTGCAATCTGCTGCTTATGTGCAGGGGGCCTAGGACCGGTCAATGTGTGCTCTTTGTTTGGTGGTTCAGTCTCTGTGAGCCCCCTTGGCCCAGGTTAGTTGACTCTGTAAGTTGTCTTGTAGAGTCCTTGACCCTTCTGGCTCTTTCAATCATTCCCCCAACTCTTCCGTGGGACTCCCAAGCTCTATCTATTGTTTGGCTATGGGTCTCTGCATCTGTTTCCATTAGCTGATAGAGGAAGCCTCTTAGATGATTTACGATAAGCTCCTGTGTATTATCCTAGCAGAGTAACACTATACTACTATACTAGTAGTATCAGAAATTGGTTCTCTCGCATGGGATGGGTCTCAAGTAGGGCCAGTCTTTGGTTGGCCATTCCCTCAATCTTTGCTCCATCTTTGTCCCTGCATATCTTATAGGCGGTACAAATTTTGGTTCTAAGGCTTTGTGAATGGGTTGGTGCCTTTAAACCCCTGGATGTCCTGTTTGGCTACAGGCTGTGGCCACCTATTTCAGGCTCCATATCCCCTGCTGCTAGGATGTTTGGGCCTCCCCTGTCCCAGGTGTCTGCCAAATCCTAGAGATATCCTCCACTTCCGATTTCCAGTCTCTCACCCAGCTCTCCCTCACCAGCTCTTCCCACTCCTAATCTCTCCCACTTCCCCCATTCCCTGTCCTACTCAGTTCCCTCCATCCATCTACCTCCAATGCCTATTTAATTTCCTTTTCTGAGTGAGATTCAAGCATCCTCCCTTGGGTTCTCCTTGTTACTTACCTTCTTTTAGTCTGTGGATTGTAGAATGGTTATCTTGTTTTATATGTCTAATATCCACTTATAAATGAGTACTTACCATGCATGTCCTTTTGGGTATAGATTACTTTATTCAGGATGATAGTTTCTAGTTTCATCCATTTTATTGCAATTTTCAAAGGTTCTTGTTTGTTGTTGTTTTTAATTAATTTATTTATTCACTTTACATCGTGATCATAGCCCCCTCCCTCCTCTCTTCCCAGTCCTACCCTTCCTCTTTCTTCTTCTTATCCCTTCCCCTGTTCCTCAGAGAAGGAGAGCCCCCCCCCCCCCCCCCCCCCATCCATCCTAGCTCATCAAGTCACAAAAGGACTGAGCTCATCATCTTCCTCTGTGGCTTGACAAGACAACCTCAGCAGGGGGAAGTCATCAAAACAGGCAACAGTAACAGCCCTGCTCCTCTTAAAAAGGGAATCCAAATGAAGCCTGAACTGCACTTGGCTACATCTGTATAGAAGGCCTAGGTCCAAACTTTTCATGCTCCTTGGTTGGCATTTCATTCTCTTCAAGCCCCTCTGGGCCCCTGGGTGTTTGTCTCTGTTGGTTTTCTTGTGGAGCTCCTGTCACCTCCAGTTCCTTGACTCCCTACACTTCCCCCAACCCCAACGTCCAGCTGTGAGTTTCAGTGTTTGTGTTAGGTGTTGCTGGGTGGAGCATTTCAGAGGACAACTCTGATAGGCTCCTGACTGCAAGATTAGCTGAGTGTCATTCATAGTGTCAGGGGTTGGCACTCTCCCGTGGGTGGCAGGTTGGGCCAGGCATTGGTTGGACATTCCATCAATCTCTGCTCCATCTTTATCCCTGCATATTTTGTAGGCAGGGTAAATTTTAGGTTGAAGTTCTTGTGGTGGGTTGGTGTTTCCCTCCTTCAAATAAGAGTCCTGTCTAGTTAGAGGTTGTCTTCTTTATTCTCCATGACCCCTACTACTAGGAGTCTTTTCTAGAGTCACCCTCATATCCTCCTAGAAGCTTACCTGTCTTAGGTCTCCAGCTTGTCCCAGAGAATCCTCTGCCCATGGTTTCTCTACTCCCTGAAGGCCCTTTGTCTTCCTGTCCACACTCTCTGCAGGTCTAATCTCCACTCCCTCTAATACCTTGTTCTCTCTCTTCAACCACTTCTATTGTCTATTCTATTTTCCCTTCTGAGTGGGATTTAAGCATCTTCTGCTGGGTGTTCCTTGTTACTTATTTTCTTTGGGTCTGTGAATTGTAGTATGTTTATCCTGTTCTAAATGGCTACAATCTGCTTATAAGTGAGTACATGACATGTGTATCTTTCTGGGTCTGGGTTACCTCACTCAGGATGGTATTTTCTAGTTTCATCCATTTGCCTGCAAATGACATGATTTCTTAATAGCTGAATAGTTTTCCATTGTGTGAATATACCACGGCGTCTTTATCCATTCTTCAGTTGAGAGATACTTTGGTTGTTTCCAGTTTCTGGCTATTATGAATAAAGATGCTATGAAACATAGCTGAGCAAGAGTCCTTGTCATATGGTAGTGTCTTTTGGGTATTTGCCCAGGAGTGGTACAGCTGGGTCTTCTTAATTTTTCTGAGAAACCACCAGATTGATATCCACAGAGGTTTTACAGGTTTACACTCATGCCAGCAATGGCAGAGTATTCCCCTTTCTCCACAAACTCTCCAGCATGTACTGTCACTTGAGTTTTTTATTTTTATTTTTTATTATAGTCCTCCTGACAATGTTAGATGAAATCTCAGAGTAATTTTGATTTGAATTTCCTTGATGACTAAGGACATTGAATATTTCTTTAAGTGTTTATCAGCCATTATATATTTCTTTGCTGAGAATTCTCTGTTTAGCTTTGTACACCATCTTTCAGTGTTATTTTGTTTGTTGGTGTCTAACTTCTTGAGTTTTTTTCAAACATACTTTTTCTATTAGCTCTCTGTAGGATGTAGGGTTGGTGAAGATCTTTTCCCACTCTATTGGCTGCCATTTTGTCCTATTGACAGTGCCCTTTGCCTTACAGTAGTGTTGGGGTTGATCTGGAGCTACTGTATATGCAAATGTTGAATGCTTCCACTCCATCCCCCACGCCAAAGATTCTTACTGCTCTACAAGCAAATTCTCAGCTATCCAAAATGATGTTACATGAACCTTGCCTACCAAATCATCCCTGATTGGCTAGTACAGTTGCCTACAGCCTGGGCTGAGCAGAGGAGTGGTAGGCAAAGGAAGGTCTGAAGGCTTCTGGGGTTGCAGAGAGACAAGAAGGAAAAGAAAGGAAGGAGAAAGAAAGGGGACTCCTGTCCCTTTGGGTCCTTCTATATCCTCCTTCATCCGTAAGATTCCTTGTGCTCTGTCCAAAGTTTGGCTGTGGGTCTCTGCCTCTGTTTCAATCTCCTGCTTGGTGGAGTCTTTTAGAGGACATCTGTGGTAGGCTCCTGTCCTGATCCCTCTTTTCTATTGCTCTGGTGTCTATCCACTTTCCATTCTGAATGAGAATTAAGCATTTTTGCTAGGGACCTTCCTGTTGTTTAGCTTCTTTAGGTCTGTAGATTTTAGTATGTTTATCCTATATTATACGGCTAATATCCACTTATAAGTGATTATATACCATGTTTGTATTTCTGCTTCTGGGTTACCTCACTCAAGATGATCTTTTATAATTCCATTCATTTGCCTGCAAATTTCATGATATTTTTGTTTTTAATAGCCGAGTAGTATTCCATTGTGTAAATGTACCACAATTTCTGCATTTATTCTTCAGTTGAGGGACATTTAGGTTGTTTCCAGATTCTGGCTATTATGAATAAAGCTGTTATGAAATATAGTTGAGCAAATGTCCTTGTTGCATGGTTGAACATCTTTTGGATATATGCCTAGGAGTGGTATAGCTGGGTCTTGAGGAAGCACTATTTCCACTTTTCTGAGAAAGCACCAGATTGATTTCCAAAGTGGTTGTACCAGTTTACATTCCCAGCAATGGAGGAGGGTTCCCTTTCTCCATATCTCTCCAGCATGTGTTGTCACTTGAATTTTTGATCTCAGCCATTCTGATGGGTGTGAGATGGAATCTCAGAGTTATTTTGATTTGAATTTCCCTGATGATTAGGACTTTGAGCATTTCTAGACTTCAAGCAATAACAAAAAAAGGGTTTTTTTTTAGTTATTTTTTTTAACCAAAGCAGAAAGAGGATAACAGACTTTAAGAGAACTCTTTAGTGTGAAAAAAAATGAAAAAGACAGACTTTCTTTTTTAAACTTTTTAATAATTAATTAACTATTTTTTAAATTGGATTTTTGATGCTTTTTGAATTGTTTTATTTATTACAATTTATTCACTTTGTATCCCAGCTGTAGCTCCTCTCTCATCCCCTCCCAGTCCCACCTTCTTTCCCTTTTCTCCTCCCTTGGCCCTCCCCCAGTCCAATGATAGGGGAGGTCCCCCTCCCCTTTCATCTGAACCTAGTCTATCAGGTCTCATCAGGACTGGCTGCATTGTCTTCTCCTGTGGTCTGGTAAGGCTGTTTGCCCCTCAGGGGGAGGTGATCAAAGAGCCAGCCCACTGAGTTGTCAGAGACAGCCCTTGTTCCCTTTACTAGGGTACCCACCTGGACACTGAGCTGCCATGGGCTACATCAGTGCAGGGATTTTAGGTTATCTCCATGAATGGTCCTTGGTCTCAGAAAAGACCCCTGGGCCCAGAGTTTTTGATTCTGTTGCTCTCCGTGTAGAGCTCCTGTCCTCTCTGGTCTTTCTATCTCTCCTTTCATAAGATTCCCTGCACTCTGTCCAAAGCTTGGCTATGAGTCTATGAGTCTAGCATCTGCTTTGATATCCTGCTGAGTAGAGCCTTTCAGAGGCCCTCTGTGATAAGCTCCTGCCCTGTTTCCTGTTTTCTCCCTCTTCCGATGTCCATCCTGTTTGCCTTTCTGAATGAGGATTGAGCATCTTACCCAGGGTCCTCCTTGCTTAGCTTCCTTAGGTGTACAGATTTTAGTATGTTTATCCTATATTATATGTCTAATATCCACTCTAAATGAGTATATACCATGTGTGTCTTTCTGCTTCTGGGATACCTCACTCAGGCTGATCTTTTCTAATTCCCACTAGTTGCCTGCAAATTTCATGATTTCCTTTTTTTTTTTTTAATTGCTGAGTAGTATTCCATTGTGTAAATGTACTACAATTTCTGTATCCATTCCTCTGTTAATGGATATCTGGGTTGTTTCTAGATTCTGGCTATAATGAAAAAAGCTGCTACGGGCAAGGTTGTGAAAATGTCCTTGTTGCATACTTGAGCATCTTTTGGATACATACCTAGTGGTTGTGTAGCTGGATCTTGAGGTAGCACTATTCCTAATTGTGTGAGAAAACACCAGATTGATTTCCAAAATGGTTGTACAAGTTTACATTCCCACCATCAATGGAGGAGAGTTCCCCTTTCTCCACATCTTCTCCAGCATGTATTGACACTTAAGTTTTTTATCTTAACCATTCTGATGGGTGTGAGGTGAAATCTCAGGGTCGTTTTGATTTGTCAAATGCAATTTTTAAAACTATTCTAAATATTCTAAAATCTAAGTATTCTAATTAAGATATAGAGTTTACATGGGAAAAACAAGAAGGGTTTATACCACTTCTACGTATGTATGTCAAATATTAATTTTACAGATATTCAGTTTCTTCAGTATCATTTCAAAATAATTAAATTATGTTTAATAATAACATTTTTATATTTCAAATATAATTATTTGAATATAATTAAAACTTTGGAAAATTCCCAAATAGCACAAAGAATGCCTAATTGCACTCCACCCAGATTCAGACATTGTAAATACTTTGTCATTTTTACTTCTTCTCTTTCTTTAGTCTCCATTTCTTTCTAATGACATATTAGCACATACATCCCAATAACATGGGCTTTGCATTTCCTTGCAAAAGTCAGATAAAATTCAGTCAACAGAATATTCCTGACTATATTTCTCCACTAGTTTATAATTTATTGGAGAAAGGTACTATTCAACAAACATTTATTTTTCTTAGTTTGTTATAACATTTGCGTTTTTCAACCTAGAGCAGTTTCTTAATCTTTAATAGGATGAGTGGTAGAAGAAGTTTTAATGTTATTGGAATGTTTCAGAATCTGGGCCAGTGGTTTTTAGGATGTGCCTTCATTTAAATTTGTTGAATTTTAGTGCTTCTTTATGATTAATTAGGTTCAAGATTCTTGGAAAAATTATTATAGATAATGTGGTATGCTCATTACATCAATCAAAAGCATATGAATTCAGATTTTACAATGCTACTAATGTTAAATTTAATAATTCAATAAGATATTCTCCCAACTCAATTTCTTTATATAATGGCCTCCAAGGCTTTAATCTAATAATTCTGGAATTCAGTGACAATTTCTAACTTAACCACTTCTCTTATGGAGTTGGGAATATTATTAGTTCCTCCTATTTTTATAATTCCTATTTATTTATGGGTAAAGTTTTAAAAGTTTTTATTCTTTCCCACTCTACAACAAAACAAACTTCCTAAAGTCTCAGCTTGAGTTCATGAAATTTTTAAAAATATTTAGTGTTTTATACTCTGCAAAGATGAGCTATAGTGTATAGTGTCTTCTCATTTTGATATTCAGAGAAAATTATTTAGTCATAAGCTATTTTCTTTTTAGACTTTGTTACTCTTGAATGAGTCATAAAGTTATTTTTATAAATTTTATTACTGTCAAATACATTATGTCACCTATACATATTTTTATATAAATTTGTAAATATATGTGAAAAAAATAAATCATAAATCACATCTTGTCCACACCTACGATAATTAGTGATGATTACACTATGGTGGCAGAAATATAAAGGAGCACAGTTTATTCTTCATATTTCTTTGCTTTCTCTGATGTTTTATAATCAACAAATATTTTTCCATAATAAATTTCAAAATAGCATTTTTACATTGGGAATTAAAAATGCTTTCAGCAGCTGGGCACAATCCCAGCACCTAGGGAGGCAGAAGCAGGTGGATCTCTGTGAGTTTAAGGCCAGCCTTGTCTACTCGTCTATAAAGTGAGTTCACGGCAGCCGAGGCTACACAGAAAAACTCTGTCTCAGAGAACAGGACAAAACAAAACAAAAATACTTTCATCTTAAACAGTTAAAATTTTGGCCTGAAAACATCTCTTTATATACATTGTTTTCAAATTACTACACTTAATTTCACAAGTGTCTAATCCAGTTATAAACGAATGGATAAGATGTAAAGAAGGAGAGGAGGACCTCCCCTATCAGTGGACTTGGGGAGGGGCATGCATGCAGAAAGGGGGAGGGGGGACCGGGAGGGGAGGAGGAAGGGAGGGGCTTATGGGGGGATACAAAATGAATAAAGTGTAATTAATAAAAGTTAAATAAAAAAGTTAAAAAAATGATCCAAAAAAAAAAAAAAAAAGATGTGTATGAGATCTGGATCAGAGAACTGACAATGTGAATATGGGCCCAGAAAGAGTGAATTAGGGGGGGTTTGTGGGGGGGGGGGGAGGTGAAGGGGTGTTGCAAACAATGAGAATATTCAAGAGTGAAGCACTGTCATCCTGCTTTGCAAGAGTTTGTGTTGTTTTGTTTTTCATTTGTATGCTTTGTTGTTAAATTAGATGTATCTTTAAGTTTGGTTTACTCTTGGTAACAACAGCTCTTTTGTTTCAAAGAAATCAAACTTCATAAAATCTTGTAATACAATCGTTAGACATTAAATGGTTCTTACAATTAGCTTAATTATAAGTCAATCAGGAACATGTGGATTAAATTTCTTTTGTTAAATACTTATTCTAATATTATAGGAAAGCTGTTAGAGTGTTTCAGAATATTTATTATTACTTATTGGCTTTCTCAATAGTAATGAAGTCATGGAGAAAATAATAATTCAAAATTTAGTCTGTTTTCCCAATTGTTCAAAACAGTTAAGAAAAATAGCTTATACAAAGACATTCATACATAAACAGAGTCATAGTTAATGGGACAAATGTGCCCAATGACATGCTTTATTTTAAAATGTCTTTTCTAATAGTATATTCAGAAGTGTGACGTACCCCTTTGTAGAAATATAACCCACTGTTTTAGAAGAATATGCTACACTATATATTATAATGCTTTTTTTTTCAGCAATCCTGATATACATTGCTTAAGTAAATGAAGATTTTCAATTCACGTGAAATTTTGTAGTTACACATTCATATAGTTATTCGCAGACTGACATATACATCCAGACAAACAGACATACACACACAGGTTCCTACATGGAGCTATGCTGCATATTACCCTACTTCATTGAAAAACTATGTAATTTTACTTAGTTTTTCTACTTTTCTAAGTTACAGGAGCATCAGTTGACCTATTCCTTGGGCTCCTTCTTTATATATTTCCTGAAACAGACTAAGGTATAGCAATGGCAAGGGTAGAAATGTGCCCACATTGTGGCATTATGTCCACTCATGCATTACATATGAGCCTACAGGAGATTCTATTCTACAGGCTTAATAACGTATGTATGTTGAGTGCTCATAGTGAATGTGTCTTTATTTGGATGATGATATACAGTATTTGTCTCCTGCCTGGCTCCTCTCATTAGAAAATAAACTTGAGATGAGGGATGTGTCTACTTGCTTAATGATGTAAAAACCTGACATACAGCGGGTTCTGCAGTCAAAGGCTTTATCACTAAATTATATTCCCTTCAAATAGTGGATTCTTTTTTATGTTTTTTTTCTTTTCTTTTCTTTTTCTTTATTAATCACACTCTACTCACTTTGTATTCCCCCCCCCCCCGTGGTTCCCTCCTTCCTCCCGTCCCAATCCCTTCCTTCCTCCACCCTCTGCATGCATGCCCCTCCCCAAGTCCACTGATAGGGGAGGACTTATTTTCTTTTCTTCTGATCCTAGTCAATTAGGTCTCATCAGGTGTGGCTGCCTTGTCCTCTTCTGTGGCCTGGTAATGCTGCTTCCCCCCTCAGGGGGAGGTAATTAAAGAGCAGGCCAATCAGTTCATGTCAGAGACAGTCCCTGTCCCATTACAATGGAACCCACTTGGATACTGAACTGCCATGGGCTACATCTGTGCAGGGGTTCTAGGTTATCTCCATGCATAGTCCTTGGTTGGAATAGAAGTTAAACAGCAAAAACTCAAGTAATCCAATTAAAAAATGGGGTACAGAGCTAAACAGAGAATTCTCTGCAGAGGACTATCAAATGGCAGAGAAACACTTAAAGAAATGTTCAACTTCATTAGCCATCAGGGAAATACAAATCAAAACGACCCTAAGATTTCACCTTACACCCATCAGAATGGCTAAGCTCAAAAACTTAAGAGACAACACATGCTGGAGAGGTTGTGGAGAAAGGGGACCCCTCCTCTACTGCTGGTGGGAATGTAAACTTGTACAACCACTCTGGAAAGCAATCTGGCGTTTTCTCAGACAAATAGTGGATTCTGAATGTGAATTTGTTGTTACTACTTGAATATGACATTTTGTCTAGAGGCTTATTTAATGAATGTTTGATTCCCAGTTGGTGACATAATTTTGGGAGATTCTCAGAATTACAGAAGTTGGGGCCTACCAGAAATATACTTCTGAAGGTGATAGGTGGTCCCTAGTCTCTTCTTCTCTCACTCATGAAGTGAAAAACCTCTTCTACCACATATTTATACAGCTGCAATGCTCTTCCCAAGTACAAAGAGCCGACGTGGATGAACTCTCTGAAACCATGAGCCCAAATAATTTTTTCTTTGACTTCTTTTTTTTTATTAATTACAGTTTATTCATTTTGTATCCCCCTGTACCTCCCTTCCTCTAATCCTCCCAATCCCACATTCCCTCTTCCCCACCCGTGTCCTTCTCCCAGTCCACTGAAAAGGGGTCCTCCTCCCCTTCCCTCTGATCCTAGTCTATCAGGAGTGGCTGCATTGTCTTCTGTGGCCTGGTAAGGCTGCTTCCCCCTCAGGGGAAGGTGATCAAAGAGCAGGCCAATCAGTTCATGTCAGAGAGAGTCCCTGACCCCATTATTATAAAAACCACTTGGACACTGAACTGCCATAGGCTACCTCTGTGCAGGGGTTCCAGGCCATCTCCATGAGTGGTCCTTGGCTGCAGTATCAGTTTCAGAAAAGACCCCTGTGCCCAGACTTTTAAGATCTGTCACTGTCCTTGTGTAGCTCCTGTCCTCTCCAGGTCTTACTATCTTCTACTTCTTTCATAAGATTCCCTGTACTCTGCCCAAAGTCTGGCTATGAGTCTCAGCATCTGCTTCAATACTCTGCATGGTAGAGCCTTTCAGAGGCCCTCTGTGGTAGGCTCCTGCCCTGTTTTCTCCCTCTTCTGATGTCCATCCTCTTCTCCTTGCTGAATGGGGATTGAGCATCTTAGCCAGAGTCCTCCTTCCTGATTAGCTTCCTTAGATGTACATATTCTAGTATGTTTATCCTATATTATATGTCTAGTATCCACTTATGGGTGAGTATATACTATGTGTCTTTCTGCTTCTGGGATACCTCACTCAGGATGATCTTTTCCAGTTCCCACCATTTGCCTGCAAATTTCATGATTTCCTTGTTTTTTATTGCTGAGTAATATTACATTGTGTAAATGTACCACAATTTCTGTATCCATTCCTCAACTGAGGGGCATTTGGGCTGTTTTCAACTTCTGACTATTACAAATAATGCTGCTACAAACATGGTTGAGCAAATGTCCTTGTTGTATACTTGAGCCTCTTTTGGATATATGCCTAGCAGTGGTATAGCTGAATCTTGAGGAAGCACTATTCCTAACTGTGTGAGGAAGCGCCAGACTGATTTCCAGAGTGGTTGTACGTTGGTGTGACCCTAACCAAGCAAGTAAAAGACTTGTATAAAAAAATTTTAAGTCTCTGAAGAAAGAATTAGAAGATATCAGAAGATGGAAAGATCTCCCATGCTCATGGCTTGGCAGGATTAACATAGTAAAAATGACCATCTTACCAAAAGCAATTTACAGATTCAATGCAATTCCCATCAAATTATCAACACAATTCTTTACAGACCTTGAAAGAAAAATTGTCACCTTCATATAGAACAACAAGAAACCCAGAATTGCTAAAACAATCCTCTACAATAAAAGATCTTCTGGAGGTATCTCCATCCCTTATCTCAAGCTGTTACTATAGAGCAACAGTAATAAAACTGCATGTTACTGGCATAGAAACAGAATGGTGGATCAATGGAACCGAACAGAAGACCCAGAAATAAACCCACACACTTATGGACACTTGATTTTTGACAAAGATGCCAAAACCATACAATGGAAAAAAGATAGCATCTTTAACAAATGGTGCTGGTCCAACTGGATGTCTACATGTAGAAAAATGCAAATAGATCTATATTTATTACCTTGCACAGAACTCAAGTTCAAGTGGATCAAAGACCTCAACATAAAACCAGACACATTAAATGGGTTAGAAGAAAAAGTAGGGAAGAGCTTTGAACTCATTGGCACAGGAGACAACTTCCTGAACAGAACACCAACAGCACAGACTCTAAGAGCAATAATCAATAAATGGGACCTCATGAAACTGAAAAGCTTCTGTAAAGCAAAGGACACCGTCATCAAAACAAAATGACAGCCCACAGATTGGGAAAGAATCTTCACCAACCCTCTATTTGACAGGGGGCTAATATCCAGTATATATAAAGAACTCAAGAAGTTAACCAGCAATAAATCAAGTAATCCAATTAAAAAATGAGGTGCAGAGCTAAACAGAGAATTCTCAATAGAGGAATATGGAATGGTAGAGAAACACTTAAAGAAATGTTCAATGTCCTTAGTCATCAGGGAAATGCAAATCAAAACAACCCTGAGATGTCACCTTACACCCATCAGAATGGCTAAGATGAATAACTCAAGTGACAACACAAGCTGGAGAGGATGTGGAAAAGGGGGAACCCTCCTCCACTGCTAGTGGGAATGTAAACTTGTACAACCGAATAAATCTTTTCTCCCTTAAATTGTTCACTGAGATATTTTGGTGACAGAAAAACTAAATAAGTGCATTTTTGCAATCAATTAATAAGTAAATCCCCCAATATAACTTTTGCAGAAAAATGCATATATTTTCTAGGAAAGATTTACTTCTGCAATATGTTTAATGAATAACTCTTTTTTAATTAAATTTTTATTTTTTATATTAATTACAGTTTATTCACTTTATATCCCAACTGTACCTCCTCCATCTTTCCCTCCCAATCCTCCCCTTCCTCCCTCTTCTCCTCCCATGCCCCTCTCCAAGTCCATTGATAGGGAAGGTCCTCCTCCCCTTCCATCTGACCCCAACTTATCAGGTCTCATCAGGACTGGCTGCAATGTCCTCCTCTGTGGCTTGGCAAGGCTGGTCACCCCTGGGGGGGGGGGAGGTGATCAAAGAGTCAGCCCATGAGTTCATGTTAGAGACAGTCCCTGTTCCTCTTACTAGGGTACCCACTTGGAGACTGAGCTGCCATGGGCTACATCTGTGCAGGGGTTCTAGGTTTTATCCATGAATGGTCCTTGGTTGGATCTGGACACAGGGCTCTTTTCTGAGAATAAATAACACTTAAAGAGTATTAATATTGGTGTTTCTATACATTTGAGAACTATGAAGGATGTCCCATGTTCTCTCCAAGAAAAATAGAGAAAAGGTCCTCGTCCACATCAAAGCTCAGCAGAGATGGAGGGAGCACATCTCTAGGAACTTCGCTGTTTAAGAAGAGGGACAAAGGGGTTAGGTCACAGCATGACCTTGATTCTGTTAAACATATAGTGACAAGGAGAGACATGCAAAGCTATGGGGCCTTTAAGAAATGAACAGTAAATAGCAAGAGGTCTCCATTATGGAACCTAGTCAGAATAAAAGGAAAAGGCGGTATACCTGGAGCTGCAGAAATTTCTGTCACTGGGCTCACAAACACGGAAAGTATTACAGTTTTCAAATTCTTTAGTACTTTTATACTTCCTATTAATCGTACTCACCATATTGATATATTCTGGCACAATTTATTGTATATTTTCCAAATATATTACTCTAAATGTTGCTTCTAAGCATGGCTCTCCCTTGGGTGCTGCGGGACCTTCCTTTCAATTCAGTACCCTGTGTTCTATGACAACTTTATTCTCTCATCTTTAAAGACACTTACAAATTGTTTGACCGTTTTAGTGGGTATGACCTCCCTATTTTATACAGAAAGAATTAAAATTAGGTAGTAAACTAATATTGCTTTCTGCCTTTTAAATTATAAGAGTCATTCTTTAAATTCGTAATTAGAATACTTTCAGAGTCTCTGAATTATGGGTCTTTCTTTTGTTCTTACTATTTTCTATTTGCAGTTAAATGTATTCATATAATAATGGTTAAGTTTTTCAATTCTGGAGTAATAAAGTTAATAATAAAATAATACATTTCTCATTCCTTCAAATAATGGTCAGAGTATTACTGAATTGTGTTTTCTCTTGTTTTTTTTTTTTTTTCCTTTCTTTTCTCTCTCTCTCCCTGGCAGACTGAATGTGAGATTTACTTCCCTTTGGCTTTGTTTTCATTACAAACAAAAAATTTACAGATGGTGACAATTAGTAAAAAACAACATCTCCGATTTCTTTATTTTTTTTCGGTTTAATACAAATAATTTAGCCAAATTAAGGACATTTGAGAGCACTTCTGTGGAAACAAGTGTGCTATTTTCTACAGAATGTGATACCATTGTGACCTAATGCTACACAGGAGGCTTCAACCCAATATCAGCTCAGAAAATAATCCAATTCTAGAACAAAGGCAAATGAGAAATGTGAAGATGCTGCTTTGAGCAATCCAAACGATTTGGATTTGAGATGTTCTAAGGTGTAGAAGGACATAGAATGTAAAGTCAATTGAAAGTATGGAATTGTAATATTGTTCCACAAGCTACTGTTTTGTTTTGTTTTGTTTTTGTTTCAGTGACAAGTCAAATGAAAACAAGAGATAAAAGCACCAATTAGTAGCAGTGGGAAATGGTGGCCATGTAAAGAGACCTGGGAACATTCCAAACTTTCAAAGGTAATAGTTACTATCTGCTCTAAGGGTATAAAAGCAGATACTGAGACTCACAGCCAAACGTTGGGAAGAGTTTGAAAGAAGGGGGAGATAGAAAGAACTGGAGAGGACAGAAGCTCCACACGAAGAGCACAGAACAAAAACATCTGGGCACAAGGGTCTTTGCAAAGACCAATACTCCAACCAAGGACCATGCATGAAGATAACCTAAAACCCCTGCACAGATGTAACTCATGGCAGCTCAGTGTCCAAGTGGGTACCCTATTAAGGGCAGCAGAGGCTGTCTCTGACATGAACTCAGTGGCTGACTCTTTGACTACCTCTCCCTGGGGGGAGTGCAGTCATACCAGGCCACAGAGGAAGACAATGCAGCCAGTCCTGATGAGACCTGATAAGCTAGGGTCAGATGGAAGGGGAGGAGGACCTCCCCTATCAGTGGACTGAGGGATGGGCGTGGGAGGAAATGAGGGAAGGAGGGTGGAATTGGGAGGGGATGAAAAAGGTAGGGGGCTACAGCTGAGATACAAAGTGAATAATAATAAAATAATAAAGTAATAATAAAATATTAAAGAGACAAAAAAGAAAATTAAATGATGAAAAATATATTATTGTTAATCTGTAAAATTTTAAAGTGTCATCGATGTAAAGCTTAGGTTTTCCTTGAAAGCCTTATTTATTCATACTTTTTAAAGAATAACTTTTAATCCATTCAAATATTTCAGTCAACTTTGAGTTATTATCTTTGGTACTAAACACATGTGAATGGAAAGTCTCTGCTTTCGAAGAAGTCAGGCTCAAAAATTGAGAAATAAGGGAGATGCTAACAGTAAAACAATTGACTGTGATAAATACTGAATTATAGAGAGTAATAAAATTAAGTAGAAAGCGTGCATTAACAGGTTGCTATAATGAAGGTAAACTATAGTAGCTTGAACAAATAGAAGTTCATTCTCTGTTCCTCTGTGGTCTAATAAATAGCAACCTGGGGCTGCTGACAATTTGCTCCAAAAGCCTGTGGCCTAGGCTCCTTCCCATCCTATTGCTTTGACAATATCACCTGTTGCTTCTAGTTTGGTGGTTTCAGAAGATAAATCAAACTTCCTATAATAATTACTGTGATCCAATGAACAGGAAGTTAAGCTGAACGTGGCATACTGTACTTGTGATCACATACCATTGGTCAGAACTTGTTACACAAGGGAGACTGAGAGATGTAATCTTCAGATGAATGGTTAGGTGCCCAGCTCAACTCAAGATGGTGTCCTTAAAGAGAGAAGAGTCTCCACCATCCTGCGTAAATCAGAGTTCAACAAGGATTTACAAAAATGTGAAATTTGAGTTAAGTCTTATTTTAAGACTAGGAACTTGGTTGTTTCCAGCTTCTGGCTATTATAATAAATAAAGTTGCTATGAACATGGTTGAAGAAATGTCCCTGTTGTATACTTGAGCATCTTTTGGATATATGCTTAGGAGTGGTATAGCTGGATCTTGAGGTAGCACTATTCCTAATGGTTTGAGAAAGTGCCAGATTGATTTCCAAAGTGGTTGTACAAGTTTACATTCCCACCATCAATGGAGTAGGATTCCCCTTTCTCCACATCCTCTCCAGCATGTGTTGTCACTTGAGTTTTTCATCTTAGCTATTGTGATGGGTGTAAGGTGAAATCTCAGGATCATTTTGATTTGCATTTTCCTGATGACTAAGGATGTTGAGCATTTCTTTAAGAGTTTCTCTGCCATTTGATGTTCGACCTCCCTCAGTTGAGGAATGGATACAGAAACTGTGGTACATTTACACAATGAAATATTACTCAGCAATTAAAAACAAGGAAATCATGAAATTTGCAGGCAAATGGTGGGAACTAGAAAAGATCATCCTGAGTGAGGTATCCCAAAAGCAGAAAGACACACATGATACATACTCACTTATAAGTGGATATTAGATATATAAATAGTATAAAATATTATAAAATATAAAATATTTTATTAGACATATGATATAATTGTACTAAAATCTGTATACCCAAAGAAGTTAATCAAGAAGGAGGACCCTGGGTAAGATGTTCAGTCTTCATTTAGAAAGGCAAATGGGACATTGGAAGAGGGAGAAAACAGGGAACAGGACAGGAGCCTACCACAGAGGGCCTCTGAAAGACTACCCAGCAGGGTATCAAAGCAGATGCTGAGACTCTTAGCCAACCTTTGGGCAGAGTGCAGGGAATATTATGAAACAAGCGGGAGATAGAAAGACCTAGAGAGAATAGGAGCTCCACAAGGAGAGCAACAAATCAAAAAATTCTGGGGACAGGGTGTTTTGTGAGACTGATACTCCAAACAAGGGCCATGCATGGAGACAAGGTGGAATCCCTGCACAGATGTAGCCCATGGCAGCTCAGCGTCCAAGTGGGTTCCCTAGTAATAGGAACAGGGACTGTCTCTAATATGAACTCAGTGGCTGGCTCTTTGATCACCTCCACATGAAGGGGGAGAAGCCTTACCAGGCCACAGGGGAAGACAATGCAGCCAGTTCTGATGAGACCTGATAGACTAGGGTCATATGGAAGGGGAGGAGGCCCTCCCCTATCGTTAGACTGGGTGAGAAGCATAGGAGAAGAAGAGGGAGGAAGAGTGGGATTGGGAGGAGATGGGGGCGGAGGCTACACCTGGAATACAAAGTGAAGAAACAGTAATTAATAAAAATAAAATTAAAGTAAAACAGAATAGGAACTTGGATTTAAATAGTATTTTATTGCTGACAGATAGTTACATGCACACACACACACACACACAAACATACACACACACTCAATGTAATACTCACAATAGCCTGATTAATTAATCATGACAGATATGATCATTTCCATGTCATCATTCTATAAATTAAAAAATAGCTTAAAATGACTTATTCCGTTCATATGTATAATTTGTAATGCTAGAATACAACTCAGGCTTTTTGAGTTTCCCAATCCAATACTCTTGCAACATGGCATTATTTTGTTAATAATTAAGTGAATTGGCACCTAAACAGAATTATGATCTTTCAGAAGCATTTTTTTTCCATTTGGGAGCTCAGTTGCTTCATCAAAATGACATCCAAAAATAACAGTTTGTATGAATAAATGGAATAATGTTAGTGAAAATAGCAGTTGTCTATTTTCTGTGAACTCAGACTGTACTCATCAAACATCTGGACCTTTCCAAATAGTTTACATTAGAAAAGGAAAGAGAGACCAGAATTCCTCAGAGAAAACTGATGATGAATTCAATGGAATCATGACACCTTCTTTCCTGGCTGACTGTTTCTACTCAGTGTGAGTCATTTTATTTGTAAATATAACTTTTATTGCCAACTGCCACTCTTCAGGGAGACTGTTCTGGAGAGCCAATGTCTGAGCTTTGCTCTTGTGCCTCCTACCCACAGGCACTCAGCAACAGTTGTTAGGTGCAGTGTAATACTGGCTGTGATAACCTCTCTTAAACTCCTCATCTCAGTATATTTGGGGTCCTAAAAGCCTCACAGATTAAAGACTAGTTCAGTACTTATGCTCGTACATACTAAGCAGTTTCCTTGTGCACGGTCCTTCCCTGTGAGTCCTTATTTCATACAACGCCAATGTATGATGCCTTCTTGTTACCACACATAACATGTTTTATATGTCTTCTTGTTTCCTGAATAGGAGAATTATAACCCAATTTTCATCATTAATCTTAATCCTAATTCCCTAACACAAGCTGTCTTATGTGTGTAATCTACCTCCTTTTAGAAGAATACATGTGGTGGCTGGAGAGATGGCTCAGAGGTTAAGAGCACTGGCTGTTCTTCCAGAGGTCCTGAGTTTAATTCCCAGCAACCACATGGTGCCTCACAACCAACAATAATATCTGCTGTCTTCTTTTGGCATGCAGGTGTATATGCAGATAGAACAATGTATACATAATAAATTAAATATTAAAAATAGAATACATGGTTACCTTTAAACCCAACATTCCACATGCCTTTATTCATGAAAAAAGAATCCCTTAAATAAATACAGTGGAATATAATCAAGTAGGTAAACAAAATGAATAAAATTGTTCAAGCCCTAAAAATGGAAATAGAAACAATTAAGAACACACAAACTGAGGAAATTCTGAAGATGGAAAACCTAGGTAAGAGAACAATAACTACAGACTCAATCATTACCAAGAGAATACAAGAGTGGAGGACAGAATCTCAGGAATAGAAGAGGCAATAGTATAAATTGATGTATCTGTCAAAAAAACTGCCAAATCTAAAAATATTCTAGCACAAAACATCCAGAAAATTTGGGACACTACGAAAAGATGAAACCTAACAATAACAGGAATATAAGAAGGATAAGATTCCCACTTCTTACATAAGATTCCATGCACTCTGCCCAACAGTTGGCCATAAGTCTCAGCGTCTGCTTTGATAGTCTACAGGGCAGAGCCTTTCAGAGGCCCTCTGTGACAGGTTCCTAACTTGTTTCCTGTTTTCTTCTTCTCCTGATGTCCATCCTCTTTGCCTTTCAGGATGGAGATTGAGCATTTTAGCCAGAGTCTTCTCTCTTGATTAGTTTCTTTAGGTGTACAGATTTTAGTAGATTTATCCTATATTATATGTCTATATGAGTGAGTATATACCATGTGTATCTTTCTGCTTCTGAGACAGCTCACTCAGGATGATCCTTTCCAGGTCCCACCATTTACCTGCAAATTTCATGATTTCCTTGTTTTTCATTGCTGAGTAATATTCCATTGTGTATATGTACCACAGTTTCTGCATCCATTCTTCAGTTGAGGGGCATCTGGGTTGTTTCCAGCTTCTGGCTATTACAAATAAAGCTGCTGCAAACATGGTTGAGTAAATGTCCTTATTGTGTACTTGAGCCTCTTTTGAATATATGCCTAGGAGTGGTATGGCTGGATCTTGAGGAAGCGCTATTCCTAGTTGTCTGAGAAAGCGCCAGATTGATTTCTAGAGTGGTTGTTCAAGTTTACATTCCCACCAGCAGTGGAGAAGGGTTCCCCTTTCTCCACAACCTCTCCAGCATGTGTTGTCACTTGAGTTTTTGATCTTGGCCATTCTGATGGGTGTAAGGTGAAATCTCAGGGTTGCTTTGATTTGCATTTCCCTGATGACTAAGGACACATGGTATATACTCACTCATATAAACATACAACATAGGATAAACCTACTAAAATCTGTACATCTAAACAAACTAAGCAAAAGAGAGGACCCTAACTAAAAATGCTCAATCCCCATCCTGAAAGGCAAAGAGGATGGACATCAGAAGAAAAAGAAAACAGGAAACAACCTAGGAACCTGCTACAGAGAGCCTCTGAAAGCCAGAAGAAAACAAGAAACAACCTTGGAACCTGCCACAGAGGGCCTCTGAAAGCCTCTGCCATGCAGACTGTCAAAGCAGATGTTGAGCCTGATGGCCAACTGTCGGGTAGAGCGAATGGAATTTTATGTAAGAAGTGGAAAATAGTAAGAGCTGGAGAGGACAGGAACTCCACAAGGAGAGCAACAGAACAAGAAAATTAGAACACAGGGAACCTCCCAGAGACTCATACTCCAACCAAGGACTATCCGTGGAGATAACCTAGAACCCTGACAATGCAGCCACTTCTGATGAGAACTGATAGACTAAGATCAGAAAGAAGGAGAGGAGAACCTCCCCTATCAGTTGACTTGGGGAGGGGCATGCATGCAGAAAGGGGGAGGGGTAGGACCGGGAGGGGAGGAGGGAGGGGCTTATGGGGGGATACAAAATGAATAAAGTGTAATTAATAAAAGTTAAAAAAAATAAATGTCTAGTCGACTGAAAGGGGGAGCTCTCCTCCTCTGCCATCTGCCTGTAGCTTATCAAGTCTCATCAGGACTGCCTGGGTCTTCTTCCTCTGTGGCCTGGCAAGGCTGCATCGCCAGGGGCAAGTGATCAAAGAGCAGGCAACCAAGTTCATGACAGAGGCAGCCCCTGATAGGGGGAAAGAAGGAGGGAGGTTGAGACTAGGAGGAGTTGAGGGAGGGGGCTTCAATCAGGATATATAATGAATAAATTGTAAAAAATAAAAATAAAAACCAAAAAAAAATATTTACTCTTAAAAAAAAACCCACAACACGTTCATGCTTTCATTTAAACCAAATATTGTAAAAAGGCCCCTTGCTGAAATACCTAGGTAGGTATGTCTACATTCCTTGGAAGAACTGGTTGTAGCATGAGAGAATAGCCCCCAAATATTTTGATTCAATGGTCGATACAAGACAGTGGTTTCTGCTGCTTTATTTCTCCAACATGAAATTGCCACTTAGCCTTCATAAAGATTTTAATGAAAAAAATTAAGAACATAATCAAATAGTCTGCAAACAAACCAGCAAAGTAGTTGAATGTAATGGACTGTGGTAGGTTGACTATGTTAGCCTCACATAAGACAAATAAATAGAATTATTTCTAAACTCCCATGAGAGGTTGATTGAAGAAGAAAATGTAGCAAAATGATTCATCTACCCCATTGACTTCTAACTTGTTTCCAGCCTTAGCTCCTCAGATGGAAAACAACAGACTTCTTCAGTGTGAAAATGGAAAGCAAGAACATAACAATTTTGCTTCCTTCAATTAAAATTGAGAACGTAATCATATAGATTATGCACTTAGATTGCAGTATACAAGAGGTTTCTGAAGAATAGAGAAAATATGTAGGCATTAATTAGTTTTGTTTATTTTGACTCGGTTTTTCCTTAGGAAATGTCTGGTACAGTTTTCTTGGTAGAAATCATCCGCATCCTCACACTCTAGTTAATCTTTCTATCCATTACATTCTTTAATGAAGAAAGTCCAAAAGGAAGGAAACCAAATAAAGTGACTAAGTGTGTGGCCCACTGTATTTACTCACTTCATGAAAATGATAAATATATCCCATACCAGGATAGTTGAGTGGATAATGCCATACTATAAAACATATGTGGTTTTATCTATATGGAAAACAGAAGGATGAAGCTAAATATTCCCACCAGGTAAATAATACATGGGAAGTTAGCAAATGCAAACATTCTAAATATGTGTGAAACAAAAACCGACTAAGTACATATTTACTTAGGAAGCTCCACACGAGTGTATGCTAAAAGATTCATGTAATAATAGTGCGGAACACATTAAAGGGCATTTGGTCATACATGCCAAACACAGAAAGACTGTGAATGAACCCTGTATATCAGCCTTTTCACAATGGAATGTGTGACCCTCTAGAGAGGCAGCTGCATCCAAGCAGAAATAGGTGAGCAAAGGACTTGCTATCTGTGGTAAGACAACAAAATTATGAACATATTTTGTTCTTGGAGTCAATAAACAATAAATACAGCAATCTTGAAACTGTCGTTAAAAACATATTTAGCAAAGATAAAAAGTAATGTGAATATAATGCTTCCCTCGTAAAAACCTTGGTTTTTTTTTTTTACTTTCCATTGCTGCATTTGTAATTAAATAGAAAAATTATTCATGTTTTTATTTATTCATTTAGTCTTTTATGTATTTATTTATTCATTCATTCATTTATTCATTCAAAAACAGTGAGAAGAAAATGGCAGAAATTCCTGTACTCATGAGGAAAATAGTTTGATGTACACAGAGTAGTAGGTCAGGTGAAGAAAAATAGTCAGAGAGGAAGGTGGAAAGGGGATAGCATGATCAAAATAAAACTTCGAGGAACTGAGGTTGGGGAGACAAATAGAAATAAAAATTGTCTAAGCAGAGGAGACAGCAAGTTCAGTGTGGAACTATTTCTTGATGAGGTTCAGGAAAGACGAGCCGCCCAGTGGGGCAGTGGTGGACAGGAGGGGTCATGAGGTGAAGGGAACAGGCTGAGAGGCCTCCAGGGATCTCTTGTCTCCTCCTTCATCTTCATGTCACAGTACACTGATTGGATGTGGACAGGCTTTATTTCTTGTAGTTTTGCGTTTAAAAATAATTTTTACTTAACAGAAACACTGCCCATCATGCACAATATGCTTTAAAATACATGTACATCATGGATCTCCTAAGTCAAGCAGATAGATACATGTCCGTTTCCTATGCTTAGCATTTTTATTGTGTGGATGGCTAAAATCTGCTCTCAGCAACACTGAAGTGTAAAAAATGCACTGCTGTTGACTCTCCAAGGCTTTGTAGTTTGATCTTGCCTAGACGGTATTAACAGACAGCACCCAGATATAGTGTGAATGGCACATTTCTTTACCAAGACACATGCAGCAGATTTATCGTGATGAGCTGGAATCTTCAGATATTTTATGCTTTATTAAGGTTGACTTTCTCTGTACTTCCACTCCCTCTGCTGGTTATGAAGACTGAAAACTCTGTGCTGTGTGAATTTGCTGTGGCTTCAGCTGGAGCAGGAATAGGGTCAAGGAAGCCATAGCTATTAAGCTTACACCTGAAAGGGAGCACCAATCTCTGACCTGACCACGACGAAGATGTGCATGCCGCTGGCTACAGGACTAAAGACATTTATTTTGTCGTTTTGTCTTTTTTCTTGTCTGGCAACTATCTGTACCCTCTTTTCCCTGCTCTTTTCAAGGTGTTCCAGCTGATGAGCAGGCTGGGATCCAAAGGTTCAGTCTAGGTCTCAGCTCTAGGTCCATATCTACCTTAGGACAGCAGGAAGGTAAGAAGTCTCATGTGGCTGGAAGAATTATTGCCACTACATGCCATGAGGAGAAATCTGCCCTGAACAGAGAGCTTGAGCTGTCAATGATAGTAAAACTAGCAGAATAATTTTGTGAGCCTATATTGCAAGTTTAAGGAGAGAGCTACCAAGAAAATTTCTAGATCTTAGAAAATGTCTGTTTCTTAACAGGGTGAATTCTGTGCTTTTCCTTTGGCTCTTTTTAAAATTTGTGGGGGGGATGGTCTTATTTTTTTTATTGTATAATAATAATAATGATGATGATAATTAAAAAATACTAATAAAGGTGCCTGTTTATATCGTAATAGGAGAAAAAAGAAAGAAAGGGTGTGTATTTGGGTGGGTGGGAGAAGCAGATCTGCAAAGAGTTGAATGAGGGGGAAATTGTTATCAGAATATATGGTGTGAAATCAATTTATTTTTTATAAAAAATAACACTAAATTCTAGCTTACAGTTGTTATAATTCAGTCTCAGAGATGATTAAGTTATTACTCTAAATTGATTTTAAAATCTAGTTTTGTTAAAACTTAGCTTATTTTTTAAAACTGGATTTCCTGAATCCCAAGGCCTCCCTTGGTTTCTAACGCTTTTCCTTTGAAAGACTGTAGAGATGTCATTACCAACACCACAGCACTTGCTCCATGGCGTGAGTGCATGTGTGTGCGTGTGTATGCGTGTGTGAATGTGTGTGTGCATGTGTGTGTGTGTGTGTGCGTGTGTGCCTGCCTGGAGACACTCGGGCCTATGCCAAATCAAACAAAAGAAACTTGGCAGTAGCTTGAGGAAAAAAATCCAACAGCTCACTTACTGTTTACTTAGGTCAAGCATTTCCTCCTCTCTCAATCCAGTGACTAACACTCTAGAGAAAAGCAAATCCCTTTGACACACACCACCTTTCCTGGAAAAGCATCAGAGACAAGACACCCACCTGTTCGGGTGTGTGCTTACTTGTGGCTCTGTTTGCCTTTGCAGGAGGAATACAGGAAGGAGCTAGAGGAGCTTCTGGTGCTGTCCTCTGTCCTAAATATGACATAGGAGAATCAGGGGAGCAGCAGGAGTTAATGAAGGGTGGAGAAAATAGAAAACACCCATCCTTGTCTCTTATGGATGATGCCGACTACAGGACAAAAGAAGTTTATTTTGTCTTGTATGGCAGTTATCCATACATTCTTCTCACTGCTTTGTCCAATGGAAGGGGGCAGTGTCTTATCTATATAGAATCGAGTTCTATCTTCTCAGTGACCAAGGTTTTAAGTATGGGTTCTGAATAACTGTTCGCAGAGTGAAAATATTGAAGAAGGCATTCATTTAAACTTGTTTCCAAAGCATACAAAAGCCTAGAATTTCTTTTATTAATAATTATAATTACTGTATTTTTTAAATGCTTGTGATGTCTTGGGTCTGTGCTAAGCCTTACAATATTATCTTATTCTATACAGCCTAGTGAAATTGGATATCTTATCCTAATTTAACAGAAGAGAAAAACACATCTTGAATAATCAAGTTACTCACTATATTACTCAAGAACTTAAACAATGTATATATCTTCAACTATTGTTTTATGAAATTCCTTATAGCACAGTGATCCTGGGAAAACAAGGTCCTTTTTTATTATCCTGAAATTCCAACCCTTCTTTCCAAAATATATTGAGGCCCCAAACACCAAACATTTAGGACTTTGCCCAGCCCCATGACTACATATAACTTAGGACAGGGACAGGGTCAGAACTTCCACAGAAACGCAATAATAATAATAATAATAATAATAATAATAATAATAATAATAATAA
>NW_026592890.1:15694205-15783286 GCF_907164565.1 Psammomys obesus | reverse complement strand
AATAATAATAATAATAATAATAATAATAATAATAATAATAATAATAATAATAAACTACAACTATTGTCATTTTGGGGTCATGTATTTGATGTGCACATGTGTGCTTGTATATATTTTTGCATGTTTGTGGGTGTGTGAGAGCATGCACACAAACACGTGACTTTGATGGCCCAGCATTGAAGTTAGGTGTTTTCCCCGGTTTCTTTCTTTCTTTATTGAAACAGTGTCTCTCATTGACCCTAGAGCTCACCAAACCTGGATTATTTTGCACTAGACACCCTCTCTGCTTTTGCCATCCAAATGCTGAAATAATAGGCACCAGCTACCCATGCACAATTTCAATATGGATTCTGAAGAATAAAACTGCGGTCCTCATATTTCAGGTTAAGCACTTTATCTACTGAGCCATTCACCTGGTCTCCACTGTCAAATCTTTACAACCATAATAGTGGTTAGGAAAAGAAGAGTTTTGTTTTTGGAAGGGATTCAAATATCTGGGTCAGTCTTGAAGAACCTTTAACTAAGTGCTCACTAGCATAATAAAAATGTTTTGCTGAGAAGCGTCATGCAGAGACAATCAAGACTCACAGCTCTAATGACTGAATTATTACAAGCCAGTATGACAAGGGATTGATTCGTTCTGTATAGAAATACACCAATTTAGAACAGGGAATACCAAATACCACTGAGATTAGCCCCAAATGTCTTCTCATACAAGGGATTTTGAAAGTGTATGGAAGAAAAAAAAAATGAGAAGTAGGAAGTGGAAGGACCATATTAGAAGGACGCCATGAGTATGAGATAGCCTGTGTTTATAGAACAAAAATCGGTTCCATAAAATTCCTAGTCATTCAGCTCAGCATCCTGAAATTTATGCGTATTTGAAAAGGATTCAGGAGCAGAGCTATCAAGTGCTGTAACAGACAACCACACATTTGTCTCCAGAAAGTCATACAACCTAAGACAAAATGTCTATTTAAAGACAGTAGGGAACTGATGAATTTTGTAAGCTGGTTGCTACTAGTTAAGAAAATTGGCCAGAATTCTGTGCTGTGGACTAGTTGGGTTTGTCCTCGACAATCTATTGGTTTTGAAAGACCTGCTGGAGAGCCTGTGAACAGATCAGAGCAACCTCCACGTCAGTTCCGAGTCCCCAACAGGAAAACAGCAAACACACATACATGACAGAATTACTGTGGTGCCACTGGGAAACCATGCAACTTCTGCATTTATTTTCTGATCTTTTGAACTCTAGATGGTTAACAGTGAAGTTAGAAAAAAAAATTCTTGGTTCTTAAGAATAACCTTTTTATTCATTTAGCCTTCAGATGTAGGAGAACACAAAAATTAAAGTTGTATACCATTTATTTTTGTTTGTTGAGAATTTCAGAGAGTGCTCTATTTGTACCAGTTTTTCCTTCAACTAATCCCCCACTTCCTCCTGTGTATCCTCAAAAAATAGCTTTAAAGGTAATTTTAGTCTAGTGATTGACATACATAGAAGTCATAAAACTCTAGAAAAAAAAAACTATTCTTGAATATTTAACCCAGGTTAAAACTTCCCAATTGTTTGTTTCCATAAAAATATTACATATCTATAAGCTTGTAAAATGCTCCAAATCTGTGTCCAGATATATTTTGGAAAGCTCTTAGTATAAGCTTAGTATGTGATGATTTTTAGTATAAGTTCTTAAATTAAAAATACTTTGCTATATGTTTGATGTCAAAGAGTTAATACAAATAATGTGAAGATTGCTGTGTGAATTTTTATTAGTACGTGCGAAATTCAGTTTCCTTTAATAACTCCAGTTAAAAGACACAAATCTAACAGACAGAGAATACATCACTTTCATGGCTCTCTAGCAAGTCAAAGGGCTTGTCTATTTTCTTGACATTGTGTTTACTTAAATGAGTTTATCCAAAGGGAAAGAGCAAGGTTGCAGGCAGCTTAGAACAATGTTGTAATTGTCACTAATTAAGTGCTCTCAGCTGTGTATATACTGGGGCAATTGTTTCCTTGCCTTGTACATACTCAGCTGTAGGGATATTCACTAAAAGTTCCTGCATTTAATACCTTTATAATTATGGCAAGCAGTTCCCAAAGCTGGTAGGAGTTCAGCCAGCAACCAGTCCGCCATAGAATTATCAGTGACTTTATAGAGCTGATCTAGTCTTTGGATCCTACTTCCACGACCACAGTCTTAACATACACATGAGAGTTAATTTTTGCCACCATGAATGACAGCCTTAAATAGTCTTTGCTTTAGCTGCTATGCACCGTAGAGAACAAGGAAACCTAGATCAACGTACCTCTAATTCTAATGGGCATATTAATCTCTTGAGCATAATACTAATTTCAGATTTGGATCCTGGAGACATGCAGCAAGTCTGGTGTCTTCCCAGGAGTATATCCAGGTCTGTACATTAAACGCCAAGGGGATTGCTGGTTTCTGGTGAGCTCACAGCTCTGATGTTGTCTCTCTCATAAGGCCTTTGTTTGTGAAACAGGGTTTATACTAGGTCATGTTCTGAGATCACAGTTCAGGGATATTTTTGTTATCATGCCATGATCTTATTTACACTGGTGAACAAAATAATAGATGAGAGTCTCACTTTGGCTGCTGAGTTATTTTATAAGGTTTGAAAGCACACTTGTGCACAATAAGCATAACTGTGGAAATTACATGCCTAGATTGTATGTTTATGAAGTTATCATGAAATACTAAATAGCAAGACAAAAACAAAACAATTTTTTCCACCATCACTATCAGTCCAGTGACTTTGAAGAACTAGGTGAAATACCATTAGTGTCTTTTTGTTCATTTATATAAATTTCTTTTTGCGAATAGAATGATGTTTCAAATATTTTCTTATAAACTGTTCATGGATTTTGTTTTAATGGCTTGATTTCCCTCCTTATATTCCAAAATTATAGAACACTTAAAAAAAACATTCTACTTTTTGCCTTATGACTGTACCACACCACCAATTGTCAAAGGATCAAATTAAATCAAAATATTGCAATAAAAATCTTGCTCCTGCTACAAACGTTGTTGAGCAAATGTCCTTGTTGTACACTTGAGCACATTTTGGATATATGTCTAGGAGTGGTATAGCTGGATCTTGAGATAGCACTATTCCTATTTGTCTGGGAGAGCACCAGCTTGATTTCAAAAGTGGTTGTACAAGTTTACATTCCCACCATCAATGGAGTAGGGTTCCCCTTTCTCCACAACCTCTCCAGCATGTATTGTCACTTGAGCTTTTGATCTTAGCCATTCTGATGGGTGTGAGGTGAAATCTCAGGGTTGCTTTGATTTGCATTTCCCTGATGACTAAGGACATTGAACATTTCTTTAAGTGTTTCTCTGCCATTCGATATTCCTCTATTGAGCATTCTCTGTTTAGCTCTATTCCCCATTTTATAATTGGATTACTTGATTTTTTGCTTTTTAACTTCTTGAGTTCTTTACATATTCTGGATATTAGCCCTCTGTCAGATATACGGTTGGTAAAGTTCCTTTCCCAATTTGTAGGCTGTTGTTTGTTCTGATGACAGTGTCCTTTGCTGTACAGAAGCTTTTCAGTTTCATGAGGTACCATTTATTGAATGTTGCTCTTAGAGCCTGTGCTGTTGGTGTTCTCTTCAGGAAGTTATCTCCTGTACATGTTTGTAGCAGCTTTATTCATAATAGCCAGAATATGGAAACAACACAGATGTCCCTCAATTGAGGAATGGATACAAAAATTGTGGTACATTTACACAATGGAATACTACTCAGCAATTAAAAACAAGGAAATCATGAAATTTGCAGGCAACTAGTGGAAATTAGAAAAGATCAGCCTGAGTGAGGTATCCCAGAAGCAGAAAGATAGACATGGTAGACATGGTATATACTCACTTATAAGTGGATATTAAACATATAATATAGGATAATCATACTAAAATCTGTACACCTAATGAAGCTAAGCAAGAAGGAGAACTCTGGGTAAAATGCTCAATCCTCATTCAGAAAGGCAAATAGGATGGACATCAGAAGATGGAGAAAACAGGGTACAGGGCATGAGCCTACCACAGAGTGCCTCTGAAAGACTCTACCTAGCTGGGTATTAAAATCCAGCAGAGTCTATGCTGATGCTCATAGCCAAACTTTGGGCAGAGTGCAGGGAATCTTATGAAAGAAGGGGGAGACAGAAAGACCTGGAGGAGGCAGGCACTCCACAAGGAGAACAACAGAACCAAAAACTCTGGGCCCAGGGGTCTTTTCTGAGACTGATACTCCAACTAAGGACCATGCAAGGAGATAACCTAGAACACCTGCACAGATGTAGCCCATGGCAGCTTAGTCTCCAAGTGGATGCCCTAGTAAGGGAAACAGGGACTGTTTCTGACATGAACTCAGTGGCTGGCTCTTTGATCACCTCCACCTGAGGGGGGAAGTCTTACCAGGCCACAGAGGAAGACAATGCAGCCAGTCCTGATGAGACCTGATAGGCTAGGGTCATATGGAAGGGGAGGAGGACCTCCCATATCAGTGGACTGGGGAAGGGGCATGGGAGGAGAAGAAGGAAGGAGGGTGGGATTGGGAGAGGAGGATGAGGGAGGGGGGTACAGCTGGAATACAAAGTGAATAAATTGTAATAAAAAAATTTAAAAATCTTGCTTTTGGAGCCTGTTTATTTAGTTCAGTTGTACAGTAAGCTTTGTGAATAGCAGACATACACTCACAGAATTCTGAGTTTTTACACTCAAGTTCAAAGTTAGTTTGACTGTTTCATATTGTTAGCATTTGTGTGCCTTAAATGGCATACCTGCTTTTTTGTTGTTGCTGTTGTTTCATTGTACCAATGGCTAAAGGAATAACACGAAAGATTTTTAATGAAAACCAATTTATTTTCAATTTTCCTTTAAGGAAGGAAATATGGCATGAGCAGACATTAAAAAAAATGCAGGTTGTTTCTAATGTTCAAAGCATAACAAAAAAGATTGAAGAAAGGATTTATGTAGCTAATGCATTCATGATTGAACTGTTTGTATATTAAATATGATGTTAGGATATAAATTAACTTAAGCTCTTGAAATTTATAGGTGAATTAAAAAATGTAAATCTACTCAGAGAAGGCTATTTATCTCATTCGTTTGTATGGTAATTGATGGCTCATAATGAAATAATCTGATGCACAGAGTCCAGTTAAATTAGCCTGCCAGTAGCGTACAGTATTGAAGTGACTTCACATTCTCATTAGAGCCTCTCTAATTTCTAAAACAAAATTAATACAATTAGCAATCAAATCAATACATATTGATCATGAGTTTCTTCAATATGGCATGAAAATATCAGGTCAAAAGAAAGGGCTTTGTAAGATTATGGAATTAATATAAAAATCAAAGTAGTGAAAAGAAAACCAGATTTGTGCAATGTTCCAGTTAGCTACTATTCATATTTGGAAGCAATAGTTTCACTGTTGTTCAGATGATATTCATAATGATGTGCTAAAACCCATCCCTTCCCCCGGCACATCAATATGGCATTCATTGTTCATATAGATTTTTCTCTCCATAAGTATCCAAAAGCACTTTTCCCCCTCATGGTGCAGAATTTCAGATGACTAATCACTCAAAAGCATTTCTCTCTTTTCACATGCAAATGTAAGCAAGATTTTGAAGAAGAGAAAGTACTTCCATGCCCTCGACCCAGTACCTATCGAGGGAGGGGGATGGTGTCTGGCTAAATATATGCAGGAAGGACTTGAAGCCCAGAATGAAAAATCAAAAATACATTTGTGGAAGTGAGGGGACTGCTGCTTTTTTACATACTAATCAGCTTATTTCTGTGTGAAACAAAACGATACTTCTGAGAGATGTGAAGGGGTGGGGAGACGGGAGAGGGGTCCCTTGCCCCCAACCAAGCCAACTACAAGGTGTGGTTCAGCTGGCTTCTGCTGACATTCACATACATAAGGACTCTTAAGATGGATTGCCTGCACTGATCAAATCCTGGCTCTAAGAGTCAGCCTACAATGTATGTCTTTGAGACTTTTCTGAGCAAACTCAGAATGTATCATAAGCCAAGTCTGCATTAATCTGGAGAGAGAGAGGATTCAAGCCACAAGACTCTCTCTCTCTCTCTCTCTCTCTCTCTGTGTGTGTGTGTGTGTGTGTGTGTGTGTAGAGTGCAGTCACAGTCAGCCAATTTGCCTCTGCATCTTGTGGACTTGTTAGGGTTGGGACCACATTTCCTAACTCACTCAGGACTGCATTTCAAGAAGCTTTAATACATGTGAATAGATTCCCTATCTGTCTCTGACAAATTGCAATGGCTTTCTTTAAAAAGGAAAAAAAAAAAAAGTAATGAAGATTTTCTTGCAATTTCCAGACCATGTGAACATAAATAAAGATCCTCATGGTGTGTAAATTTATATGCTGTTATTACACAAAAGAATGAAAAGAGTAGGTTTCATTTGTGTGGGGGCGGGGGGCTGTTTAGTGTTCTCACAGGTTTCTGTGAAAGACAGACACAGTCCACCAATGCTGTTGTTGGTATTTCTGGTAAGCCAGCCTGGCATGCTATGCCATAACCAGAACCACAGATTTTAAATTAGAGTGTGTTGTTGGTGGAAATAACACGTTTGTGTTTTCTATATGATTTAAAAATTCTCTGAAGGGTTCAATGTCCTTCTCTAATAGGACACTGCCCAAATGAATGCACCTGTCTGTGGCCCACATGATGGTTTGGAAAAAGGATTCCATGAGTAACTATGAAGAAAGGCTTCAGCTCAATCAGCTTGTGAGAAACTCACTGTACAATAGCGTAATGAGAGCTTTGAGAAAGCCCCTATAGTAAGAAGGTCAAAAGCACTATTCTTCTAGCTTTCATTGCCTTTAATTTTTTCTTTCTTTCTTTCTTTTTTTTAGAATTTTATGCAATTATATAGTGAAATCTGGTCATATCCACCCTTCATTTTCCTGCCTTATTCCCCTTTGTGGCTGGAAGAAATCAAGGACCACACAGAGGCTGAGGTTCCTGCCCAGATATGTACTTCTCTTTCTCCTTTCCCGTTTCTTAGTTCACCTTTTCCAAATGCCCTCTCTCACCACATTGCTCTTCTGGAGAGTGGGATATTTCTTTTCGTTGGTAGCATCGATCTGGAAAGCGGTGTTTCCCGAGAGAAGGCCTTCATAGGATGGCTCAGTTACTGCTCTCCACTCAAGGCACTGAAGTCAGTGCTTCTGCTTATCAGGGCCACCAAAATCTCTGGATTTCGCCCCAGCTTTCTGTAAAACCCTACAAGGCCAGGCTTTGATCTTATGGACTAAGATCTCGGAGTTGCCTCCTTAGAAGCCGAGAGTGGTGCGAATTTTGTCTTACTCTATGTTTGAAATCACTTCCTGTGGACATGCTGCCCATACTGATTCCAAAATTTATACGAATAATTGCAACAAACTGGGGCATAAGGAAACGGAAACCACAATGCGTTATTGTTTTCTAGAGACTTCTCTGAAGGTCCTGTCTGAATGAAATTCTGCCTTATTTACTTTTCTCAGCTGTTTTGCACATTCCTGTGACTCCTATCACTGCAGAGATGTTTACCTGTCTGTCAGGAGTCAAGCAAGTGGTAGAGGACAGACCAATCTGATTTTTCTTATCTTATTTACTTTTTAACTTCAGGTAGATACCCTAGAGGCTAGGTTTGTAGAGTTTGGCCTCTTTTCCCAGAATGCAATGGTGAATAGGGGTTTCTGGTCTCCAACCGCCAAAGTTCAAGTCTTCGTTCTCTGGAGATTTGAGCAACTTAGTCTCAAGTTTTAGAATTTTCTTTCTTAAAATATAAATAATTGTACCATCTTTATGGGATTATTCTGAACATTAACGAGGTAATTAATTATAATACATTTAGAATAATGCCCGGTACACTGTATGCATGGATATTAATCTTATTTTAGTAATTTCCAATAATTCTCAAAGCTTCTATTTCACAGGTAAGAGTGAGGAGGTACAAAGTGAAAACTTGAAAGTCGCCAGTCCAGTGCCTGGAACACACTACAAGCTCAATGGACAGTCCTAGGTCACATTCAGAGTGTCTTAGCGTTTGTGAAAGTTCTAACTTACACTGAGAGGAGGCACCTGGACCTCTCTTTCTGATCTCTCTTTATTGCATATCCAGAGTAGGTATGGAATTATTGTTTTTCTAATCTCACTTCTTGGTTTGCAAGAAGGTGTTGGGACACATGCTTGCTGTGAGTACCCAGGTAAAGTGGCAGGGAATGCTCAGCTCAGTGTTGTTTCCTCAGCTGCTTTACTCAGCACACAGACTGCAGTGTACATAAAAAAAAAAAAAGAAAAAGAAAAAAAAAAGAAATCATAGCTGGATCTTTGAGTTGGAGAGGAGAAAAGAGGTCCATTTTTAATGGTGCTAAAATACCAAGTGAACACAAATTTACCGGTGCTTATTTATGGCTATAGTTATTTCTCCTGGTACACCCCCAGAGAGCTACTTTCTGTTGTTAATTGGAACTTCTAAGCCATTTTTATTTACAAAGTGTTTTACAGTCATTGGTATTGATGACTTATAATTCCCCCCTGATTTAGGTGTCAGGATGAAGCTTTGACATGGGCTGCCCTCTCAGAAAGCTGGGACATGAGAGTGGATAAATTTGCTCACCCCATCCTATCTATCAGTCTGGGTACCTATTTGCTTCTCCACATGCTCAGGTGGTAGTTACACTGGATTCCTGGACAAAGAATCTTTGGGGGAGGGACACAGAATCCATTTAGCAATTCTTTTCTTAGGCCTGCTCTCCATTAAAAACGGAATTGTCCTTGCAGCAGCAAGACTTTCAGTACACTTATTTTGTTTTTTAAAGAAGTAAGACAAATAAGCGCCTGTTTATTGTTAAATTTGTAGTGCCAGTCATGACAAGCGTAAGGAGAGTAACACTTTTGTCAGCAGGGGGCTTATCTGTTTTACTAGTTCAGAAGGACTTGATTGATGTGAAAGACCAAGGTCTCAGTAAAGATAATTTAGCCATTTCCATACAGTTTATGCTTGTGTTAGTTGCATCCTGCAGGGGAGCCCCAGGGGGAGGCTTCCTTGACCTTCCTTCTAAAAGGTAATGCAGAGAGATTCCTCTAGGAACCAGCCCCTAACAAGACTAATGACGCCTTCCACGCCTATTACCATTCTGAGCCCAGAAAGAAGGTTTTAGAGATGCAGAACCACATTCCTCCCTTGATGTTTCCATGATCTATGAAGTGTCATGTGGCAGATAAATTAATCATTAAAAACTTACTGTTATGTCTTTACAAATAATAGCCTGGTGTACTTTGATTATTTTTTTTATCTCAATCATATTTTCCCCATCACTAAACAGACGGTTCATAGCAGCTTGTTTTACTAACAACTGAGCAGACAGACTCAAGAAAAGGAGGCTCTTTTCTTTTCTTCAGCCTCCCCCTTTGTTTATATTTTTGAAAAGTTGTTGTGATTACAAAAAAAAAAAATACAGTCAGTAATCATTGAGAGCAGCCAGTCTCCCTTGTTCATTGGGCTGGCTGGAGGGTAAGTATGAAGCATTTTTACTATTATCCCACTTGATTTATTTGACCCATTCATTGCTGCTTAGTATTCAAAAGTCCTGTTCCAGAGACCTGCCCTTCATCTTGTGTGTGTTAGCAGATGCTGTGACGTACTGAATTCTGCTGAGTGTCATCACTTTGAATGGTGATGGGTTGTCTTCCTAGTGTCCTTTTTGTCACGTTAACAATTTCCAGAACTAACGTTTCCTATAGTCCCAAAGAAAAGAAAAAAAAAAAAAGACAAAAAAAATAACATGACTACTACAACAAATGAGAACACAGTACAACAGAGCTGGGTTACTGCATTTGTCTCATCGCTTTCTGTGAAAACAGCTCTTACATATCTCAATACTTCAGGGCAAACTTTGGATAATAGACATTATAAATGACTGTGAAGTTCAGGAACTATACTAGTAATATGGTGACAGAATGGCATTAGGAGGGAAAAAGGCTGATAGGAAGAAAGCAGGGAGGAAGAAAGGAGGGAGAGAAGGAGGGAGAGAAAAACTTATGGACTAAAGGAAAGAGAAAGAAGTTCGGTTGGAATCCTCCAGATTACAGACTGCTATAATGCACCTCATTTTGTAATAATTGCAATAGATGGTTTATTTTGTTCTATTTTGTTTTGTTTTAATCAAAAGTCTATTTAAAAGATAACAATTTTAATGCAGCAATTAAAATACTTAGTTTAAAAACAATTATTTTAAAGACAGCTCATTTGCAACATTTTTCAAAAATTTAAAGAACTACTTCACAGCGAGGCTCAAAACACAGGAATCTTTTGGAATGGGAATTAAGTTAAAACTTCTCTCTGGTTTGCTAAATCTATTTTCTATAGAGAAACGTCTTTATTCACTTTGCATTCTGAGCATTTTGTGATAACATCTATGTTCTACTTTTCTAAGTTTATATAGAATACACTTAATTGGCAGTAAACTTAATTCATAATTATGCCTTCATGAAACACTAACTATAACTAACAATGGAGTTGTAATGCCTCAGGAACATGAATAGAGATACATTTTTCATTATAAGATTATGTGATTTGTAATGGGAGCAACTGTTGCTGTAATACCTAAAATGTATCAAACATTTATTGTGTGCTAAACACCTTACTAAGTACTTCTATGATAAGTACCTTATGTGTGTCAACTCTTTTAATTATCACATCATTTATTCAAGCATGATGTTTTATTTTCTTACTTACTAATGAGAAAATAAAGACAAGGGATGAAGTTGCCCAAGAGCATATGGCTAGTGAAGGACAGAGTAATGATAAAGAAACAATATATGGCCTCATATAATAAATGCTAGAAGAGCCTCCTTGGCAAGACTGGTAGGCTAATGGCACGCTGAGCATTTCATAATCCTGAAACTATGATTCAGAGAAGTTCAATGATTTGTCCAAACTCTTCCAGAAAAATCAATGACATATAAGGAAATTTCTTGAAACCAATCATTCTACTTAAACTGAACTAGTCTGGCAGTTTACCTTGGGTCTCAGTCCTGCCGGAAGTGAATGGACACTACTAGGAAAGAAAAAGAGAAAGGGAATGATTAAATAAAATGAAACATCTTTTCAATTTAACATGGGACACATTTGAAGGTAAGAAGTACACCATGAGTTGGGGACACTACACACACAATATTTTTCTTGAGTGTCATTTTAAAAGTGTTTATTTTTGTTATTTTTAATTATATAAATGGGGGAAGGATCTGTGCACACAAGTGCACATCAGAGGCTAGAGGTGACAGATTCCTCTGGAACTGTAGTTACAAACAGCTGTGATTGGCATGATATTGATGCAGGGAGCTGAACTCAGGTCCTCTGGAGGGAGCAGTATGCACTCCCGAGTTCGGAACCATGTCTCCAGCCCCCTTGTTACAATTTTTTTTTAATCTCCAACCAATATTTTATTCCTTTTGCTATCACAGCCAGTAACCTAAACCTAAGTTCTGACTGTTAAAATGAACATAGATTGTTCTCTGTCTACACAGACAGAGAACTTTCTGTCTTTCTCTGCCTGTCTTTCCCACTTTCCCCGGTGTGTCTGTGTATGTGTGTGCGTGTGTGTGCCTGGGTGCAGATGTATATGTTACTGTGTGCACATTGACGTGAAGGCTGAGAACAGCCTCAGGTGTTCCTCAGATACTGTATACCTTGCTATTTTGAGACAGTCTCCCACTGGCCGAGAACTACCGAAGAAGGCAGAGTGTCTGATTAACAAGCCTGAGGAGTCCACCTGCCTACACATCTTCAGGTTACAGATGTGCGCTACCACAGAGGGATGACTTATTAAGTGGGTCCCAAGGACTAGACTTTGGGCCCTTATGCTTGCAAGGCAGACACTTTGCTAACTGAGCCATCTCCTCATATCAGGTGGTGGTCTTTTAGTACTGTAGCATTTTGAGTGGAAATAATTCCATGTAAAAGGGATTTTAAAACATTTTTAATTCAGATAATGCAAGCATCCAACTTCTTTGCCAATTTATGAATACGCCAAACTCTAGGTAATACTTGTTCTAGTTATAGCATTTACCGTATTATGCTTACTTAAAGAGTATCTACATTCAACATCATCAAAACCAAACTTAAAATAATAAAATAGCTCTATCCTAGAATTTCGATGTGTTTTCCCTGTTTGAATCTCTGGAGATGCGATAAAAACATCAGAAAGATGTTGTCCAAGGGATAAACTTTTAAAAAATGAACAAGCCCTTTGTGATTTCTTCTTGCACTGACCACTATATCACCTTACTTAATCCTGGTTATGAAAATTGATTAGATGATCAGAGTATATAACCCTGACAAACATGACTATTTTGAGTTCATAAACTCATGGACCAGTGTGACTATATGTTTGTTTGTTTATTTGCTTTCTTTGGCTTTGTTATGTCTTCCCTGTGGAAAAAATAGGCTTTTAAATGGTAAATATAGTGACATGAACATATTTTTTTATTCCTTTATGTTTCACCTTAACTTAGCAAAACTAAAAACAAACCAAAACAAAAACAAAAAACTAATCAAGAAAAAAAAAAAAAAACAAAAAAAAATGGAGGGTTTTGCAGCCACAGAAAGAAAGAATTTCTTGCTTTTATAGGAACAAGAGTGCCAGAAGAAGCAAGAGAAAATACAGAATACATAGTTTTATTTAAATTTAAGATAAGGAATACTTAAAAATTTATTATAAAATTGTTCCACAAAATGCTGTGATGACTTGTATCCAGCAACTCTTCTTGGACGTGTTTTCAGTGTAACCCTAGCTTCCTTTTCAGCACACCTGTGGCAAGAGTCCCGTTGGCAGGATGGGGGAAAGGCAGAGCAGGAGTGTGCTGGCATCTCGGTGTTTGCCACAGTAGCGCTGTCTCACCGATTGCTCTTTTGTTTTGGGATTCAAAGGAGATACTTTTACCAAGGCTTCTCCATTTATGGGGCCAAGCTGACGGATGGGAAGTAGACAGGCAAAAGTATCTATCAATCTTTTTATATTTTGTTGAGAGAAGCCACTCATATTTAACCACGGTGTTTATGTGAATATTCAAATTGTGGCTGCACTGTAATCCAGCGGCATTTGTAGGATTATATGTAGGCAGGCTTTATCTAATTTAGGAAATACTTTGCTGACCTTAGTACTAAATTTTATTACACAGAAGTATTTGTTTACAGGTCCCCTGCAAACCTACCCAGGAGGGAATTTATAATGATTTAAAATGTGTAATATAGAAAAAAAGAACTCTCAAAACATCACCCTTAATTATTTTTAAAAAATGCTTAGTTATTTACAGCCAACTCTAAGAAATTGCTTCAAACAATGAATATCCTTATTCTGTAGATTAACTAATAAGAATGATAAAACTGGAAAATCAATACAGTGAAAGGCATGATAGGAACCTTAAACAAAGGAGAAAATTCAAAGAACTAGACTGCAAGGCTTGACTCTCAGCCTGTTTCCTTGCTAAACTCCTCTTTCTGAAGCATAAGAAGGGTGCCTAGTGACCCCTAGCTGAGAAATCTATACAGCTCTACTCCCATCCCCCACTGCTCAGGCAGCTGTTATCCTGCGTACTTCTTTTTGTTTTTTAATGTTGTAATTTTCACAATTTAGTTATTCTACATCTTGATTGAAGCCCCCTCCCTCAACTCACCCCAGCCCCCTTCTTTTCCCCCCCCCCCCCCAGCTCCTTCCCCTAGTCTACTAAAAGGGGGAATTTTCCATCATTGCCATCTGCTCATGGCTTGTTAAGTCTCATCAGGACTGCCTGGATCCTCTTCCTCTGTAGCCTGACAAGGCCGCATCACTAGGGGCAAGTGTTCAAAGAGCAGGAAACCAAGTTCGTGATGGAGGCAGCCCCTGCTACCTTCACTCTGAGATCCACATTGGAGACTGAGCTGCCAATTGGCCACATATGAGCAGGGGGTCTAGGTCCTCTCCATGCATGGTCCTCGGTTGGTGCATCACTCTGCAGGATCCACTGGGCTCAGATCCTTTAGCTTTGTTAGTCTCCTTGCGGGGCTCCTGACCCATGTCTCTCCAACCCCACCCTCCTCTTCTTCCATAAGACTCCCTGCACTCTACCCAGAGTTTGGCCATCAGTCTCATCATCTGCCTCGATCCACCATTGGGTGGAGCCTTTCAGAGGACCCTCTATAGTATGCTCCCATCCTGTTTCCTCACTTCCGCTGCTTCTGGTGTCTATCCTGTTTGTCATACTGGATGAGATTTAAGCATCCTCTCTAGGGTCCTCCTTAGTGTTTAGATTCCTTAGGTCTGTAGATGGCTGTGCTATATTTTATGCCTTGAATCTTTCTCTACACAGCAAAGCACAGAACTGAGGTACACTATCCAAGAGCAGTGTATGTCTTTTGTGGCTTATCATCAAATCTATCTCTGCTTCTACCTCCTTTCCAAGACTACTCATTTCTTAAAGAAAGATGCCTAAAGAGTTGCTCAGGGGAGGGCCAAGATGGCGGCGCCAGGAGAACACCATGTCTGAGAAGCAGGACAACACACTCCGTGCAGCAACCAGGAGACCGAACTCTGGGCCCTAAAACAACAGCGATCGATCGTGTTTCCCAGGTGAGGGGAGGCTCCCACGGCGGGCGTGGGAATCGGTCGGGTCCACCCTCGGCTGCCCAGCCAGAACCCGGAAGAGAACCCGGCTAACGCGGGCTTTGGGTCTCCAGGCTGGAGCCACAAGCCTGCCTGTCCCGATCACTTTCCCAGGCTGATCGGTGGGCACAAGGGAGCCAGAGACTGAGAGTCCCAGTCACAAAAAAACCCCACGGGGAAGGAAAGTTGCCAGACTGGTCACGGGTCACCCAGTCTTTTCCTGGAAGGTCTCTCTGACCATGGGTACCTGCTGCCACCACAACTGAGCTCCCGCCACTCACGGAGAGCAGCTGCGCACCCAGCACAAAATCCTTACTCCCTCTTGGGAGGAGGCAAGAGACAACCAGCAGAATCTGCCACAGACCACATTGTCTGTACCCCAACCCGAGATCAGGGCTGAGAAAACCCAATCCTTTCCAGCACTCCCCCAAACGCCGCCATAGCCCTGCTGCAATGGAGCAGAAGAAAAAAGAGGCGCACAGCGGCTTCACAGTGCCGGAACTCCACATTCAAACAGATGAAGGAAATGGTGCAAGACATGAAAACAGAATTAGAATCAATAAAGAAAACACAAATAGAGAAAAACCAGGAGCTGGAGAACATAGAGAAAAGATCAGGAACTACAAAGGTAAGCATCACCAACAGAATACAAGAGATGGAAGAATCTCAGGAGCCGAAGATACACTTGTGGAAATTGACACGTCTCTCAAAGAAAAAAATAAAATCAGAAAAGTTCCAAACACAAAACATCCATGAAATCAAGGACACCATGAAAAGACAAAACCTAAGAATAATAGGAATAGAAGAAAAAGAAGACATCAGACTCAAAGGTCCGGAAAATATTTTCAAGAAAATTATAAAAAAAAACTTTCCCAACTTAAAGAAGAAGATGGCCATAAACATACAAGAGGCCTACAGAACACCAAATAGACTAGACCAGAAAAGAAATTCTTCATGTCACATCATAGTCAAAACACTGAACCTACAAAACAAAGAAAAAATTCTAAAAGCAGCAAGGGAAAAAGGCCAAGTAACATATGAAGGTAGACCTATCAGAATCACACCAGATTTCTCAACAGAAACTATGAAAGCCAGAAGGGCCTGGACAGAAATCATACAGTCCTTAAGGGACCACAGATTCCAACCCAGACTACTATACCCAGCAAAACTTTCAATCAACATAGACGGAGAATTCAAAATATTCCAAGACAAAACCAAATTTAAACAATATCTACATAGTAACCCAGCTCTACAGAAGTTACTAAAAGGGAAACTCCAAACCAAAGAAAACAACTACATCAAAGGAAACAGAGGAAATAGATAACTACACAACAAAAAAACCAAAAGAATACAAGCAATGAAACTCAGTGACACCACCAACCCCACATCTAAAGTAAGTAACAATTGTTGGTCACTAGTTTCTATCAACATCAACGGACTCAACTCCCCAATAAAAAGACACAGACTAACAGAATGGTTGTGGAAACAGGATCCATCATTCTGTTTGCATCCAAGAAACACACCTATGCAACAAAGATAAACACTACCTCAGAGTAAAGGGCTGGAAAAATGTTTTTCAATCAAATGGTTCCAGAAAACAAGCGGGAGTAGCCATCCTAATATCTAATAAAATAGACTTTCAATCCAAGTTAATCAAAAAAGATAAGAACGGCCACTATACTCTCATCAAAGGAAAAATCCACCAAGAGGACATCACAATTTTGAATATCTATGCCCCAAATACAAGAGCACCTACATTCGTAAATGAAACAATATTAAAGCTTAAATCATACATTGATCCTAAAATCCTAATAGTGGGAGACTTCAACACTCCAATCTCATCAAGGGACAGATCAACTAGACAGAAAACAAATAGGGAAATAAAAACACTTACAGAGACCCTAAATCTTTTCAGCACCACATGGAACCTTCTCCAAAATAGACCATATAGTTGGTCATAAAGCAAGCCTCAACAGATACAAAAAGATTGAAATAATCCCTTGTATTATATCTGACCACCATGGACTTAAGCTGGACCTCAACAACAACAGAAATAACAAACAGCCTACACGCACATGGAAACTGAACAACATGTTACTCAACGACAGCTGGGTTAAGGAAGAAATAAAGAAAGAAATTAAAGACTTCCTAGAATTCAATGAAAATGAAGGCACAACATACCCAAATTTACGGGACACATTGAAAGCAGTGCTCAGGGGAAAATTTATAGCACTAAGTTCCTGCAAGAAGAAATTTGTAACATCACATACAAACAACTTAATGGCCCAACTGAAAACCCTAGAAAAAAAAGAAGCAGATACACCCAAGAGGAGCAGAAGGCTGGAAATAATCAAACTCAGGGCTGAAATCAATCAATTAGAAACAAATAAAACTATTCAAAGAATCAATGAAACAAAAAGCAGGTTCTTTGAGAAAATCAACAAGATAGACAAACCCTTAGCCAAGCTAACTAAAAAGCAGAAAGAATCTATCCAAATCAACAAAATCAGAAATGAAAAGGGTGACATAACTACAGACACAGAGGAAATTCAAACAATCATTAGGTCATACTACAAAAGCCGATATGCCACAAAATTTGAAAACCTAAATGAAATGGACAATTTTCTTGATAGATTCCATCTTCCAACATTAAGTCAAGATCAGGTAGAAAGACTGAACAGCCCTATATCCCCCAAGGAAATTGAAGCAGTCATTCACAGTCTCCCCTCTAAAAAAAGCCCTGGGCCAGATGGTTTCAGCACGGAATTCTACCAGACCTTAAAGAAGTGCTCACACCAATTCTCCTCAAACTATTCCACAAAATAGAAACAGAAGGTACATTACCAAACTCATTCTATGAAGCAACAGTCACCCTGATACCTAAACCACACAAAGACCCAACAAAAAAAGAGAACTTCAGACCTATCTCTCTTATGAACATTGACGCAAAAATACTCAATAAAATACTTGCAAACTGAATCCAAGAACACATCAAAGATATCATCCACCACGACCAAGTAGGCTTCATCCCAGGCATGCAAGGGTGGTTCAACATACGGAAATCCATCAATGTAATCCACCACATAAACAAACTGAAGGAGAAACACCACATGATCATCTCCTTAGATGCCTAAAAAGCATTTGACAAAGTCCAACAACCATTCATGTCTAAAGTCTTGGAGAGATCAGGAATACAAGGCACATATCTAAACATAGTAAAGGCAATATACAGCAAGCCTATAGCCAACATCAAACTCAATGGAGAGAAACTTAAATCAATCCCACTGAAATCAGGGACAAGACAAGGCTGCCCACTCTCTCCATACCTCCTCAATATAGTACTTGAAGTCCTAGCCAGAGCAATAAGACAACTAAAGGAGATCAAGGGGATACAAATCGGAAAGGAAGAGGTCAAAGTGTCACTATTCGCAGATGATATGATAGTATATATGAGCGACCCCAAGAATTCAACCAGAGAACTCCTCCAGTTGATAAACACCTTCAGCAAAGTGGCAGGATACAAAATCAACTCAAAAAAATCAGAAGCCCTCCTGTATTCCAAAGACAAAATGGCCGAGAAAGAAATTAGGGAAACAACACCCTTCACAATAGCCACTAACCACATAAAGTACCTTGGGGTGACACTAACCAAGCAAGTGAAAGACCTGTTTGAGAAAAACTTCAAGTCTCTGAAGAAAGAAATTGAAGAAGATCTCAGAAGATGGAAAGATCTCCCGTGCTCATGGATTGGTAGGATTAACATTGTGAAAATGGCCATCCTTCCAAAAGCAATCTACAGATTCAATGCAATTCCCATCAAAATACCAACTCAATTCTTTACAGACCTTGAAAAAAAGATTCTCAGCTTCATATGGAGAAACAAAAAACCCAGAATCTCCAAAACAATCCTGTACAACAACAGATCATCTGGAGGTATCTCCATCCCTGCTCTCAAGTTGTACTACAGAGCAATAGTAATAAAATCTGCATGGTATTGGCATAAAAACAGAAAGGAGGATCAATGGAACCGCATAGAAGACCCAGAAATAAACCCACACACCTATGAATACTCGATTTTTGACAAAGAAGCCAAAACCATTCAATGGAAAAAAGACAGCATCTTCAACAAATGGTCCTGGTCCAACTGGATGTCCACATGCAGAAAAATGAAAATAGATTTATATTTATCACCCTGCAAAAAACTAAAGTCCAAGTGGATCAAAGACCTCAACATAAAATCAGATACTCTAAATCTGTTAGAAGAAAAAGTGGGGAACAGCCTAGAACTCATTGGCACAGGAGACAACTTCCTGAACAGAACACCAACAGCACAGGCTCTAAGAGCAACAATCATTAAATGGGACCTCATGAAACTGAAAAGCTTCTGTAAAGCAAAGGACACTGTCATCAAAACAAAACGCCTGCCTACAGATTGGGAAAGAATCTTCACTAACCCTTTATCTGACAGAGGACTAATATCCAGTATATACAAAGAACTAAAGAAGCTGAAAAGCAGCAAACCAAGTAATCCAATTAAAAAATGGGGAACAGAGCTAAACAGAGAATTCTCAACAGAGGAATATCGAATGGCAGAGAAACACTTAAAGAAATGCTCATCCTCATTAGCCATCAGGGAAATGCAACTCAAAACGACCCTGAGATATCACCTTACACCCATCAGAATGGCCAAGATGAAAAACTCAAGGGACAACACATGCTGGAGAGGTTGTGGAGAAAGGGGAACCCTCCTCCACTGCTGGTGGGAATGTAAACTGGTACAACCACTCTGGAAACCTATCTGGTGCTTTCTAAGACAATTAGGAATAGTGCTTCCTCAAGACCCAGCTATACCACTGCTAGGTATATACCCAAAGTTTGCTCAAGTACACAAAAGGGATATTTGCTCAACCATGTTTATAGCAGCTTTATTTGTAATAGCCAGAACCTGGAAACAACCCAGATGTCCATCAACGGAGGAATGGTACAGAAATTGTGGTAATTTACACAATGGAATACTACTCAGCAATCAAAAAGGAGGAAATCATGAAATTTGCAGGCAAATGGTGGGATCTAGAAAAGATCATCCTGAGTGAAATATCCCAGAAGGAGAAAGACAAACACGGTATATACTCACTTATATAGACCTATAAGATATTATAAACATAATGAAATTTGTACACCTAAAAAAGATAATCAAGAGAGTGGACATGGGGTAAGATTATCAATCCTCATTTTGAAAGACAGATGGGATGCGCATTGAACGTATGACAGGAGTCTACTGAGCGCATTTGAAAGACTCTAAGTAGCTATGTTTTCAGACTCATGACCAAACCTTTGACAGAGTACAGGGAATCATAAGAAAGAAGGGGAGTTAGTCTCATAAGGAAAGGATAGGAGCTCCACAAGGACCAAATATATCTGGGCACAGGGTCTTTTCTTAGACTGACATTCAACCAAGGACCATGTATGGATATAACCTAGAACCTCTGCTCAGATGTAGCCTGTGGTAGCTCAGTAACCAAATGGTTTCCCATAGTGAGGGGAACAAGGACTGTTTCTAACAGGAACTCAATGACTGGCTTTTTGGCCTCCCCACCCCCCAAGGGAGGAGCAGTCCTGTTAGGCCACAGAGGAGAGCTTTGCAGCCAGTCCTGAAGATACCTGATAAAACAGGATTGGATGAATGGGGAGGAGGTCCCCCCTGTCAGTGGACTTGGAAAGGGGCATGGTGGAGATGAGGGAGGGAGGAACTGGGAGGGAATGAGGGATCGGGACACGGCTGGGATACAGAGTTAATAAAATGTAACTGATAAGAAAAAAAAATAAAATTAAAAAAAAAAGAAAACATAATTTAAAAAAAGTTGCTCAATGTGGTCTAGAACCTCCTAAGATGATGTTGGTGCTAAGTGAGGAGCATTATTGTGCTTTGAAATAAAGTGTGCTGCAAAACATCTGGAAAAGCAGCCCAAATATGTTTCACCAGGTCACTTTTCTACTAACTTTTTAAAAATGAAGGATAGTGTATGAGAAAAGTTCTATTTTGAATCTTAAAAACTATATTAATATGATACATTGAGGGTAAGGACTACGACTATTTTTCCAAAATTAGTATGTGCTGGAATTTAAATATTTTCTAAAATATACAAATATAACTATGGACATAAAAATAACTGAGCAAGCCTTAAAAAAGTAAGTTGTGAGGTTCTTATATTCAGGAGTTCAGTGTACACTAAGAATTTATGTCTTAAGCTTTCTTTAATCTATAATCCAAATCTGAGGAAAACAGCATATAGACACAGCTTGTTTCAAACAGCTTTTTCCCCGGTCCATTTGAAAAGCTGAAGTTCAGCAATCTTGCTACCTGTGTGCGTTATATACCAAATTTATATGGCTCCTCCCTGGTCTCATCAGGGAGATTTCACAGGGTTCAAGAGGTAAAGGAAAATGGGTAAAATTTTCCAATGTCTTATGGTGTATCACTTTGCATTTTATTCAAGGAATCTGTCTTTTTGTTGGAAAGGTCCTTTGTGCTACTACTCAATTTACTTCAGAGACCAAGCTGGAGAACCTAGACTAAGTTGCCCATCCCATCTGCAGCCTTGGACATAGGACATAGATTGGCACTTTTAATTTTTTCCTTTTATTTTTATAACGTGTGTACAGTTTATATACGTATATTGCCTACATGGATGCCTGTGTACCAGAGATGATTGAGAGCCATCATATGAGGATTGGGAATTGAACCTGGATTCTCTAGAAGAGCATCTAGTGCTTTTATCCGCTTAGCCATCCCTCCCTGAAGGTACACTCTTTAATGAAGAGGATGAGACTTGGCTCTAACCTATCCTAGCTGAGCTCAGTGGTAGCAAATCATATGACAGCTAAAATGCCAATGTAAAGGACTACTTTTCAACAAAGATAAATATCGAGCTTCTTCTATGAGATGTAGAGTACTTGTATCAAGAGGTTGGCTAAGTTTACTCCTTTTTCTTTATTTCTTGAGTACTGTGAAATCACTGTCAATATAATCAAGGAGGAGCCATGCAGATTTATTATATTTTCTCCTAGAAGTATGTGCCATGTGGTAGATATTCATTGAATTTTTAAATGAATGTGCTGTCTGGCACAAACAAAAGTAAAGCACGAGATCCTATCTGAATCCAAGGAAATAGTGAACCATAGAGCAAATGCCCAAGATCAGAGCAATCACTCAGCTCTAGAAGAGTGTGTTCTTTATATATCTTGCAGTATTCTGTCTTCTTTAGATAGTACACTTTAATGCAAAATAGTTACAAGGGGCAGCACTTGGTCCTTTTTACATACTGAAAACTCATTCTTAAAGAAGTACGATTTAGGAAGACAAAGAAAGGGTCTGTGGAGATGGCTCAGGGTACAGCACTTGCCATACAAGAATGAGCACAGGGTTTGGCAGACGGTATGTAATCCTAGCATGTGAGAATCAGAGACAGGAAATCCTCAGATAATCTGATTTGCTAGATTAGCCAAAGACAGATCTGAGTTCAGCCAGAGACTCTGCAAAAATAAATAAAGTGGAGAGCAATCCAGGAAGGTATCTAACAGTCAACTTCAGGTTCTCCAAGTACACACACACAGACACAGATACAGACACAGACACACATACCACACATAAGAACACAGCACATATACATGCATATGTACGCTCACAAAGAAAGTGCTATAGCTAAGTTTAAGAAATGATGTGTACAGCTGTTTCTGACATGAACTCAGTGGCCGGCTTTCTGATCACCTCCTCCTGGGGCTGCAGCTTTGCCAGGCCACAGAGGAAGATGATGCAGCCAGACTTGATGAGACCTGATAAGCTAGGGTCAGATAGAAGGGGAGAAGTTTCTCCCCTATCAGGAGACTAGGGAAAGGGCATAGGGAAGAAGAGGGAGGGTGAGTGGGACTGGGAGGAGACAAGGGAGGAGGCTGCAGTGGGGATACAAAGTGAATAAATTGTAATAAATAAATAAATAAATAAATAAATAAATAAATAAATAAATAAATAAATAAATAAATAAATAGATAAATGAAATTAAAAAAAAGAAATGTTGTGTGCATTGTTCCATCCTTAGAAATTTTCTACTTCTTAGTCTGTGCTAGGACCTCCGTATATATTTTATAGCTTCCAATAGAGTGTGTCTCTTGTAGATTCTGGATTAGGTTGGTCCAAGTTGGCTCATTGCTGGGTTGAATAGCGGCCAATCTTATTTTCTTTGCCTTTTACCTGACAGCCCTCAGTGTAGTGCTAGAATTTTATCATACTTTTTATTAGATCAGCATTAAGTTGTTAATTATTATGACACTTTGAAATGTTTTCATTGTTGAACTTTCATTAATTTTTATTCTTGCATCTTAAAATTGCATGCTTTTTGATATTTGCAAAGTTCTTTAAGTACCTATCACTAAATTTATCTCTGAACTCCAATTTGTATAGATCTCCTGTCAACATCTTCAAACACGTTAGGAATTTCTTGACTTTATCTTCTTCAAGATTTCTCACCAATACAGTAGTGGTCAGACAACCTCACAAGACTAGAGCACTCATCCCGGCTATTGTGAATGCTGACTCAAAAGGAACCTCTTCTCCAGAGTCTAACACACAGCCAAATGGGAGCCACCTCAACCCAAAGGATACCCCTTCCCCACAGAAACTTCCCTGAAGTTAATTTGGATCAACATATACTAAAGGCTAATCTTGTCTCTACATGGGACCATTTCCCAGAAAAGTTTTTGTCCCGGAATCTAATGCTGTGATTATGCTGAAAAATTCAACATTTTAAAAATCTTTTCCCTTTTCTACATGTTTCTCATTCTCCATTGAGAATACAGTCAATAATTAAACAAACCTATGAAATCTTGCTTTAGAATCTGGTCCTAAGCAACCTGACCTAAAATACCAATGCTTTTAAGAATTCTGTTCCTATGTCTGTTGAGATGACTATATAATATTCTAGTGTCTATGTTTCTCCATGCTGGTCTATTTTCTTTAGTAAGAGATCATTCTATGTTTCTGTGGGAAATAATTTTTTTAGTTTTTAAATGGTTAAAAATTCTACATCTGATTATAGTACACAATGGTGTAGAATTTTATACCAAAAATATTTTTTTCATCAGAATTGTAGAGACAGTACTGAATCACCTCTGGTTTCCAGTGATGGTATTCTAAAGCTAATTTATTATTTCCGCTCCTTTACTGGGTTTTCTAATATTGTTCTCTAATCTGATTGTTCTACTTCTCAGTGGTGTTGATTACTGTTTGTCTGTTCTGATTACTTCTGTTAAACATACAATGCTCTGTAGGCATAAGGTTATTGTGTAGCTCAAATGTTGATTTCTGTACTCCCCATATCAAGTTGCAAACCTTGATCTGAGAATCTCCTGTCTCAGTTGTGTAAATACTGCTCCCCAATTGTCCCCTGATAGGCCAATAAAGCAGCTTACTGCCAATACCTGAGCAGGGGAGGGAACAGGGCTGGACTTCCTGCCAGCCAGGGGAAGAGGAGTTAGAAGAGGAACTAGGGGATTGAGGGATGGGCAGAGGTACAGAAGACATCATGAGAGAGAGCCAAGTCAAGCTACAAAATGCAAGTACCTCTGGGATGTACGCTGGGAGGAAAAAAAAATAGTTTAAAAGGTTAAGAATAAAGTAAACATCCTTCTTGTATACTTGAGCATCTTTTGGATAATATGCCTAGGAGTTGTATAGCTGGATCTTGAGGTAGCACTATTCCTAATTGTCTGAGAAAGCATCCGATTGATTTCCAAAGTGGCTGTACAAGTTTACATTCCCACCAGCAATGGAGTGGGAAAGGGGCATAGGAGAAGAAGAGGGAGAGAGGGTGGGATTAGGAGGGGATGGGGGAGGGGGTCACAGCTGTGATACAAAGTGAATAAACTGTAATTAATAAAAATAAATAAAAATTTAAAAAGGAATAGAGTAATAACAGCTTGTGCTGTGAAGTTTGTTAAAATAATATAATAGAGTCTCAATTATTTGGGTGATAGCCAGGTTAAGAGAGAAACTGAGAAACAGTTTTATAAAATTAACTTCAACAATTTTCTTTTCAATCTGGCAATTTATGTACTTCAGGTCCAGAGAATTTTCTTCAATGATTTTTGAAATTTCACTCATTTGGTTGTGCCCATTCTCTTTCCATAACTTATATTGTCCATATGTCAGAATTTTAAAATTTAAAATATTTTTATTTGTGTTTTGTTTTATAACTGTGAGGTAATTTTTAATTTTATCTTATAGTTCTTACTGTAATTTTACTTTAAAATTGTATTAAAACTTGAATTACATTTTAGTACTTAAAAATCTATAGTTCTCTTTGTTCCATTTTTATAGACATCTTATAATGTTCTATAGACTCAACATTTTTATCATTTGTCCAATGATCTAATAATTTAAAAAGTACTTCAAAAATTTTAAGAGTCATAATTGCCACTACATCGCAGTCTTATCATTTTCTTGACTTTGTTTTTTTATAATAGCTTTAAAATGATCATATTTCTAATGAGCCTTAGTGAACTTTGAGAGTAGAACTCTAAGAATACGTTCATAATTCCGTGTTCTTGGGTAAAGATTTTCAGCAATATTTTTTTACTTAATGGTCATTGAAAGCCAGTTCATTAGGAGACATCTTATATATTGTATAATTGTGTATATACAGTTTACATAAAACAGATCAAAGAACAGCTTAAAGAAAGAAAATATGGATTTTTATCTAATGCAAATCAAACTAATGTGCTCAAGGAGCACAGGACCCAGTCTCTCTCTCACTCTTTCTCTCTCTCTCTCTCTCTCCCTCTCTCTCTCTCTTTCTTTTCTCCATCTTCTACCATCCACTGAACATTTCAGTCTTGTTTACATCTAGTCAATGGGAAAAGGACATTCTCACATGGCACTTTTTTTTTTTTTTTTGTAACTTTGGGCTACTTTACTTGCAAACCAGCTGTGTTTATATGGGACCTGAAAACTATTCAAAGGATAACTTGGTCGAATATACAATTCACTAAAATGAAGCATTTCTGTTGATAAAACTTTCCTGTGTACATTTCAATCAGAATTACCACAATACTTAGCTTTGGGGCATGACTGGAGAGATGGGTCAACAGTTAAGGGCAATTGGTTATCTTGCAGAGGACCTGGGTTTAATTCCCAGCACACACATGGCAGGTCACAACTGTCTGTAACTCCAGTTTCAGGGGATCTGGTACACCTTTTTTGGCTTCCACCACCATTCACAGAGTATACACTGAAGTTAGGATACACCATGCTTTCTTAGATTACCAGCCCAAATACAGTTCATTGTGGGAGTTCTTGGGCTACATAATCCCATGATCCAATTTGAATAATGAATAACCTCATTTATGTATGTATGTATGTATGTATGTATGTATGTATGTATGTATCTATCTATCTATCTATCTATCTATCTATCTATCTACCTATTTATCATTTATCTTATCTACATCTGATTTGTTCCTCCCCCTCTGGAGAACTTGGCTAATACAATTTTTAAAGACTCCTATACTGCCTTTAATTAACCGTGACTGGTAATGCCATAGCAGGATATCTCATCACTAACGAAGGCCAATGTGAGCCCTAGTGGCTTTTTCCCATTTCAAGACACTGTGATCTTCTATTTCTCAGATGAAATATATCAACTGCTATAAGGAGCTCTGTAAATCCTGATAGTGGTACGAATTTCCAACGTGGTACCAGAGCTGACCCTTTCTGCTGTGTGTAGAAGCCTTCTTTCACAAAATCATGGGAGATTTGATTAAAACAATGAAGCCAACATGCTAGTTTTAGATGGCTTTTCATCAGACAGAGCATGGTGAGCTGTGACATATACCAACTAAGTACTTCACAATAAATGTGAACCATTAAACCTTAACAGAGAAACCATTGTACCTCACATGAGACTATGAAATTATTCATCCTAGGACTGAGTAGAAGCTATCTCAAATACGTCTTCTTCAGAGTATACAGGAAAACAGAAGAATTCATATATTGGCTATAATAAACCAAATTTCGTATTGTGAAAGTAGACTATCTCTGTCTCTTCTTGAACACTACAGGCTGTAATGATTTGCTTTCTGATAGTGTTTTAGCTCCGCACCAACTATATATCATACTATACACACTGCCAGGTGCCCATAGGCAAGATGAGAAAAGTAGCTTATGTATATACAGTAGTGATTTGAGCTTATTATGACCATTGGGAGTGCTGTTTGCACCTCAAATATATTTTAAATGTTAACCTGTGTGTGTGTCTATACTTATTGAGCTGATTTAATTGAAAGACAACTAGATGTAGCAATTTGCCAGAATTTACAAAATAGAGAGTAAGCATGTTAAGTAAGAACAAGGATGTTACCCTACAGCTAATAGGTCCAGAAAATTCTGCTCTAGGAATTAAGGACTCCTTTCTATGCAAGAATCCATTGCATGTTTTTTGCATTCCCAACACAATTAATTGATAAGATTAATGTGTTGTGTTTGTATGATAATATGGATAGTGTATTTATATTGAAAATGATTTAATAATTCAATGTAGCCACAGTCTGCAAGATGTTATAGAAGTAGAGAGGAAAGTAATTGTTACTAGAGGCTGGCCAGGGTAAGAGAAAGGGTGGTGGCTTTGAAGAGTTAGGTAGAGAAATAAGTTCTCATATTGTCTACACAAGTATAGTAACCCTAATGAGTAAATAATCATTGTATGTTTTGAAACAGAAGAGATGTTTGGGGGATATTCTCATCACAAAGAAGTAGCAATAAGTGAGGTGATAGAAATGTTAATTACTCTGTTTGAAGATTACACATTGTAGACATGTTTTAAAACACAATGTTTTCTTTTTTCACAAATTCCATCTTTTAATTAAAAATAAGAAAATTATAAATATTTATAATATTCATAGAATATTTATGACAAAAATTAAAATAGTGTAATAACCATGCATTTTATCATTAGCCTTTTCATAAAATAAATGAAGAATTGAACATTAAACTCCTTACTCATCCAATGTCAGTTATTGGTTGTGAATCTCCTTTGTGAAGAAAAAAAAAATTAAACATTAAGTAAAATAATCTTTTTAAATGACATACCCATCATTGCTTAAAACATGTGTACAAGCTCAATATTAACTATCCAGTACCTATTATCTAACAAAGGAAAGGATCAGTGAAAATTTTGAAAATTGTTTATCATGTGGAACATGTAAGTGGTTAAAAACAACAACAGATGTGGAACAGCTGCTCATTATTCCTATCAGAAGGGAAAGTCTGTTCTTAAATTATTTATAACTTGCTTCATAATTAGGTCGAACATTTTTTGTGTGTAAATAAAACTAAGCATTTGTGAACATAATTATAAAAACACATGCTGATCTGTCAGAAGAGCACTCATACATATCGAATTGTCAAACTACTTTACACTTTAGGAAACAAATCATAGAGATATTTGTGAAAGTCCTGCTATATGTGATCAATCCCTACCAGGTATTTGCTGGACTACTTGAGGTGCTGTGAGCCATTTTATCTTGACATCTCCCTCAACTGAAAATAGTCTCATCACTATTTTACAAAGCTCTAGGAGCTATTAATGTGTTCAGCATCACACAACTAGCAAATGATATTGTCAAAATACAAACAACAGGATTTTGACTCACCATCATAACATGACTAAAACATCTTATCATATACTACTTCTCTTAACACAAAAGCTAGAGCTTTTTAGATACGCTATTATGTAGAGCAAGAAAATTATTACAGAAAAGAGATGCTTTCTGAATGAGAATATCATCAGTCATAGTAAGTTTAACTAAGCTGTGGGGACAAAATGGCATAATGACATTGTATGTCCTATGTGGGTGAGTATAGAGCTCTACTCTTCACAGTTCCTTTAGTCCATAGACCTCATTTTAATCTGACTGTAGAAGAAAGAATATTGAAGTAGCATATAGATTCTTCAAAAGAGCCTCGGCACAAACCTTTTTCCACATCGCCTACATTCATGTTTTACTGCGAGGAAGTAACTATTGACAAAGCTAACAGCAATACTACTGCAAAGTATAAGCAAAGGGTAGAGAAACGATTTAAAAGACGCGAATAAAACAACTACCTAGCTGTGTATCAAAGCAGATACTAAGACTCATAACCAAACCTTTGGCAGAGTGCAGGGAATCATATGAAAGAAGGAGGAGTTAGTAAGACATGGAGAAGACAGGAGCTCCACAGGATCAAATATATCTGGGCACAGGGGTCTTTTCTGAGACTGACACTCCACCAAGGACCATGTATGGATATAACCTAGAACCTCTGCTTGGATAAAGCCCGTGGTAGCTCAGTAACCAATTGGTTTCCCATAGTAAGGGGAACAGGGACTATTTCTGACAGGAACTATTTCTGACAGGAACTCAATGGCAGGCTCTTTGACCTCCCCATACCCCAAGGGAGAAGCAGTCTTGCTAGACCACAGAGGAGGACTTTGCAGCCAGTCCTGAAGATACCTGATAAAACAGGGTCAGATGAAAGGTAAGGAGGTCCTCCCCAATCAGTGGACTTGGAAAGGTGCAGGGAGGAGATGAGGGAGGGAGGGTGGGATTGGGAGAGAATGAGGAAGCAAAATACAGCTGGGATACAGAGTTAATAAAATGAAACTAATAATAAAAATTTAAAAATAAACAAATAAAAAAACAGCTCATGGATAGGGAAGATTAATATAGTGTAAATGGCCATCCTGCCAAAAGCAATCTACAGATTCAATGCAATTCCCAAAATACCAAGACAATTCTTTACGGACCTTGAAAGAACAATTTTCAGTTTCATATAGAAAAACAAATAACCCAGAATTGCTAAAACAATCCTGTACAACAACAGATCGTTTGGAGGTATCTGCATCCCTGATCTCAGGCTGTCCTACAGAGCAGTAGTAATAAAAACTGCATGGTACTGACATAGAAATACAATGGTGGATCAACGGAATCGATTAGTAGACCCAGAAATAAACCCACACCCTACAAATACTTGATTTTTTACATAGAAGCCAAAACCAGACAATGGAAAAAAAGACAACATCTTCAACAAATGGTGCTGGTCTAACTGGGTATCTACATGCAGAAAAATAAAAATAGATCCATATTTATCACCCTGCGCAAAACTAAAGTCCAAGTGGATCAAAGACCTCAACATAAAACCAGACACATTAAATCTGTTAGAAGAAAAAGTAGGGAAGAGCCTTGAGCTCATTAGCACAGGAGACAACTTCCTTAACAGAACACCAACAGCATAGACTCTAAGATCAACAATCAATAAATGGGAGCTCGTGAAACTGAAAATCTTGTGTAAAGCAAAGGACGCTGTCATCAGAACAAAATGACAGCCCACAGACTGGGAAAGGATCTTCACCAACTTTATATCTGACAGAGGGCTAGTATACAAAATATATAAAGAACTCAAGAAGTTAAAAAACAACAAATCCAGTAATCCAATTAAAAATGGAGTACAGAGCTAAAAAGAGAATTCTCAATAGAGGAATATCAAATAGCAGGGAAATACTTAAAGAAATGTTCAATGTCCTTAATCAACAGGGAAATGCAAATCAAAACAACCCTGAAATTTCACCTTACACCCATCAGAATGGCTAAGATCAAAAACTCAAGTGACAGCACATGCTGGTGAGGATGTCAAAAAAACCCTCCTCCTTTGCTGGTGGAAATACAAATTTGTACAACCATTTTGGAAATCAATCTGGCACTTGGTCAGAAAATTGGGAATAGTGCTATCTTAAGACCCAGCTATGCCACTCCTGATCATATACCCAAAAGATGCTCCACAATACAACAAAGATATTTGCTCAACTATGCTAATAGCAGCCCTTTTCATAAAAGCCAGAAACTAACTGGCAACAACTCAGATGTCTCTCAAAAAAAAAAAAAAAAAAAAGATAAACATATTGTAGTACATCTATAGAAATGAATACTCTTAAGCTATTAAAAACAAGAACATTATGAAAATTTCAGGCAAGTGGATGGGCCTGCAAAAGATCTTCCTGAGTGAGGTAACCCAGACCCAGAAACACATACAAGGTATATACTCCCTTATAAGTGTATATTAGCCATATAATCTTGGATAAGCATACTACAATCCACAAAGGTAAGGAAGCTTAGTAACAAGGACAGCCCAAAAGAAGATGCTTGGATCTCTCAGAAGAGAAAATAATATAGACATGGAGCTAGGTGAAGAGAGTGAACTGGGTTGGATAAAGGGTGGGAAGGAAGGGTGTGGATCAAGTAGGAGAAGAACAGGGGTGGGAGGTCAGAGGCCTGGGAGAGGGAATACAAACTGATGAGGGGAACATCTCTGAGACAAGCTGGAGACCCAAGATAGGGTAGCCTCCTGCAAGGACATGGGGGTGACCCTAGCTGAGACTTCTAGCAATGGGGGATACGGAGACTGAAGTTACCACTTTCTATAGCCAGGCAGGACTTTCAGTGGAGGGAGGGGCACACCAACCCTCCCACAAAGCCTTCAACCCAAAATTTACCCAGCCTACAAGGTGTGAAGGAATTAAGATGGAGCAGAGATAGAGGGAAAGGCCAAAGAATGACTGGCCCAACATGAGAACCACCCCATGGGAGAAAGTCAACTCCTGACACTGTTAATGATACTCTGTTATACTTGCTGACAGACTAGCATAACTATAAAACAATGACTCTTTAAAGAAATACTTTGATCACTGTTACACTAATAAATAATGTGAATATATTTTGGGGGAAAGGTACTTCATAATAAGCATTTAGCAAAATGTGGTGGTATATGCCTTTAATTCAGCACACAGAAGGCAGAGGCAGACAGATCTTTATGACTTTGAGACCAGGGCAAACTAATTCCAAGTCACCGCAGCCACCCTGAGAGATCCTGTCCTAAGAAATAAAAACAAAACAGTAAGAAGTTGTTTGGTAACTCTTTTGCACTTTCTCTTTATTATTCTTGCAAAAATGCAGCAATTGGCAGTGTTTGCATATGACAAGGAATAAAGATTTCAGATTCCTAAAATATTTCTGACTTCTGTGAAAAAAAATTAATGGATTTAGTTATCTTTTTTAATAAATAAAGTTATAAATACTGTTGACAGGTAGCAAGAGGTGATTCCTCCCAATGTTTGCCCAGGATTTATAGTTGCCAGAAATTGAATGAGTTTTTCAGAGTTGTAGGTCTGAATGTTTACACTGGATACGTAAAATGGGCACACTTATTCAGTTAGCTTTATTAATATATAAACCCAATCTAAATAACATGGGCCCCAAAGTAAGTATTTTTTAAAATTTATTATTTATTACAATTTATTCACTTTGTATCCTGCCTGTAGTCCCCTCCCTCTACTCCTCTCAGTCCCATCCTCCTTCCCTCATCTCTTCCCATACCTCTCCTCAAGTCCATTGACAGGGGAGGTCCGCCTCCCATTCTATCTGACCCTAGCCTATCAGGTCTCATCAGGACTGGCTGCATTGTCTTTCTCTGTGGTCTGGCAATGCTGTCTCCCTGCCCCACATAGGGAGGCAATCCAAGAGCCAGCCATTGAGTCCGTGTCAGAGACAGTCCTGTTCCCCTTACTAGGAAATCCACATGGAGACTGAGCTGCCCATGGGCTACATCTGAGCAGGGATTCTAGGTTATCTCCATACATGGTCCTTGCTTTGTGCACCAGTCTCTGAAGGACTCCTGGACCCAGATTTTTTTTTTTTTTGGCTCTGTTGGTTTCCTTGTGGAAATCCTGTCTCCTCCAGGTCTTTCTATCTCCCTCTTTTTTCATAAGATTCTCTTTACTCTGCCCAAAGTTTGGCTATGAGTCTCAACCTCTGCTTCGATACTCGATCAGTAAAGTGTTTTAGAGGTCTTCTGTGGTAGGCTCCTGTCCTGTTCCCTGGCTTAGAAATTGAAGTATTTTCTTATCAGAAATTTGGGGTCAAAGTTATTGGGGAAACACTTCATCTGATACCTTCCTGGCTTTTAATGAAAGAGGTGACAAATTTATAAAACATCCAATATTTATTAAATTCCATTTCTCTTGATGGCAACATACACTGTCATGTTTAGGAATCTACCAGTAAGACTTTCTTCTTCCTTTTATTATTACTATTTTTAAACAGCCCTGGACCTTGTAGACTTGAGGAGTTATATTCTGTTTGTATTCACTCTCTAGTGTGTCATTAAACCCTAAATCCAAATCTCCAATGGCTTAGTTTTAGCTTCTGTTTAATGTGTTCTGCCAAAGCATATTAGACGGGACCCGGTGGTTCAGGTAATTTCAGGAGAGCAAACAAAGTTCCAGGGATTACATGCTAGAGCTCAACTATTCTCTCTCTCTCTCTCTCTCTCTCTCTCTCTCTCTCTCTTTCTCTCTCTCATTCTTTCTCTCTTTTTTACAGAGTTCAGTATTTTTACTTAAGATAGTCAGTGAAGTTAGGGAGGTGCTATTGCTATTTAGGGTTTTTTCACATTGCTTTTGTTCTCAACATCTCCCCTCCCCTTAATTACAGTAAAATGAACATCAGGACTGATTACAACATAACATAACATCAACACTAGCACTGATTTTAACAAATTCCAACAGTGCTTTATAACACTTTACACTTGCCAGTATCCCAGTGGAAGGTGGGTCCCACACTTTCTTCTGTCTTAAATGTACTCTGTAAGATAATGGAAGACTTTGGCTATTTATTTGGATGCATAGAACGTAGAGCTCCAAGAGCGAACAGTAAGGTACACTACTGACTGGATGGTAATGAAATGTCAGTGTAGGTCCACGAGTTATAGCATAGGGATTACACTGGTGGATGGATAACATGAGCTGGGTGCTGTGCATGTGGCTGGGTGAGTGTCAAGAGAGGACAATTGCAAAATTTTCCTAAAAATAAAATATAGGGCTGGAGGTGCAGCCCAGTGATAGAGTGTTTGCCTGACGTGTAAACTCTGCAGGCCAAGGATTCAACCCATGGTAGCATAAAAGAACTAATTCCTTATATATATTTAAAGCTAAATTGATTTTGATCCATATTTGTATTTTTATAAGGTCATATTCTAAATTTTCTAAATCTATTGACACAAATCTATCTACAGTACTGTCAGTATGTTTTTTTTAATTTTTAATGAGATTTTTTTATTTTTTATTTTTTTATTAGTTACATTTTATTAACTCTGTATCCCAGCTGTATCCCGCTCCCATATTCTCTCCCAAACCCTCCCTCCCTCCCTTATCTCCTCCCTGCCCCTTTCCAAGTCCATTGATTGGGGAAGACCTCCTTCCCTTTCATCTGACCCTGTTTTATCAGGTATCTTCAGGACTGGCTGCAAAGTCCTCTTCTGTGGTCTAGCAGGACTACTCTTCCCTTGGGGGGTGGGGAGGTCAAAGAGCCTGCCATTGAGTTCCTGTCAGAAACAGTCCCTGTTCCCCTTACTATGGGAAACCAATTGGTTACTGAGCTACCACGGGCTTCATCTGAGCAGAGGTTCTAGGTTATATCCATACATGGTCCTTGGTGGAGTGTCAGTCTCAGAAAAGACCCCTGTGCCCAGCTATATTTGGTCCTTGTGGAGCTCCTCTTCTTTCCACGTCATATGAATTCCCCCTTCTTTCATATGGTCGCCCTGCACTCTGCTGAAGGTTTGGTTATGAGTTTTAGTATCTGCTTTGATACACTGTTATCTTTGATACACTTAACTATCTTCTCAGTGGCTTTGTAAGATAAAGAATGTGGAGACTGCAGAAATTCTCAGGAACTCTTCAGGAAGAAGAGGAATTTAGACAGAAGATTCTCAAAACCATTTCTTTACTAAACATTTGCTTCACCAGCACAGACTTAATAAAAATATCATAGCAGTACTCCCTACACAATTTTCCTAATTTCTAAGGAAGTCAAAATATCAACAAGATTAATATTACAGGACAATCGATGTAGAAAGCATACTGCTAAAGAACTGAAATGAATGTGAAAAAAACACTGTGTGCCACCCCCAAGAAATGAAGATTCAGAATGTATGATCATATAAGACCTATTGGTATGATTATATATTTAAAATATGCAATATTTGCATTTTAAATATGAAATAATATTATATGTAATACGCTTAATTCAGTTATTCAGTTCAATACTTTAGTGCATTTTGCTTTTAGGTTTGGATTTTTAAACTTAAATTCATTATTTTTTAAAAAACTTTACATCCCGATCGCAGCCCCCTCCCTTGTCTCATCCCAGTCCCACCTTCCCTCCCTTGTCTCCCAGTCTCTCCCTCCTAGAGACAGAACCTTGCTATGTAGCCCACACTGGTCTGAAGCTCACGAGGTAGAGGGACTTGGGTCACCTGCCCCAGGTGACCAGTATTTAGTTGAGAGCCATTGACTCTTTAAAATATTAATGATGAAATAAGCCTCCTTATCTTCACTCTTACAATATAGACAATAAAATTACTAGTGGAAATCATTGTCTATCTATGTCTATTTATCTAGATGTGATGATGTATGTCTGAAACCCCAAAACTCTACAGACAAAGGCATTTTCACAAGTGTGGAGACAGATTGCTCTACTGAGTGAGTTCCAGGCTGGCTTGGACTATATAGCAAGATCCTGTCTTAAATATCCAAAACCTAAAGCCAAAATACAATAAAACATTGATTTGAACCATTGAAGAAGGTTTATTACATATAAAATCATTTCACATTTTAACTAATTTATATTTCAAAATAAAATTATAACAAAAGATTATATCCCTGATGATTAAAATATTGCTAAAGAAAAAATTAATCCATGCCACGTAGCTTGGTTTTTCATTCTTAAATTTAGAAAAGAGTCTTTGACAGAGTGCAGGGAATCATATGAAAGAAGGGGAGTTAGTATGACCTGGAGAGTACAGGAACGCCACAAGGACCAAATATATCAGGGCACAGGGGTCTTTCATGAGACTGTTTCTCCAACAAAGGACCATGTATGGATATAACCTAGAACCCCTGCTCGGATATAGCCCATGGTAGCTCAGTGTCCAAATGTGTTCTCTAATAAGGGGAACAGGGACTATTCCTGACATGAACTCAACGGCGAGCTCTTCGACCCCCCCCCCCCAAGGGAGGAGCAGCCTTCCTAGGCCACAGAAGAGGACCTTGCAGCCAGGCCTGAAGACTTGATAAGCTAGGGTCAGATGGAAGGGGAGGAGGTCCTCCCCTATTAGTGGACTTGGAAAGGGGCAGGAAGAAGATGAGGGAGGGAGGGTGAGGTTGGGAGGGAAGGAGGAAGGGGGCTACGGTTGGGATACAAAGTAAATAACCTTTGATTAATATAAAAAATAAATTAAAAAAAGAAAAAAATTAGAAAAGAGTGCCCATAATTTTTTTGAACTTTTAGGTAATTTCCTTATCATAACATTAATTTTCATCTATATTCAGGGTGAGCAAGATCTCACTTTGCCCATCAGGTGGTATTGCCCTGGAATAAAACTTAGAAGGGCTTCAGTCATATAGATCCTGCCTCCAACTCAGCTGTATCTGAATTTCCATGAGTTAATTCAGATTAATTTTTAAAAAGTTTCCCACAAAACATTACTTAAGTAAGGTGTGTTAAAAATTTTAAGGGAAACAAAGTTTGCTTTTCACACCTCATAAAAAATAACAACACATGCCATATAATTTATTTGTATTCTCTAAAGCTTCTTTTTAAAGATACCTTCCACTCTTTTTTTTTTTTTTTTTTGTCATTACAGGTATATTTTCTGCTCTCCCTTTTTATTTTACCTCTGGGGTCATCATATTACTAGTCCATCTCTTCCTTAGAGAGATTCAGTTTTGCTCATCTTCCATGCCAAACATACCATACTCAAACCCAGCATGGTATCAGGCAAAGGGCCCTCCAAGAGACAAGACCTGCATGATTTGTATGACAATCTACAGACCCACAGGGATCTCATCTTCTTTAGTAATAAGTTTGTCCAAGTGTTCTTTGCTAAAATAAGTATAATATCCTCCCTAAGAGAAACTCTGTTGAATAAAAATGTCTCAATTTCTTTTAATACAACAGTCACTTTTCTATATACCCAAAATTTGCTCAAGTACACAACAAGGACATTTGTTCAACCATGTTCGTAGCAGCTTTATTTGTAATAGCCAGAACTTGACTGAACAATTCCAAGAGCCTTATAACTACACAGTAAGAAATGCCCTGGACAGTGACAACGCACAAACATAATCATCAACTCCCTGGAGATTTCTCTCCTAAAATGAACTCCAGGTAATTCTAGTATTAAAATATACATGCTCATATATATTTTAGTCAGACTAGAAGATCTAGTGCTTGCATGGATGATCTTTGATCAGCCATTGTCACTATTCTACTATTCTATTCTACTCTATTCTACCAGAGATTACTGTACATACCTATTTTATGCAAGAAGCCTTGGAAAATTCTATACCTCATAAGCTGATACTAATGGCATCTGAGCCATTTAAAGGAGTGACTCAGCCAGTGAGGGCTGATATATGAAAAAAAAATTTCCATTCTTAAAGTAAACCACATCAAAGAAAATTTGGGACGTAATAATGACACCGCCTATTCGATTTCTAGTTGGGTGCTGAAGTATGTGTTAACTTGGCAAGTTGAATTGGAGTTCATGTGGACTTGTAGTTAACAATCATAGACGTGGGTATGATTATATTGCATTTGGGAGCTGCCTAATCTGTCTGAAGCCTAACTTTTTTTTAATTTGTCAAAGGTAACACACCTTCCTCAAATTTCAGGATGTTGTTACATATGAGAGAGTTTGCACATGAGGAGACACAAACAAGCACCTATTCAGCATAGATAGAGACTGGCAACAGACCAAAGAAACAGTTTCACCCAAATCCAACTTGATGAATCAACAAGTTTATTGAGATTACTGACATAAGCATGGGTAAGTCAAAGGAAGCTACAGATAGAGTAGACCTTTCAGCATGAGTGGAGAGGCTCGAATATACATCTCTATCATCCCCTGTCCAACTTGCAGGTAGCTCTCTCCAACAGTTGTGTTTTCTTCTCAGACAATTAGGAAGAGCGCTTTCGCAAGATCCAGCTATACCACTCCTAGGCATGTATCCAAAATATGCTCAAGTACACAACAAGAACATTTGTTCAACCATGTTTGTAGCAGCTTTATTCATAATAGCCAGAAGCTGGAAACAACCCAGATGTCCCTCAGCTGAGGAATGGATACAGAAAGCATGGTACATTTACACAATGGAATACTAATCAGCAATTTAAAACAAGGAAATCATGAAATTTGCAGGCAAATGGTGGGAACTAGAAAAGATCATGCTGAGTGAGGTATCCCAGAAGCAGAAAGACACACATGGTATATTCTCACTTATAAGTGGATATTAAACATATTATATAGGATAAACATACTAAAATCTGTACACCTAAAGAAGCTAAGCAAGAAGGAGGACCCTGGGTAAGATGAACAATCCTCATTCAGAAAGGCAAACGGGATGGACATCAGAAGAAGGAGAAAACAGGGAACAGGACAAGAGTCTACCACACCATAGAGGGCCTCTGAAAGACTCTACCCAGCAGGGTATCAAAGCAGATGTTGAGACTCAGAGCCAAAGTTTGGGCAGAGTGTAGGGAATCTTATAAAAGAAGGGGGAGATAGAAAGACCTGGAGGGGACAGGAGCTCCACATGGAGAGCAACTGAACCAAAAACAGGGATCTTTTCTGAGACTGATACTCCAACCAAGGGCCATGTATGGAGATAACCTAGAATCTCTGCACTGATGTAGCCCATGGCAGTGTTCAAGTGGGTTTCCTAGTAATGGGAACAGGGACTGTCTCTGACAGGAACTAAATAGCTGGCTTTTTTATCACTTCTCCCTGAGGGTAGAGCAGCCTTACTAGGCCACAGAGGAGGACAATATAGCCAGCCCTGATGAGACCTGATAAGCTAAGGTCAAATGGAAGGGAAGGAGGACCTCCCCTATCAGTGGACTTGGAGAGGGACATGAGAGGAGTTGAGGGAGGGAGAGTGCGATTGGGAGGGGAAGAGGAAGAGGGCTATAGCTGGGATACAAAGTAAATAAACTATAATTAATAAAAAATTAATTAAAATAAAAAGAAATCCCTTTTAGCTTCAATAGCATATCCTGTAGGGAAAGGAAATCTAGAGAAGAGCACAGAAAATAAAAGAAAATGAGATTTAATATTTGGATTCATTTAAAATCCTGATATACTCATATTACATTTTTATTCAAGTTTGCCTGGATGTCCCAAAATTCTTCATCTTCAAAACAGATATGATTCTAGGACTGAACTACATTCTAGTATTAGAAACATTAACTGTATAATATTTTCTGTGCTAAACACATTGCTGATGGTACCAATTTTATATGATAAATAAATGAATTATTTGGCAAAGAGCTCAATGAAATAATTATTATTCTAAAAAAACAATTCTGTTTTTCTTCATTTTATAACAATTTATTTTATTTTTTGAGATTATATAATTACATCATTGTTTTCAGGGAGTATACAGGTTCTTGTGAATTAAATAAAAAAAAAAAAAAAGAAGGCCAAGAGTACTAAGTTTAGAGGTTTATAGAGCAGTTCATATAACAAAGATTTAGTATTTCATTAGATACCATGTACATTAATGAGTACAAGAGTTCCAGTCACAAGCAGGAGAGTACGCTGAAAGATGTCATGCATGTTATTCTCTATTTCTTTTATTATTTATTTATTTATTTATTTATTTATTTATTTATTCATTTATTTAAGTTTATTCAATTTATATCCAAATTATACCTCCTTCCTGGTCTCCACCTGCTCCCACCCTCCCACCCTCTCCCCTTTTATGCCCCTTCCCTAGTCCTTGGAAAGTGGGAGACTTCCTCCCCTACCATCTGACCCTAGCCTGTCAAGTCTCATCAGAACTGCCTACATCCTCATCTCTGTTGTCTGACAAGGCTGCCCTGCCAGGAAAAAGTGATCAAAGAGCAGGCAACAGAATCCATGTCAGGGAAGGTCCCTGATCCCCTTACTAAGGAACCCACATGAACACTGGGTTGCCTATAGGCTACGTCTGAGCAGTAGGTCTATGTCCTCTCCATGCATGGTCCTTGGTTGGAATATCAGTCTCTGAAGATGTGCTGGACCCAGATTTGTTGGCTTTGTGGGTCTCTTTGTGGAGCTCCTGTCCCATCAGGGTCGTTTTATCGCTCACTCTCCCATAAAAACTTCCTGCACTCTGCCCAAAGATTGGCTAAGTCACAGTATCTGCTTTGATCCCCAGTTGGGTGGAGTCTTTCATAGGAAAGACTATGTTAGGCTATGTTTCCTAACATAGGAAAGACTAATATAGGCATCTATGTTAGGCTCCCACGCTGTTTCATCTCTTCAACCACTTCCGGTGTCTATTCTATATGCCTTTCTGAATGGGAATTAAGCATCTTCCTAGGGTCCTATTTGTTACTTATCTTCTTTTTTTTTCTTTTTTAAAATTTTATTTATTTATTTTATAAATTACAGTTTGTTCACTTTGTATCCCTGCTGTAGCCCCCTCCCTCCCTCTTCTCTTCCCATACCCCTCCTCAAGTCCATTGATAGGGAAGGTCCTTCTCTCCTTCCTTCTGACCCTAGCCTGTCATGTCTCTTCAGGACTGACTGCATTGTTTTCCTCTGTGGCCTGATAAGGCTGCTCCACCCCTCAGGGGAAGGTGATCAAAGTATTGTGACTTTGAGCCGAGCTTTGCGATCTTGTAGCTTTCCCAGTTTCCTGGTGCCTTTGTGTTTCATTAACTTCCTAAATCTCTCTAGCCTCATTTGGGGAGGGTTGCTTCAGTTCAAAAGAAATAGCAACAGAGTTTTCATGCTGCTATGGATTTTCACAAATGCAGTGGTCAGGAAGTTCCAGCTTTATATTCACAGCCTTTCTTTAAAAAATGGAGTTTTAAATTTTTATTTATTTATTTTTTTTCTGGTGTGCCACTTCTCTCTTTTAGTCTCAACTTAAGGTTTCTCCCTATCAGCCCCACGGATCATCTGTATTCAACACTCAATCAATAACTTCTCCTGGATATTACTTTGATCCAATATTTCCAGTTAGACTCAGGGTCACATTTTGTCGTAGACTCGGTGTCATTGTCCTAGTGTCTACAGAGGCCAGGGGTGTCCACGCCCACATAAGAAGTTATAAGCAATTGTGAGTCAACCTGATGTGAATGCAGGGACATGGATGTTAGAAAGAGGACTTGGATCTTCTTGAAGAACAATAATGTGACCTTCACCAATAAACCATCTCTGTCAGTCCTTTAATTTTATCGTTAAAAGAACCAAATGCTTTTTTTGTTGGCCTTTAAAATAAATTGTGGCAACTAAGCAGGGTACCTACTGTGCCTAATGTATGTCAGTCCTGGTTAACTTATTCTGTTTTAGAAGCTCCAACTTTGCATTTGTGGTACCTTTTCTTATATATGTATGGAAAAATTTCCATCACTTTCTTCATTTCTCTTTGTTGTATAAATTCATCTTCTCTAAACTCCTCACAGATTCACTTCTTTTATCTCTTTATCATTTTGGTTTCACTCTATAGATGCTCTTGGATTCGATCCAAGATATTAATGCTTCTTTTTGATTCGTGGGAAAAAATACAGGAGAGCCTTACCCCATAGTGCAGGTCATATTAAACAAAATGATTTATGTCTTCTTCAGATGTATGAAACTTAACTTTCTAGGCCTCTCTAAGAGCAATGTGCTGTTTAGTTTCTATTCCTCTGAGTGACTTCTTGGAGCATATATAATTTCTTCTGAACTCTTGCCCCTGGGTTTTACTGCTTTCTAAATGCCATTGTTTTAGTTGTTCCTCTTCCAGTTCATACAGAAACTGTTCCCAAATCAACAATAAATCAAACACTTAGCCATGGAGATTGAACATACCATTACCCGCCTCAGAAGTGCAGCCATTAAAAGAGGCAGCAACTCTGTTCTTATACTGTAAGAGAGCTCACAACAGAGTGGAATGGAACACGTGACCCAACACACTTTTTACTGGCATATTTTACTGATAGTCATTTAACCTCAGACATACAGCTTATATTCATATTGGAGTCACTTTCATTTTACTTTATTTACTGGTTTACATTTTAATTTTGTTAGTGTTTATTTAGGTGAGAGTTTACTAAAACATCGTTTCTTTTTTGCTTTGCCATTTTACTAATAAGAATTGGGTTAAAGTTTTAAAATGTTAGTATAGCTTTTGATCTACATGGACTATTATTTTTCAGGCTTTAATCTACAAATATTTATATTATTATTCAACATTACAAATAAAATGAATTAAATTAAGAAGAATTTCAAAGAGAAGTTATGGTACTAAACTGGAAAACGGACTTTATGGTAGCGTGTGCCACACATTCACACACTCTTGCCAGAAGCAGGCTGTGAGTTTGATTTTTAGCTAAGTTTTTTGTTCTTGGCAAGGCAAACAATGTACGCTTCATTTTTCCTATTTAAAAATCGGATTCTTGTGAAAATACGTATAAATAATTTCAAATAATTTTTAAATGACTGGTTTCTTTAAAGGGAAGAATCATGGTTATATTAACAAATTACTCTATGCCCCACATTCCCATGAGCCATATCTGATTTCTCAGAAAGATAAGGAAAACAGTCAATTTTCTACAGCCAGAAATCGCCATCTGCACTTTTCAAAAATCCCTGGAGCCATTAAGTTGTGCACCACTGAACTGTGGAAGTACTGTTCACAGATCCAAGGGTAGGGTAAGAAATACAACAGGAAAGTTAGCACCGAAAAGTGTACAGAACAGTCTAGAAAGTGTAATCCCATTGCAGTTATGCAAAGACCCCATTTCTTACCACATTCTTTATAGATATTTTTTTTATTTTTGTTGTTTTTAAGGACAAAGTCCTAGAAGTAAAATTTTGGCTCAAAATATGCTATTATTATTGTTATTGTTATTAAAAACCTTTGAGGCTTTTCTGATGAATTACCAACCAATCTGTAATGTATGTAAATTGTCATTGCCGTACATCCTGCAAATTTGAGGTCATAGTTTCCTTGTTTACATTAGCATGTTACCTCAGATTCTTCATCCACACAGTGAAGTCCTCATGATAACTCTGTCCCCTTGCAGGGTCACTGTCACAGCATTAAGCATTTAGCACTAGATAAAGTATCTATGGCAATGTCATATATGCCTTTGTTATTTAGCAACTTTTTAAGAAAAATAGTTCACTTTACATTTAGTTAACAAGGTCATGGAGTGCATTTTATATGTCTATTAAGCATTTCTCACACTTCCGTAATAAAATTTTTAGTTACATTTTTAACATAACTGTCTAATAATTTTTCTTTTAGGAAAACTTACTGAGTTCGGCACAAGAAGCAGCAGGCTGTGTACTAGCAACATCACAACCTACGACTCTAACAGCATTAATTACTCATAGTTACGTGTGCTCTTTGCACATACTGCGCTCCAGTTTAGATTGCGGTACACTTTCCTGTACCGTAAGGTAAGAGTGTCACTTAGAGCCTGAGGAGATGTGGGTTGATCAAAAAAGCAAAAGGGCCAGAGTGTGAATCTCCACTACTCACATTAAAAGGTATTCATGGCTATGCCTGCATGAAACCTCAACAATAAGTGGTAGACACAGATTACAAGAGCTCAGTGGACTGCTAGCCTAGCCAAAACAGCAGTTTCTGGCTCAGTGAGGGACCCTTTATCAAGCTCTAAGGTACAGTTTGACTTCTGAAGATATTTCCTTGGAGGTACTTGTACTCAATGGAGCGTTCTTGTCTCTCCATCAGGGCTAAGGTTATCATTGTAGGATGAATCTGTGCCTTCGTTTGTTAGATGGTACTCAGCTGAACAAAAGAACTCTGTCGACAAGGAAAGCGCAGCATCACTTTTGTGCTCAGTTATTTACCTGTTCACCCTCATGCCACATACTTCCTAATATCTAGCTTTCAGATATATGCTCATCCCCAGCGCTCTAGCTTTTTTTTTTTTTTTTTTTACTTCAGTGCCGTCCCTCCGCACTCTGGAGCCACTGTTGACAGGGTCCAGATTGTTCCCCAATTACTTTACCAGCATTTTCATTTGATGTCTTACTGATCTAAAATGAATTACACTAGCTTTCAACAAACTTCTGCTTTGGGTTGACATGCTAATTACCTTACATTCCTCAATGCCTTGTACCTTGATCCTCCAAAATTTTTGTCTCCAAGATTATGATCTTCTATAGTCTCTCTCAAATGTGTACAAACAGGCATGCTATTTTATTGCACAGTTTTTCTCTCTCTTTCTTTCCCTCTCTCTCTTCTTACTGAAGATCTATGTGCTTCTACTAACCAATTTAGAAGGCTACATGTCCACAAAAAAACATTGTGTCAAGAATAAATTAACCACTGAAATATTTTCTGCATACTATACATGCCTTTTCATAGTGATCCTTTCACTAGATGTCTAAGCTTCATTAACAAATCAAAAAGCAAAACAGGGATAAATATTTTCAATCAGTTGCTAAACATATACTGATACAAATATTCCTTCTGGCTCAGGAATCCTGGGTAACAGGAACAAATTTAGGCCAGAATAAAATTAGTAAATTTTGGTACAATGAAATACTATTTTTGGCAGAGTGTGTCACTGTATCAACATTTTCGGTCTTGTTTATTATCTTAGTTTAGAATGTAAATAGCAAACATTAAGACCTATGAGCATTAGACTTCTGTGGGTGTCACTTATTTATGGCTATATTTAAGCCTTCCCACCTTTAACATAGAATATCCATACACCTAACAGGTCGTATTTTCTAACCAATATTGGTTTTAAGACCATCATAAAGTTTTTCCTAGGCACAAATGTTACCACAAAATTTGAGTATGCCTTGATTCTCTATTAGCATCAACAAGTATATATTTAGATCTTCTCTCTCTCTCTCTCTCTCTCTCTCTCTCTCTGTGTGTGTGTGTGTGTATGCACGTGTATATTTTGTATGTGTGCATGTGTTGGGGTGAGGCATGGGAGTGCAATAATACGCATGTATATGTAGAGGCCAGAAATATCAGCCCTTGACTTCTAACTTGGTCTGGTCCCTTACTGAACTCCTATCTGTCTGCCTCCCTTCTCCTTGTAGGATTCGATTACAGAAACATGCTATGGTGTCCAGCCTTGTTTATGTTCGGGAACTTGAACTCAGGATCTTACATTTGTATGACAACCATTTTACCTCCTCAACCATCTCCCCAGATGGCCCAGGCTGTTACTAAACTGCAACTACAGATGCTGGCAGACAAGTTTGATTTACAGATATTCACAGATTTCCAAAGGTTGTGCAATCACAAATTACATTACAATTAGACCTGCTTACCATCATGACTGATCTTTTTTATTTCCAACAAATAACTGGATGTCAGACCCAGTTCCAGACATCACTGGAAAAATGAAAAATCATTTGTTTCCTGCTCATAAAGAATTTACTCTACAGTATATCCTCTTTAACTTAGTCTACAAATTCTACAATATCCTCAGATTATTGTTCTAAAAAGTGTTAATAATAAAAATAAACTCAGTTTTTGTTGAGCTCATAAGAGTGACATTTCTTATTGAATTGGAGAAATACACATTCATAATTGAGTAACTGAGTGGGGCCTATGTCAACATTTTACTTATAGTGGATGAAACTATTATATGAAGAGATATTATAACCATTTGAAAGAAATGGATATGAATGAATAGTTTAGATCAAAGGATATTTTCGTTGCTGAGCCCTCTTTAGAAGCTAGGTGAGTCAGATTCTTTTCTTTTTTAATTTTTTTCTTTTTTATTATTATTATTATTCTTAATTACACTTTATTCATTTTGTATCCCCCCATGAGCTCCTCCCTCCTCCCCTCCCGATCCCACCCTACCTCCCCTTTCTTCATACATGCCCCTCCCCACGTCCACTGATAGGGGAGGTCCTCCTCTCCTTCCTTCTGATCTAAGTCTATCAGATCACATCAGTGAGTCAGAGTCTTTAATGGAGGAGGTTAAAAGGAGCAAAGCATGGCACAAATTAGGTAGCCTTGGATTGTGCTTTCAGTGAATTTATAGAGTCTAAGTAATAACAACTCGAGATAAAGAACAAAACAACAACAACAAAAACCCTTCACTCTTTTGCTCCTTTCATATTTCCATCTAACACTGGAACGCTCAGTGACATGAGAAGTATCTACAGAAAGAAGAGTGTTTGTGTCTGATGTCAGCTGCATGGCCGTCTAGACCGGTGGTTCTCAGCTTTCTTCTTTTTATTTTTATTAATTACACTTAATTCACTTTGTATCCCCCCATAAGCCCCTCCCTCCTCCCCTCCCGATCCCACCCTCCCTCTCCTTTCTGCATGCATGCCCCTCCCCAAGTCCACTGATAGGGGAGGTTCTCCTCTTCTTTCTGATCTTAGTCTATCAGTTCTCATCAAAAGTGGCTGCATTGTCCTCTACCGTGGCCTGGTAAGGCTGCTCCCCCCTCAGGGGGAAGTGATCAACAAGCAGGCCAATCAGATTATGTCAGAGGCAATCCCTCTTCCCATTACTATGGAACCCACTTGGACACTGAACTGCCATGGGCTACATCTGTGCAGGGGTTCTAGGTTATCTCCATGAATAGTCCTTGGTTGGAGTATGAGTCTCTGGGAAGTTCCCTGTGTTCAAATTATCTTGTTCTGTTGCTCTGCTTGTGGAGTTTCCATCCCCTCCAGCTCTTACTATTTCCCACTTCTTACATAAAATTCCATTCACTCTGCCCATCCGTTGTCCATCAGGCTCAGCATCTGCTTTGACAGTCTATACTGCAGAGGCTTTCAGAGGCCCTCTGTGGCAGGTTTCAAGGTTGTTTCCTGTTTTCTTCTGGCTTTCAGAGGCCCTCTGTAGCAGGTTCCGAGGTTGTTTTCTATTTTCTTTTTCTTCTGATGTCCATCCTCTTTACCTTTCAGGATGGGGATTGAACATTTTAGTTAGGGTCCTCTCTTTTGCTAAGTTTGTTTAGATTTTAGTGGGTTTATTCTATGTTGTATGTTTATATGAGTGAGTATATACCATGCGTGTCTTTTTGCTTCTGGGACAACTCACTCAGGACGATCCTTTCCACGTCCCACCATTTACCTGCAAATTTCATGATTTCCTTATTTTTCATTGCTGAGTAATACTCCATTGTATAGATGTACCACAGTTTCTGCATCCATTCTTCATTTGAGGGACATCTAGGTTGTTTCCAGCTTCTGGCTATTACAAATAAAGCTGCTACAAACATGGTTGAGCAAATGTCCTTTTTGTGTACTTGCGCCTCTTTTGGGTATATGCCTAGGAGTGGTATGGCTGGATCTTGAGGAAGCGCTATTCCTAGTTGTCTGAGAAAGCGCCAGATTGATTTCCAGAGTGGTTGTACCAGTTTATATTCCCACCAGCACTGAAGAAGGGTTCCCCTTTCTCCACAACCTCTCCAGCATGTGTTGTCCCTTGAGTTTTTCATCTTGGCCATTCTGATGGGTGTAAGGTGAAATCTCAGGGTTGTTTTGATTTGCATTTCCCTAATGGCTAATGAGGTTGAGCATTTCTTTAAGTGCTTCTCTGCCATTCGATATTCCTCTACAGAGAATTCTCTCTTTAGCTCTGTTCCCCATTTTTTAAGTGGATTACTTGGTTTGTTGCTTTTCAGCTTGTTTAGTTCTTTATATATATTGGATATGAGTCCTATATCAGATAAAGGGTTGGTGATGATTCTTTCCCAATCTGTAGGCAGTCGCTTTGTTTTGATGACAGTGTCCTTTGCTTTACAGAAGCTTTTCAATTTCATGAGGTCCCATTTATTGATTGTTGCTCTTAGAGCCTGTGCTGTTGGTGTTCTGTTCAGGAAGTTTTCTCCTGTACCAATGAGTTCTAGGGTATTCCCCACTTTTTTTTTCTAGCCGATTTAATGTGTCTGGTTTTATGTTGAGGTCTTTGATCCTCTTGGCAGTTTTGTGCAGGGTGATAAGTATGGATCTATTTTCATTTTTCTACATGTAGACATCCAGTTGGACCAGCACCATTTGTTGAAGATGCTATCTTTTTTCCATTGTAAGGTTCTGGCATCTTTCAAAAATCAGGTGTCTGTAAGTGTGTGGGTTTATTTCTGGGTCTTCTGTTCGATTCCATTGATCCACTATTCTGTTTCTATGCCAGTACCATGCAGTTTTTATAACTGTTGCTCTATAGTACAGCTTGAGATCAGGGATGGAGATACCTCAAGAAGATCTTTTATTGTAGAGGATTGTTTTAGCAATTCTCGGTTTCTTGTTATTCCATATGAAGTTGAGAATTTTTCTTTCCAGGTCTGTAAAGAATTGTGTTGGCAATTTGATGGGAATTGCATTAAATCTGTAGATTGCTTTTGGTAAGATGGCCATTTTTACTATGTTAGTCCTGCCAAGCCATGAGCATGGGATATCTTTCCATCTTCTCATATCTTCCTCTAATTCTTTCTTCAGAGACTTGAAATTTTTTTCATACAAGTCTTTGACTTGCTTGGTTAGGGTTACACCAAGGTACTTTATGTCGTTTGTGGCTATTGTGAATGGTGTTGTTTCTCTAATTTCTTTCTCAGCCCTTTTGTCTTTTGTATACAGGAGTGCTACTGATTTTTTTGAGTTAATTTTGTATCCGGCCACTTTGCTGAAGGTGTTTATCAGCTGTAGGAGTTCCCTGGTAGAGTTTTTGGGGTCACTCATGTATATTATCATATCATCTGCAAATAGTGATAATTTGACTTCTTCCTTTCCCATCTGTATCCCCTTGATCTCCTTCAACTGTCTTATTGCTCTAGCAAGGACTTCCAGCACTATGTTGAAGAGATATGGAGACAGTGGGCAGCCTTGTCTTGTCCCTGATTTCAGTGGGATTGCTTTAAGTTTCTCTCCGTTCAGTTTGATGTTGGCTATAGGCTTGCTGTATATCACCTTTACTATGTTTAGATATGTGCCTTGTATCCCTGATCTCTCCAGTACTTTAAACATGAATGGATGTTGGATTTTGTCAAATGCTTTTTCAGCATCTAAGGAGATTATCATGTGGTTTTTTTCTTTCAGTTTGTTAATATGGTGGATCACATTGATGGATTTCCGTATATTGAATTCACCCCTGGGATGAAGCCTACTTGGTCATAGTGGATAATATCTTTGATGTGTTCTTGGATTCGGTTTGCAAGTATTTTGTTAAGTATTTTTGCATCAATGTTCATAAGGGAGATTGGCCTGAAATTCTCTTTCTTTGTTGAGTCTTTGTGAGGTTTAGGTACCAAGGTGACTGTGGCTTCATAGAATGAGTTTGGTAATGTTCCTTCTGTTTCTATTTTGTGGAATAGTTTGAAGAGAATTGGAGTTAGCTCTTCTTTGAAGGTCTGGTAGAATTCTGCGCTGAAGCCATCTGGTCCTGGGCTTTTTTTGGATGGGAGACTTTTGATGACTGCTTCTATTTCTTTGGGGGATATAGGACTATTTAATTGATTTACCTGGTCCTGATTCAGCTTTGGTAAGTCAAATCGATCAAGAAAATTGTCCATTTCATTTAGATTTTCAAATTTTGTGGCATATAGACTTTTGAAGTAAGTCCTAATGATTGTTTGGATTTCCTCAGTGTCTGTAGTTATGTCCCCCTTTTCATTTCTGATTTTGTTGATTTGGGTGGTGTCTCTCTGCCTTTTAGTTAGCTTGGCTAAGGGTTTGTCGATCTTGTTGATTTTCTCAAAGAACCAGCTCTTGGTTTCATTGATTCTTTGAATTGTTTTATTTGTTTCTAATTGATTGATTTCAGCCCTGAGTTTGATTATTTCCAGCCGTCTACTCCTTTTTGGTGTGCCTGCTTCTTCTTTTTCTAGGGTTTTTAAGTGGGCCATTAAGTTGTTTGAATGAGCTGTCTCGAATTTCTTCTTGAAGGCACTTAGTGCTATGAACTTTTCTCTTAGCACTGTTTTCATTGTGTCCCACAAGTTTGGGTATGTTGTGTCTTCATTTTCATTGAGTTCTAGGAAGACTTTAATTTCTTTCTTTATTTCTTCCCTGACCCAGCTGTCATTTAGTAACAAGTTGTTCAGTTTCCATGTGTGTGTAGGCTTTTTGCTATTTCTGTTGTTGTTGAAGTCCAGTTTAATTCCATGGTGATCACACAAGATACAAGGGATTATTTCAGTCTTCTTGTATCTGTTGAGGCTTGCTTTGTGACCAACTATATGGTCTATTTTGGAGAAGGTTCCATGAGGTGCTGAGAAGAAGGTAAATTCTTTTGTGTTTGGGTGTAAAGTTCTGTAGATGTCTGTGAGGTCCATTTGATTCATGACCTCTGTCAGAGATATTGTTTCTTTGTTTAATTTCTGTTTTGTTGACCTGTCCTTTGTTGAGAGTGGGGTGTTGAAGTCTCCCACTATTAATGTGTGTGGATCTATATGTGGTTTAAATTTTATCAATGTGTCTTTTACAAATGTGGGTGCTCTTGTATTTGGGGCATAGATGTTCAGGATTGTGATGTCTTCCTGGTGGAATTTTCCCTTGATGAATATGAAGTGTCCTTCCCCATTTCTTTTTATTAATTTTGGTTGAAAGTCTATTTTATCGGATATTAGAATGGCTACTCCTGCTTGTTTCTTGGGTCCATTTGCTTGGAAAGTCGTCTTCCAACCTTTTACCCTCAGGTAATGTCTATCTTTGTGCCTTAGGTGTGTTTCTTGTATGCAACAGATTGCTGGGTTTTGTTTACATATCCACTCTGTTAATCTGTGTCTTTTTACTGGAGAGTTGAGTCCATTGATGATGAGAGAGATTAATGACCAGTGGCTGTTAGATCCTTTGATTTTGATGTTGGCTGTGTTCATAAGGTTGTGTGCTTGGTTGCTTTTTGTTTTACTGTAGTAAGGTTAATTATTTCCTGTGTTTTCTTGACAGAAGCTAATTTTCTTGGGTTGTATTTTCCCTTCCAGTGTCTTCTGTAATGCTGGATTTGTGTGTAGGTATTGTTGAAATTTGTTTTTGTCATTGAATATCTTGTTTTCTCCGTCTATGAGGACTGAGAGTTTTGCAGGGTATAGTAGCCTGGGCTGACATCTGTGTTCTCTTAGGGTCTGCATGATATCCGTCCAGGCCCTTCTGGCTTTCATAGTTTCTGTTGAAAAGTCAGGTGTGATTCTAATGGGTTTGCCATTATATGTTACTTGGCCTTTTACCCTTGCAGCTTTTAGTATTTTTTCTTTGTTCTGTATACTTACTGTTTTGATTATTATGTGGCGGGAGGATTTTCTTTTCTGGTCAAATTTGTTGGGTCTTCTGTAGGCCTCATGTATCCTTATTGGCTTCTCCTTTAACTTGGGGAAATTTTCTTCAATGATTTTGTTGAAAATATTTTCTGGGCCTTGGAGAAGGGAGTCTTCTTTTTCCTCTATTCCTATTATTCTTAGGTTTTGACTTTCCATATTGTCTTGGATTTCTTGGATGGTCTGTGTTAGGAATTTTTTGGATTTAACATTTTCTTTGACAGATACATCGATTTCTTTCATTGTATCTTCTACACCTGAGATTCTTTCTTCCATTTCTTGTATTCTGTTGGTTATGCTTACCTCTGTAGTTCCTGTTTCTTTCCCTAAATTCTTCCTGTCCATTATTTCCTCCATTTGTGTTTTCTTTAATTTTTCTAGTTCTATCTTCAGGTCTTGAGTTGTTTTGTTTACTTCCTTCACCTGTCTGCTTGTATTTTCCTCTTTTTTCTTTTAGTTCCTTCAACTCTGTCTCTTTTATTTCTTTCAGTGATTTAATTATTTCTTCTCTGAAGGCCACAAGCTGTTTGGCTGCATCTTCCAGTATTTCTTCACAGATGGCCATAATCTGCTTGTCTTTAACTTCCTCCATTTCAACTTTCTTAATGATGAGATCCTTTAATACAGTTTCTCTTGTTGTGGTTATTTTTGTTGCTACTTCCTTTTTTTAAAAATTTTTATTTTTCTTTTTAGTTACAATTTGTTAACTCTGTGTCCCAGCTGTATCCCGCTCCCTCATTCCCTCCCCCTCCCCAACTACCTCCCTGGTCTCCTCCCTGCCTTTTTCCAAGTCCACTGATAGGGGAGGACCTCCTCCCCTTTCATTTGACCCTGTTTTATCAGGTATCTTCAAGGCTGGCTGTAAAGTTCTCCTCTGTGGCCTAACAACACTGCTCCTCCCCTGGGGGGGGAGGTCAAAGAGCCTGCCCTTGAGATCCTGTTAGAAATAGTCCTTGTTCCCCTTACTTTGGAAAACTACTTGGTTACTGAGCTACCACGGGCCACATCTGAGCAGAAGTTCTATGTTATATTCATAGATGGTCCTTGGTTGAGTGTCAGTCTCAGAAAAGACCCCTGTGCCGGGATATATTTGGTACTTTTAGAGCTCCTATCCTTTCCATATCATACTAATAACTCCCCTTCTTTCATATGATGCCCTGCACTCTGCCATGGTTTGGTTATGAGTCTTAGTGTCTGCTTTGAAACACTGCTAGGTAGAATCTTTCAGATGCCTTTTGCGGTAGACTCCTGTCATACATTCAATGCACATCCCATTTGTCTTTCTAAATGAGGATTGATCGTCTTCACCCATGTCCACTTTCTTGATTATCTTCTTTAGGTGTGTAGATTTCATTATGTTTATCATATCTTGTAGGTCTATATAAGCAAGTATATACCAAGTTTGTCTTTCTCTTTCTGGGATACTTCACTCAGAATGATCTTTTCGAGATCCCACCATTTGCCTGCAAATTTCATGATTCCCTCCTTTTTTGATTGCTGAGTAGTATTCCATTGTGTAAAAATACCACAATTTCTGTATCCATTCCTCTGTTGATGGACATCTGGGTTGTTTCCAAGTTCTGTCTATTACAAATAAAGCTGATACAAACATGGTTGAACAAATGTCCTTGTTGTGTACTTGAGCAAATTTTGGGTATATACCTAGGAGTGGTATAGCTGGGTCTTGAGGTAGCACTACTCCTAATTGTCTGAGAAAGCGCCAGATTAACTTCCAAAGTGGTTGTACCAGTTTACATTCCCACCAGCAATGGAGGAGGGTTCTCCTTTCACCACAACCTCTCCAGCATGTGTTGTTTGTTGCTACTTCCTAACTGTATTTTTTTAACGGTTATGAATCGTAACGTAAATATTTTTTGGAGATGGAGGTTCATCAACAGTGTTTCGACTCACAGGTTGAGAACCACTGATAGACCAAAAAAAAAAAAAAAAAAAGGCTTATCTGAGCAGCTTCTATTTCCTCAGTCAGCTCTTAGTGTTGCAAGTGGCTTCTGCACCTGCAGCAAGGCTTGCTAGAGTGGTTGCAGTGCCATCCATCATGTGACAACTAACAGAGCTGTCAAACAGAAGCCCACTCTAGTAGCTCAACTACTCCCGTCAAGGGGTTACACTCATGCCAAGGCAACTACCAAACCAGTTTGCCCCACAACGATAGTGTGAGCATGGAGAGCGATGCAGGAAACATTTGTGATACATAAATAATCTGATCAGATCAAGCTCAGCTTTTTTATTTCCTGTGGGAGAAAAAGTGTAAACTTAGTCTAAGAGCGAACACAACTAGAGAGATCACTGGCCCTCAGTGAAAGTCTACTTTTATCTTGCTAAACAAACATGGTATACAACTGTTCTTCTAGATATGTATCTTTATTATGCATAAATTACTGCAACACTCATCTCTCACCAGATACTTCTTTTGGCAGTGAACAATGGTTAATAAAAATGCTTACAACTGGAGCAGCCATTCTGATAACTAATTAAATAGACTTTCAACCAAAATTAACCAAAAGAGATGAAAAAGGACATTTCACACACTCTTACCAGGCCACAAAGGAAGACAGTGCAGCCAGACCTGACGAGACTTGACAAGCTAGGGTCAGATGGAAGGGAAAGAGGACAGCCCCTATCAGATGACTTGTAGAGGGGCATGGGAGGAGATGAGGGAGAAAGTGTAGAATTGGGAGGGGAAGCAGGAAAGGGCTACAGCTGGGGTACAAAATGAATAAATTGTGATTAATAAAAAATAAATTAATTTAAAAAGGAAAAAATACACTAAGATGACCTCTTAATTCTGAACATCTATGCTCCAAATGCAAGGGCACCCATATTTGTTAAAGACTTAAATTTGTTAAAGACCAAAACTTAAATCACACATAGAATTGGGAGGAGATGAGGGAGGGGGACACAGCCAGGACACAAACTGAATAAATTGTAATAAATGATAATTTAAAAAAATAGTCAAAGAAGAAGAAATTCAAGTGTATTACAGATGTATGAAAATATACCCAGTATATTTGGCTAGTTTATTGTCAAGTTGACATAAGCTAGAGTTATCTGAGAGTAATAAACATTTATTGAGAAATATTTTCTGAAAAAAAGAAAGTCGTTCAAATGTCTCACCACAGGAACATCACCACCAACACCCAAATATTTATTTATTTACTTTGTGTAATGTACCAAATAGTATGGGTATGCGTGAGCTAGGCATTTTTTAAATATATATTTCAACAGTCCGATTAAAAGGACTTTTCAATCTGTCAACATTACACTGAATTCCAATTTTACCAGTTCCCCCTTGATTAATTTAAGGAGTGATAAGATAGTCAATCAGTAGTCATTTTCACCTTGATGGTTTTTGCTTTTGTTTCTCCTTTTCACGCTCTGTTTCATGGATTTTCATTGATCATTAATTGTGTGATCAGAAGTAAGAAATATAGCCAAACTAAGATTAATCACTTTTTCTAGCAGTAGTGACAGGATTTACTAAGTCGGGAAATTGGAACCAGGAAATTAAGCCTTTGAATTATCAGAAGATTCCATTCATTCTTGTTTCTAACCCCATGGTGTCTTCCATAATGTCAGAGACACTTTCCAGCAAGAGTGCGATCTACCTCACAAATCTTTCCTGTCAATTCTGAGCAGGCATAAGTTGTGTTTATTCCTTGAACATTTAGGTTAGAAGTCTTAATTTAAAATATGGTTTCCATAATTTCATCATTTATATATTTTCCAATTAAACTGGTAATGTTTCAATTTAGTTTTGCAAATATATTTTCTATCAATTAAAACACATTCAGAGCTAACAAACAGAACACTCTTTGAATAGATCATCATCATTACACAAATTAAGCATGTTTAAATGTCCCTCAGTGTACTATTTCTAACTATAGCATGCTTTTGACTTGCCTGCCCCCTGGTCAGATACCTACAATTAATTTGATGTATGTATTATTCTTTCTGAAGCTGTGTTCATACAATAGAACTTTATGAGAAGTTCAGAATCTAGCTCATAAAAAATTTTAAAAAGTATAAAGCAAAGAGTATCACACTGAAATGGGTAATACAAACAAGTTTACTTTATTCACGCCATTGCCTCACTCAAAAAGGCATAGGCAGCACCTCGATCCATGACTTCATCCTTGAAAGAAAAGAGAAGAAAGTATGTACCCAACATTAAGGCCTCATGGAGTCTTTCCTGTACCACTTTACACAGAGTGGTGATAGGACCAGCATAATTTAACATTTGGAAATAGCTATGGAAAAAATAGAAAGTAGATGGCTTAGTATAGCTAAAATAGTTCTGAAAAATTGAGAGAAGTCACACAAGTATGAGGGAACTGAGTGGTACAATTATCTCATATTCTGTTCTGTAATTGTGTTACCTTTCAGAAAGCAGAGGACAACTTACTATAACTAAATCTGACTTTAACAGATTGTAGTAAAAAAAATTGAAGTAGGGTGCATATTCCTCAAATCAATGGATATTTTAATTCATCAGGAAAATTATCCTAAAGCTATGCTTATACAGTGATTAGAAGCGTATACAGAGGAAAGAAATTAATCTCTCAAAGAAATAGCCACAGAAATGGAGGCAAATAAAGGGAAAACGAAAAAAGCTCTCAAAGAAATACAGGCAAATACAGCCAAACAAATAGAGGCACAAGTAGAGGCACAATTAGTGGCATATAGAGAGGAAATGAACAACAACAACAAAAATAGAGGCCATCATGGAAAAACAGGAAACCACATTCAAACAGATGAAGCAAATGGTACAAGACATAAAAACAGAATTAGAATCAATGAAGAGAAAACCCTGGAGCTGGAGAACTTTGAGAAAAGATCAGGAACCACAAAGGTAAGCATCACCAGTAAAATACAAAATATTAAAGAGGGAATCTCAAGCATTGAAGATAAACTTGCAGAAATTGATACATTTCTCAAAGAAAAAGTAAAATCAGAAAAGTTCCAAACACAAAACATCCAAGAAATCAAGGACTCCATGAAAAAACAAAACCAATGAATAATAGGAATAGATGAAAAAGAAGATTCCAGGCTCCAAGGTCCAGAAAATATTTTCTTTTTTTTATATAAATATTTTTTTATTTTTAAATAATTTTATACATTCATTTGTATTCCAGCTGTAGCCCACTCCCTCTTTCCCTTCCCATCTTCCTTTCCCTCCCTCATCTCCTCCCTGTCCCTTTCTGAGTCCACTGAGAGGTGGTGTCCTCTTCTCCTTCCATCTGGCTCTAGCTTATCAGGTATCTTCAGGATGGTTGCAATGTCCTTATCTGTGACCTAGCAAGGCTGCGCCTCCCTCAGGGGGGGAGGAGAAGCTCATGAGAACCCGCTTAGACACTGAGCTAGGGTTCCCTTACTAGGGAACCCACTTGGACACTCGGGCTATGCCCAAGCAGGGGTTGTAGGTTATATCCATGCATGGTCCTTGGTTGAATAAACCATCTCATAGAAGACCCCTGTGCTCAGATATATTTGGACCTTGTGTGGCTCCCTGTCCCCTCTAGGATATACTAATTCCTCCTTCCTTCATATGATTCCCTACACTCTGCCTAAGGCTTGGTTATGGGTCTCAGCATCTGCTTTGATACACTGCTAGGAAGAGTCTTTCAGGTGCCTTCTGTGGTAGGCTACTGTCCTGTTACTTGTTTTCTCCTATTTCTAATGTCCATCCCCTTTGTCTTTCTAGATGAGGATTGATCATCTTACCCCTGGACCTCTTTCTTGTTTATCTTCTTTAGGTGTACATATTTTAGTGTGTTTATCCTATCTTATAGGTCTATATAAGTGAGTATATACCATGTGTGTCTTTCTGCTTTTGGGATACCTCACTCAGGATGATTTTTTCTAGGTCCCACAAAATATTTTCAAGAAAATCATAAATGAAAATTTTCCCAACTTAAAGAAAAAGATGTCCATAAACATACAAGAGGCCTACAGAATAGCAAATAGACTAGACCATAAAAGAAACTTCTCATATTACATAATAGTCAAAACAAACTCTACAGAACAAAGGAAAAATATTAAAAGCAACAAGGAAAAAAGTTGAAGGAACATATAAAGGTATACCTGTCAGAATCACACCAGAAACCATGAAAGCCATAATGGCCTGAGGAGATGTCATGCAGAGAACACAGATGCCAAACCAGACAACCATACCCAGCAAATCTTTCAATCAACATAGATAGAAAAAAACAAAATATTCCATGACAAAAATAAACCTAAACAATTTCTACACAGAAACCCTACAGAAAATACTAGAAGGGAAACTCCAATCCAACAAAAACAACTACACCCAAGAAAACACAGGATACTGTATAACTTCAAAACAAAAAATTAAAAGAAAAGAAAGGTTGAAACTCATTAACATCACCAACTCCACAATAAAAGGAACTAGCACTCAGTGGTCTATTATCTATCAACATCCATGGAATTAATTCTGCAATAAAAAGACACAGACTAACAGAATGGTTGAGGAAACAGAATCCAACATTCTGCTGCATCCAAGAAAGACACCTCTGCAAAGATAAACACTACCTCAGAGAAAAGGGCTGGAAAAATGTTTTTCAAGCAAATGGACCCAGAAAACAAGCTGGGATAGCTATATTAATATCTAATAAAGTAGACTTTAAACTAAAATTAATTTAAAAAGATGAGGAAAAGCACTTCATTATCATCAAAGGAAAAAAAAAACTAGTAATAAAAACTGCATGGTACTGGCATAGAAACAGAATGGTGGATCAATAGAATTAAATAGAAGACCCCAGAAATATACCCACACACCTATGGATACTTGATTTTTGACATAGACACCAAAACCATACAATGGAAAAAAGACAGCATCTTCAACAAATGGTTCTGGTCTAATTGGGTGTCTACATGAAGAAAAATGCAAATAGATCCATATTTATCACCTTGCACAAAACTAAAGTCCAAGTGGATCAAAGACCTAAACATGAAACCAGACACACTAAATCTGTTAGAAGAAAAAGTGGGGAAGAGCCTTGAACTCATTAGCACAGGAGACAACTTCCTGAACAGAACACCAACAGCACAGACTCTAATATCAACAATCAATAAATGGGACCTCATGAAATTGAAAACCCTCTGTAAAACAAAAGACACTGTTGTCAGAACAAAATGACAGCCTACAGATTGGAAAGGTATCTTCACCAACCCTATATCTGACAGAGGGCTAATATCACAGAGGAGCACAATGCAGCCAGACCTGATGAGACCTGATAAGCTAGGGTCAGATGGAAGGGGAGGAAGCTTCCCCTATCAGTGGACTTGGAGAGGAGCATGGAAAGAGATGAAGGAGAGGGATGGGATTGGGAGGGAATGAGGGAAAGGACTACAATTGGGATACAAAGTGAATAAACTGTAATTAATATAAAAATTGTTAAATTAAAATTAAATATAAAAAATAAAAAGATGTTACATGAACTAAAAAGATATGAATCGTTAGTTTTGATTAAGCAGAAGAATCAGAAAAATTGAAGATAATTCATTTGAAATTAACTCATTAAGTGAATAAAAAAGAAAACAGAATTTAAGGATTGAAGAAAACCTAAAGAATTATGGAGTGCTGTGACAGGTAAAGATAAGGGAAAAGGTTCTTCCATCTTGTTTACTTGCTGAGGCAACTTCAGGTTTAACTAGAGCTTATCTCCTTGATGGAGAATTCCCACTGAACATTGCCCCTTTCTGTTCTAGGAACTCAAGGTCGGCATGTCCCAGCTAACTTAGCTTTTGTCCAATTGCTTGCTTATTTGGAACCCCACCTCCTGAAGCTGCCACGTGAGATGCCAGAACACGTTCTTTACCCTCAATACTGTATGCTTTGGACACATGGGGCTACATCTAGGTCCCCAAATACTTGTGTGTAGACAGCTGGAATAAAGATAATCAGTTGGCTATAAAATGCGTAGGATCTAAGCGATGGATGCCATAAAGTCATGCCAAACTGACAGATCTCACTTGGGAGGTTTATTTGGAAGGGAGTGTACAGAGGCTGCCACTGGGCAGGGGTAGAAGGAAGAAGAGATTGAAATGTCACTGGAGCCCATTGGTCTGTTTGATCAATGAGTGCTTGGTGGCTACCTGTAAGTTCTCTGGTTGCTGCTTTTGTTGCTTTTGTTTATTGCTGCATATGTGTGTGTGTGTGTGTGTGTGTGTCACTCTGTCACTTTTTCCCTTTGATGGAAGGATATGCAAGTTGCCCAAGAAACCCTCCTCTAAAGTATGTTAAGATACTTTCAGAAGGGCCTCCCAGATGGAGAGAATTGTAATACTTGTTTCTCCCCTGGAAGAATCCACACTCTTCATGAATCTGAGTGGCCCTCTTTTGAAGTGGGAAGTTCACCTGAAGGATCTTTAGATTCTCAGACAGTCAGGACAGTCGGGAACATTGTGACTGACACTCTTGGTCATCTCAATCAGTTTCATTATGTTGATCATTGTCCTTCATCCACCACTACAGTTGAAAATTTGTCTTCTTTCATTGGGAGTTAAAGTCCTTTTGGTATGGACTGAATGCTCAGAGAGGCTGAAAAGGACTAGAGTTTCTTTCTGCTCAGTCTGAAGAAGTGGACATTCTGCCTCTTTATGTTCTGACTGAACCAATGGGAAATGTAAGAGGGGCCAAAGGAAATGTTCTCCCTAGAGGGGAGGCCAAGAGCCCTATTATATTACCCCTGTTCCCTTCTCCCCATCCTTGTGGAGCTGCTCTGCTTAAGCAGAGAACAGGTAGGCTTTGTCCAAGGCTGTGAGATCATCAGATCTCCGTTTGTGAGTATTTCCAGGACATTGTTCCAGACAAGAGAAATACGAGGGAGAGGGTATAAATCCCCTGGACTCATTCATGATATTTGCCCACTTCTCTACTCTGGAGGTATTTAATCCAGCAACATGGCTTCTCTGACTAGGGATAACATTCAAAGATGATGGAATTCAGATATGCTGTGGATTACAGTATGATCTAGCTATAGGACAGGCACATCATTAATATACACCTTTAATCCCTAAACAATGAAGGTATGAGTTAGCATTCCCAGTCCAACTTTCATTCACTTATCCTCTAGTCATCCTCCTTCCCAAATGCATCTTCCCTGCCAATGACCAATTTATAGTTTGCTAATTTCTATATGCATTCCAGTATACTCACATGAGAAAATATGTAAAACTAGGGCTCAAATATTAGAGACAGCATGTTGTGTTTGTCCTTCACGACCTGGATGACCTAACTCAGTATAATTTTTCCAGTTCCATTCATTTACCTGAAAACTGCATGATTCAATTTTTCTCTTCAGTTGACTAATTGGACATTATGTATATGAATTACATTTTCACTTTCACTTACTGTCCATCAGTTGGTGAACATCTAGGTGGATTCCATTTCCTAGCTATTATGAATAATCAGCAATAGACATGAAATGCCAATATCTCTATCATATGATATAAATCCCTTTTTAGTATATTCCCAGGATATAACTAGATTATATGGTAGTTTTACTTCAAGTTTTTTTGGAGGAGGGGAATCTCCAGAGTAGTTTCCAAAGTGGCTTCACTAGTTTACAGACTGTGAATAAATAGCTCCCTTATTCTCATACTCACACCAACATTTGCTGCCATTTGTGTTCCTGATTTGGTACCACATACTTTTCTTGTCCTTTAACCTCCATAAGTACAATGGCACATATGCACCTTGAAACACACACACACACACACACACACACACACACACACACACGGAGTATAAACAAGTAAATGAACATGCTGTCCTTAATTTTTATTAAAGCCCCAAAGTGTATTGGCTTCATATATACTCTCAAATTCTGTCACTATGCTGCATCCTCTGAATAGTTTTTTAATCAACCTACAACCCACTATGAGATACAATATCTTTTTAAGGCATTTTTAGAAAAAAAATATTCTTTAAATATGTGCTAATTCCAAACTTTCAGCCACATAGTTTGTTGGAGCGCCTGAGGAACCAGTCTGCCTCTGTATTAGCCTTGAAAGCCATCTCATAGTAAACACAAACTAGGCTCACTTCTGTTTACAATTAAATCTTTCTCAAAGGTTGGGCTATGCCACACCTGTAACCTTAATACATATGTTTCTGTACTGCCTGTTCCAAGAAATAGCAAGAATGCTTTAGTTTCAAAAGGTTATTATGACTACCTGTTGTTATGACTACCTTGTTATGACCACTTTCCTATGATAACCTTTTTATGATCACCTTGCTATAACCATATTTTTACTACCTTGTTATGACCACTTTGTTACAACCATGTTTGTCTTTCAGGAGGTCATAATAGCTTATGCTTATATTTTGTGCCTATAATCTTTCCTGTTTTACCTACCAAATCCTCCATTTGGGAACTCTCCAAACCTGAGGTATAAAATCCTTGTCTTACTCACATAAAATACTGATCTTTTGAACTCTGCTTTTAGGGAGAGACCCCCCCCCTGTGTACACAAACAAAAAAATGCTTGCTTTAAGCAATTTGGTCATGATGATTTCAGTCAGTGGTCTTTCTTGCGTCTTTTGGATTGACACACTACAAGATAAGGAGTGAGAAAGTGCTCTCTCCATTCCTTCTAGCTCTATTTTCTTTTCATTTCTCTAATGTTTATTTTATTCTTTCTTGAGACAGGGTTTCTCTGTGTAGCCATGGCTGTCATGAAACATACCTTGTAGACCAGACTGGCCTCGAACTCACAGAGATCCACCTGACTCTGCCTCCTGAGGTCTGGGTTTAAAGATATGCACCACCACCACCTGGCTCCTTTTTATTTTTCAAAGCATCCAAGTCGGTATCTTTCCCAAGCCTGTTGTGTATCCAGTTCTCTGAAAGCCCACCTCATGCAGAAGATTTCTTCAGCAGATCATCCTTAACTAAATAAGGTTGAAGGGTAGGAATGGAGGCAGAATGCCTATAAGATAGAATGTCAGGGTTACAGATGTCCTCAGTACTGGAAGTTAAAATGAGTTTCGCCATGCTTATCATTATCCTGACATTATTTAAGATGAGTGATGATGGGCAGGCTATTCCATCAGTGACTACTACTCTAAGCTCCACTAAAGGAAGAATGCAGGAAGTACCATTGGCAAATGTGTAGCTATGCCTCTTTCCTCCATCCCATGTGGACTCACTGATTCAGGGTCTGCATTATTCCAATGCTATCAGGATTTAACCTGATGCTCCCCTGGGAACTGTGGAGCTATCTGTCTGCTCCTCATTACCATGAATAATCGAAAATTGGAAGAATGTCAGAGGGCATCTATGAATACTGCTTTTTACTTACCATAAATTGATGGCAGTTACCTGAAAAAGCATTTCATGGAAGGTCCCTAGAATGTGCTGATCCACAAAACTAACATCAGCCTCTCTAAATCAATAATGCCATGGTTTCTGGCTCATTACTAGAATTGTTGGTCAGACTAAAAATATCAGTAAACACCAGTAAGTACATTTTATTGCAAAACAGGTTATGATTCCAAGAAGAGACAATGTACATAAAGAGATACATATGTGCTGATTCCAGATGTCATTCATTCCTAGTCCTAAACACTGTATTTTACACAAAGGGGAAAAGGGTCCGCAAATGCTTGTAGCTAGCATGACAACTTAAAAGCAAGCTTAACTGTAAAAAAAAAAAAAAAAAAAAAAAGGTGTGTTACAACCAGGAGGAATGAAATTAGATAGGATCAATTGTTAAAATTCCTTTCGGTGACTTTTTTCCAGGAAAAAAAAAGACCTGGCTTATTCTTTCAATAATACTCATGGGAATCATATTTCATCTGCCATTGTTCTGCTTCTGAAAGCACAAGGCTTTCTGCTCCCTTCATTGATGAAGCAGTGATACCACAGTAATACAGCTCTGACACATTTTGAGAAAAGTTTATACCCTGTCATGCTTACCAACAGCCACCACGCCTGCATCAATGCAAAGTGCCCAACTTGTGGGTTTTGCCTTTATAAACCTCCTGCTTTATGGACTCAGAGATACCTCTTTAGACTTGTAGTCACAAGAGTGCATGCCTCCCACTGGGTCTGTCTTGCTCAATAAAACTTCAAATACATAAAGAGATTATCTTGGTATCCTTCTCTTGGTGACAAAAATCTAAACTACAACATCCTCATGGACAACCAAATAAAACTATAATTCAATATATCAATTACATAAATCAATGTATCAATCAATATCAAATATATATGATGTACTTATATATATTTATAAAGGAGGAAGGAAAAGAAAGAAGAATAAGGAAAAGGAAAGCAGAGGAGGAAGAGGAAAATAATGCTTATATATTCTCTCTTTGAACGGTATAGCTCTGAACTTAGATTGTAATATAATGCAGGGGACCTCTTCTACAGAGTTAGCAATGTATAAAAGAGCAGAAGTTTTGCCATCTACACTCAGGACCTTCAAGTAAGGTATCAGTTTACTGATGCTCATATATGCATTGTGCATTAGTGACTTGATGTTAAGTTTGCTACACAAGCAGGATGAAAAAAAATCCCAGATTTATTGTTCACAGCGACATATAATATTTCATAAGTTGACCCAAACAAATGATCCTGTTACTTTCAATGCACATTTTCAGTTCACATATCTAAAATTATATTTTCCTCAAGTATTTATTACTTAAATAAGCCCTTAGAATTTACTAGATAAGTTTCTTATATTCAACACTGCAATAAGTCATGATTTAATTCTTTGAACTCTTTTGGGTTGCCCACAGGAACAAGGCTTTGACTCTACTAAGACTTTTGTATTAATAATATAAGCTGATTCCTTTACTCAGTAGCTGCCAGACTCACCACTGAGTTATAGCATCAAATCCAATCTGGCTGGGAAGGTCCACTCTGCAGGCCTAGGGCAAGCTAAGCAGCTCCTTGCTCTCCATCTGTAAGGTCCAGCCCCATATGCACATAAACCTCCTGCTAGACAATTTTCACAGCAGCATGAGGTCATAGTTACAGAAGGAGAGAAAACTTGGAGCTTTCCCCAGGAACTGGTGTTGAAGTTTTCATTTTTATGGAAGATGAGTCTGAGACATCATAAATAAAAATGTTTGGAAAATTTTAACTCTACTGTTATACAGGAAATAGCATAGATGAAATTACTAAGCTGTTAAATAGGGACTGTGATTTTGATAAAGGAGAGAAGATTTCTTCATTGCTTATGATCTCAGTGATGTGTTGCAGTTAAGAAACTTATTATTATTATTATTATTATTATTATTATTATTATTATTATTATATAATGCCACTATCCTTCTGTATAGGGGACCATACTAACTGATTACCTGCATTTTGGTTGCTGAATGGTACAAGAAATAAAGTAGGGAATTGACATGTGCTCAGTACCAGCATTGTGCCAAACAGTCCCTTTTAGAGATGAGAACACCGTGGCTCAGGCAAGTTAGCTAATGGTTATATAATCATCAGGGCCAAGTATTTGATCAGCAGCATCTGTTCTAATAATGTTAGACAATAATGTTAGACAATAAAAAAGGTACAAGATGATCAATCATCATTCAGAAAGGCAAATGGGATGGACATCAGAAGAGAGAGAAAACAGGGAACAGGACAGGAGCCTACCACAGAGGGCCTCTGAAAGACTCTACCCATCAGGGTATCAGAGCAGATGCTGAGACTCATAGCCAAACTTTGGGCAGAATTTAGGTAATCTGATGAAAGAAGGGGGCAATAGAAAGGTCTGGAGGGGACAGGAGGTCCACAGGGAGAGCAACAGAACCAAAAAATCTGGGCCCAGGGGTCTTTTCTGAGACTGATACTCCAACCAAAGACCATGCATGGAGATAACCTAGAACCCCTGCATAGATGTAGTCCATGGCAGCTCAGTGTCCAAGTGGGTTCCATAGTAATGAGAACAGGGACTGTCTCTGACATGAACTCAGTGGCTGACTCTTTGATCGCCTCCCCTTGAGTGGGGAAACAACCTTATCAGGCCACAGAGGAAGATAATGCAGCCTGATGAGACCTGATAGCCTAGGGTCAGAGAGAAGGGGAGGAGGACCTCCCCCTATCAGAGGACTTTGGAGGAGCATTGGAGGAGATGAGGAAGGGAGGGTGGAATTGTGAGGGGATGAAGGAGAAGCTACAGCAGGGATACAAACGAATAAAATGCAATTAATAAAAAAATAGCATAAAGCTACCATCTGACATGGCTCTTTTACTACTGGAAATATAAAAGAGAAAATAATTCAGTTTTTCAAAAGACCTCAGTACCCTCTTCTTTATTGTAGCTCCACTCACAATACTACTAAACAGATGAATAAAGAAAGTGTGGTGTACAGACACAACGGGATATCATTCAGCCACCAAAAACCCAGTCTCCTTTTTGCAGCAATGTAATGGAACCAGAAGACATTATGCTAAATGAAGTGACTGAGCCAGAAACACAAGTGCCTCAGTTTTTCACATATTGTGTCTGAAAGTAATCAGAAGTCACTAGGTGTTAGGAAGGGTAGTGGGCAGGAAGGACAGAGGACGGGCAGATAGTGGGTGTCAGCATACAGGTATACAGGATGATGTTCTATAGCATGGAAGAGTGATGGCAGTTCACAAAAAAAACACAACAACTTATTTATTCTATAATGAACTAGCACAGAGGACTTTAAAGCTTCCCAGCAGAAAGAAATAGCTCTTTGAAGATACAGAAATATCAAGTGCCCTAAATACTAGAAAATGTACATGTATAAAATATCACACCACATATTGGAAATATGTACAATTATTGTTTGCCCAAATAATGAATAAATATTTTTAAAGACTCTGGAGGAAATAAAAGACAATGAAAGTCGTCACAGAGCTGAATAAACTGAGAACGTAACAACAGAAGATAATAGCGTCAACTATTAAACAATTCAGATCTGCTTTAATGTACATAACCTCAGTTAATAGTCACAATACTGTCAGAGGCAGATCATCTTATCCCCCTTTCATAAGAAAATCAAGGACCAATGCTCATGAGAAGCTAGGATGAGAACAAGGCACCTGGCTACAGTGATCATGTTAAGTTCCACAGAGCAGATTTAACACATCAGCATGAAGGCAAAAAAAGATCTCTTCTCATATGTTGGATTCCCAGTTTAGAAATCTAAAGAGGTGTAGATATTACTGAGAGGAAAGGGGTATGGAAGTGAGTCGTGTATATTCAACTCCTGTATTAGCATTTCTTTTCTTTTGCAATACCTACAAAAGGGTGAAACATTCAAATTGTACAAATTCAGCTGACGCCAGGCCAGGGCTTTGGTGAAAGGCAGCAGTAGGCACACCAGTTTATGAAACACAAATAATATCACTTCATTCTTCCACTAGCTGGAGCTCCCACAGCTCATAGATGTAGGGTCAAGAACATAGTGCTCAGCCTGCACTTAAAATTGTGCTTTGAACCCATTGTTGGTTTTGTTTACATTTATCATCCCCAAGTATTCCTTAAAAGCTTTGAAGTGAGACCTTTCACTTTGTTTTCTGTGATCCTTAATGCCCAGGGCCTTCCAGGCACAGAGTAGTATTTAATAAATACGTTTGTTTGTTTGTTTGTTTGTTTGTTTGTTTGTTTGTTTTTAATCAACAAAGATAGGAGAAGAAATTTTGTAACTTGGAAACATGAAAGAAGAAAATCGCAGAGATCTTATAATACTTCCATGACATAATGAGAAGCTCAGGCAGAAACCTAGAAAGGTGATGCTAAAATGTTTTTCTCCTGTATTAGCATTTTTTTACATTATATGTTGTCAGTAGCCTCGTTTATTCTTCCCTAGCAGATACGTATTGTTTATCCAGCAGTAGCTTTTTCTTAGTAACTCAACTTCCTGTCCCAGGTGGTTCAACTGGGCCCATCATTGACATCCCTTTCCTGCTGGGATGCACCATAAACTATACTTGTCCACCATACTCTTCTCTCCACCAGCACAGTTAGGTTAGACTTCAATAACAGTTCTGCAAATATATGAGGCAGAGAATGTTATAAATACTCCTAGCCATCTTTCCCACCAAATCAGAAGGCTGCCTACAAAACGATGCCATCACACAAAGAAGGCAAGATGGAGATCTGGGAAGAGAGTCTGGTTGCGTGACTTGTAGGTCCCTGCAATATAGTGTGCTCATAGCTCCCATTCATTGTGAATGTTTTGTCTTTTAGGTTGAACCTTTAAAAGTCTGTTTGTCGGTAGACACATAGAGGTCTGCCAGCAGCAATGTTACATGTTAGGTGAGCAGAGGACACCCAGAGACTCAGTTGCCGACACACCACACAACATAGATGGAGAAAAACACCCAGAGACCTGCCTGCTGCTACACCACAGAGCACAGATGGGTGGAGGACACCCAGAGACCTGCCAGCCTTACGGCCTGCTTGCAGTGGGAACCATTATGACGTGCAAGTATATGGTGGGCAGGGCAAATGGGAGTGAGAGAGAAGCAGAACAATTTTTGTTGTTGTTGGAGTCAAGACTTTACTTTGAATGATTTCTGTCATTTGACTAGAAGAACACAAAGTATGGGTATATCTGAAAAATAAAACACTGTTTATACATTCTTACCCAGACAGAAGGAGAGAAGGAGGAGCAACAATATTAAGAATGAAACCAAGTCTTTAGGACCTGATTTCTTTGTGTGTGTGTGTGTGTGTGTGTGTGTGTGTGTGTGTTTGTACAATTTTTTTTATTAATTACACTTTATTCACTTTGTATCCCCCCATAAGCCCCTCCCACCTCCCCTCCCAGTCCCACCCTCTCTCCCCCTTCTTCTCGAATGCCCTGCCTCAAATCCAGTGATAAGGGAGGGCCTCCTCTCCTTCCTTCTGATCTTAGTCTATCAAATCTCATCAGGAGTGGCTGCATTGTCATCTTCTGTGGCCTGGAAAGGCTGCTCCCCGCTCAGGGGGAGGTGATCAAAGAGCAGGCCAATCAGATTATGTCAGAGGCAGTCCCTCTTCCCATTACTATGGAACCCACTTGGACACTGAACTGCCATGGGCTACATCTGTACAGGGGTTCTAGGTTATCTCCATGCATGGTACTTGGTTGGAGTATGAGTCTCTGGGAAGACCCCTGTGTTCAAATTTTTCTGGTTCTGTTGCTCTCCTTGTGGAGTTCCTGTCCTCTCCAGCTCTTACTATTTCCCACTTCTTACTTAAGATTCCATGCACTCTGCCCAACAGTTGGCCATAAGTCTCAGCGTCTGCTTTGATAGTCTGCAGGGCAGAGCCTTTCAGAGGCCCTCTGTGGCAGGTTCCTAGTTTGTTTCCTGTTTTCTTCTTCTTCTGATGTCCATCCGCTTTGCCTTTCGGGAAGGGGATTGAGCATTTTAGTCAGGGTCCTCTCTCTTGATTAGTTTCTTTAGATGTACAGATTTTAGTAGGTTTATCCTATATTACATGTCTATATGAGTGAGTATATGAAGCAGAACAATTTGAGCAATATGAAGAGAGGAGGAACTGGAGATGTGATGATAGAGAAGAGCCTGTTATGAGTAGGCTGTCCAAACTCCTGAGGCCATGATAAATTCTCAGCCCATAGTGTCACTGAGGGCCAGGTCTGGCTCCATGACTATACAACAGCAGCATCTGCGTAGATGTTCATGACTCTTATTACCACTAACCATGCTGGGGTCCCTGGAATGGGCTGCCACATGGGACTACTGTTCAGGGGATATACAGAGCTAGCCTAGTCCCTGTTTGGATGTGGTATTCTGCATATCCAGCCCCACCTTTCATTGGCTACACTTGGGAGGGTGGGCCCTATACCTTGCTCACCTGGGCAGCACAGTGGAACTGGTTCTGGTGTCAGGGTGTGGGTGAGCTGGCCTGGAGGGTATGAAGTCAAGAGAAATGGCCTCACCGCTCGCCTGCCATGAGGTGGCATCGGTGCAGGGGAGATGCCTGCCCTCGCCACCTGAGGCAGTCAGGAGAGCTGACCTAGAGGTCATAAGATCAGGAGAGCTGTTCCTGCCCCTCACCAACTGCAGAACTTTGGAGAGTGGGCCCTCCGTTGAATCTGGGCAAAACAGTAGAGCTTGCTCTGGTGGCAAAGGCATGGGGACATGAGGGCAGCAGAGCTGACCCTGCCCCTTGCCAACTGAAGCATTGGGTGAGCTAGCTGGAGAGCTAGCTGGTCATTCAGGTGCATGGGAGCTGGAGGCTGACCAACTCAGCTACCACTAGGTCCAGATTGAGGGCTTTGGACAGGCCCACCCCCCAAATCTACGTCCTTTATGAACTGCTGGAGCATGTTCTTCAGATCCAAAGCTGCAGGATCTCCATGACACAGGGCAACCACAGTGTAACTGAGAGGAGTCCTGGTGAGGATCTAGTATTGATGGTGTAGCAGAAGCCAGAGGCCTCAAACTAGACCAATGACTCACTGCAATGAACATTTACAAGTAAGGAGGTGTGGACGAGAGGGCATAATGTGGGACACACTGTGACACGTTACAGCTTCCACGTGAGATAGTTCCTTTGCTTTGGTTTATTTTGTTAATTTTTTAAATTTTCTTTTTGGGGGAGGAGTTTGCAAAGGCAGAAGGTGGATATGAAGGAGCAGGATGAGTGGAATTGGAGCGCATGATGTGAAACTCACAAAGAACCAATAATTTTCTTTAAGTTTTTTTCTTTCTTTATAAAGTTCTTATTTTAAAGATATTCTTAAGCTCTTAGATGGCACCTTAATATTCTTGAGTTATTTCTAGTCACACCTGCTTATACTTTATGGCAGCCTTACATAAAATCTTCTATCAAAATTTCATTCTGCCATCATAATTATTTATTACTAATAATTGTGTATTTATACTGTGAATTTTCTTTTTCAGACTCTATGAATATCTTGCTTTCCTGAAGATCTTATGTTGACTTTGGGGGCAATCTTTTATTTTCTCCTTAATATCTATCCCCTATATTTTATTTTCATTGAAGTTATTCTTTGCATATATGATTATTTGAGTTTCTATCTTCACATTGCTTTCTTGGGCTCTGGGAATCCTGAGTTGGAATCTCAAATGTAGAAGGAGAATTAGGGTGTCAGGGAAGAGATTATAAAGGGCAACTGATGGAGCAAGATGGACTGCAGAACATTTATCAGAGACTCTTTGATCTGGTCCTTTGTGCTTTTATATCTCCAGAGATCATTTTTCAATCACCAGTGAGACAGTACGTGCAATGCTGAGCTCTGTGTGTGCTGAGCGAGAGAAAGAATTCGGAATGCAGATGACCAGTTTATCTCTGTTTTAGGCCTAGCAGCCATACTACCCTCCAACCTGGTCCTTTATTCTCTCTTTAGAACAAACTTCCAGTTTTCTGAAATGTGGAAAGAGGCCAAAAGCCAAGGGACATGGTGAAGAAGAAAAGTTCAAGGAACTAGCTACCTTTTAAACTATTACCCAACCTCCTTCATATTAGCTGTACCCAACCCTTAAATGTAGGAGTTTGATGTACCTCAGACTGATCTTCAACTTTATTCACTGTTGGGTTTGATTTGGGCTCTCATACTTGGCTGTCTATTGACTCCTGGTTTTCCAGTACTTGGTTTTTGTTGGAACATAGCCATAGAACCCAATCTGGTAAAAGGATGTGGTAACTGCTGGATATTGTCAAATATGGATATGGCTTCTCTCCTCCCTCCTACCCTCCAAGTCTCACCCTCCTTCCCGCTTCCCCCCCTCTTAACCTCCCAGAGTTCTCAGAAAGTGGGAGACCTCCTACCCTACCATCTGACTCCAGCCTATCAAGCCTCATTAGGACAGCCTGCATCTTCTTCCTCTGTAGCCTGGCATGTACTCCCCCACCGGGGTGAAGTGATCAAAGAGCTAGCAACGGAGTCCCTGTCCTAAGCAGCCCCTTCTTCCCTTATTAGGGAACCCACATGGAGACTGAGCTGCCTATTGGCTACATCTGAGCAGGGGATCTAGGTTCTCTGCTTGCTTGGTCCTTGGTTCGTGCATCAGTCTCTTGCAGGACCTACTGGGCCCAGATTTGTTGGCTCTGTTGGTCTTCTTATGGAGCCCCTCCTACTCTCCCACTGGGTCCTTCTATTCCCCCACTCTTTTCTATGACTCTCTGCACTCTGCCCAAAGTTTGGCTTTGAGTCTTAGCACGTGCTTCGATGCCCTCCTAGGTGGACTCTCTCAGAGGCCATTTATGGTAGGCTCACATCCTGTTCCCTCTATTCAACCACTTCTGGTATCTATTCCATTTGCCCTTCTGAATGAGAACTAAGCATCCTCCCTAAGGTCCTCCTTGTTGTTTAGCTTCTTTAGGTCTCGGGTTATAGTATGTTTATCCTGTATTATATGGCTAATATCCACTTATAAGTGAATATATTCATGTGTGCCTTTCTGGTTCTGGGTTACCTTTCTCAGGATTATCTTTTCTAGTTCCATCCATTTACCTGCAAATTTCATGCTTTCCTTGTTTTTAATAGCTGAGTAGTTTTCCATTGTATAAATGTACCACAGTTTCATATGTATTCTTTGTTTGAAGGACATGTAGGTTGTTTTCATATCCTGGCTATTATGAATAAAGCTGCTATAAAATATAGTTGAGCAAATGTCCTTGGTGTATGGTAGAGCATGCCCAGGAGTGGTATAGCTTGGTCTCGAGGTAGCACTGTTCCCAATTTTCTAAGCAAGTGCCAGATTGATTTCCAAAGTTGTTGTACAAGTTTGCACTCCAACCAGAAATGGAGGAGTGTTCCCTTTTCTCCACATCTTTGCTAGCATGTGCTGTCAGTTGAATTTTTTATGTTAGCCATTCAGACAGGTGGAATCTCAGAGTCCTTTTGATTTGCATTTCTCTGATGACAAAGAATGTTTAAGTGTCTCTCTGCCATTTGATATTTCTCTAGTGAGAATTCTGTTTAGTTCTATACCTCATTTTTAATTGGATTATTTGATTTCTTGGTGTTTAAGTTCTTGAGTTCTTTGTATAGTTTAGATATTAGCCCTCTGTCAGATGTAGAGTTGGTAAAGATCTTTTCCCATTCTTAGGCTGTCACTTTGTTCTGTTAACAGTCTCCTTTGCTTTACCGAAGATTTTCAGCTTCATGAGGTCCCATTTATTAATTATTGATCTTACAACCTGAGCTGTTGCTGTTCTGTTTAAGAAGTTTTCTCCTGTGACAATGAGAACAAGGATCTTCTCCACTTTTTCTTCTAACAGATTCAGTGTTTGTGGTTTTATGTTGAGGTCTTTGATCAACTTGGGCATTAGTTTATTGTAGATTGATGAATATGGATTTATTTGCATTTTTCTGTTTGTAGACATCCAGTTAGACCAGCACCATTTGTTGAAGATGCTATCTTTATCCATTGTATAGTTTTGGCTTCTTTGTCAAAAATCAAGTATCCAGAGGTGTGTAGGTTTATTTATGGGTCTTCAATTCAATTCCTTTGATCTGCCAATCTGTTTGTATGCCAGTACCATGATATTTTTATTACTGTTGTTCAATAGTACAGCTCGAGATCAGGGATAGAGATTCCTCCTGAAGATCTTTTACCATACAGTATTTTTTTTTAGCTATTCTGGGTTTTTTTGTTTTTCCTCATGAAGTGGGGAATTGTACTTTCAAAGTATATGAAGAATTGTGTTGTTATTTTGACGAGGTTGCATTGAATCTGTAAGTTGCTTTGGGTAGGCTGTCCATTTTTACTATGTTGATTCTACTGATTCATGAGCATAGGAAATCTTTCCATTTTCTGTTATCTTCTTCAATTTTCTTTCTTCAGAGACTTGACTTTTTTTTTCATACAGGTCTTTCACTTGTTTGGTTAGGGTAACACCAAGATACCAAGATACTTTACTTATTTCTGTGGCTATTGTGAAGGGTGTTATTTCCCCAATTTTTTTCTCAGCCCATTTGTCTTTTGTATACAAGAGACCTATTGATTTTTTTTTTAGTTAATTTAGTGTCCAGCCACTTTGCTGAAGGTGTTTATCAGCTGTAGGAGTTCCCTGGTAGAATTTTTGGAGTCACTTATGTGTACCATCGTATCATTTGTGAATAGTGATTCTTTGACTTCTTCCTTTCCAATTTGTTTCCTCTTTGTCTCCTTTAGTTGTCTTATTGCTATGGCTAGGACTTCCAGTATTACATTGAAGAGATATTGAGAGAGTGGACAGCTTTGTCTTGTCCCGGATTTCAGTGAAACTGATTTAAGTTTCTCTCCATTGAGTTTGATGTTAGCCATAGGCTTGCTGTATATTGTCTCTATGGTGCTTAGGTAGGTGCCTCATATTCCCAATCTCTCCAAGACCTTAAACATGAATGAGTTTTGGATTGTGTCAAATGCATTTTTGCCATTTAAGGAGATGATCGTGTGGGTTTCTTTTCTTCTGGTTTGTTTATATGGAGAACTATATTGATGGGTTTTTGTATATAAGAACCACCCCTGTATGCCTGAGATGAAGGCTACTTGGTCACATCTTTGATTTGTTCTTGGATTCAGTTTGCCAGCATTTTATTGAGTATTTTTGCTTCAATGTTCGTAAGAGAGATTGGTCTGAAGTTCTCTTTCTTTGTTGGGTCTTTATGTGATTTAGGTATCAAGGTGACTGGCCTCATAGAATGAGTTTGGTAATGTTTCTTCTGCTTATATTTTGTGGAATAGTTTGAAGAGATTTGTTATTACCTCTTCACTGAACATCTTATAGAATTCTGCACTGAACCAATCTGACCCTGGGCTTTTTTTGATGACTGCTCCTATTTCCTTAGGAAATGTAGGATTATTTAATTTGTTTACCTGATCTTGATTCAACTTTGGTAAGTGGAATCTATCAAGAAAATTGTCCATTTCATTTAGATTTTCAAATTTTTGGCATACAGGTATTTGAAGGAAGACCTAGTGACTTGCTGGATTCTTCAATGTCTGTTGTTATATCTCCATTTTCATTTCTGATTTTGTTAATTTGGAAAGTGTCTCTCTGCCTTTTAGTTAATTCGGCTAAGGGTTTGTCTACCTTGTTGGGTTTCTCAAAGAACCAGACCTTGGTTTCCTTGATTCTTTGAATTGTTCTTTTTGTTTCTAATTTATTGATTTCACCCAAGTTTGATGATTTCCAGCCATCTACTTTACTTGGGTGTGACTGTTTCTCCCCCCCACCCAGGGCTTTCAGGTGTGCCATTAAGTTGCTTGGATGGGATGTCTCTAATCTCTTTATGAATGCACTTAATGCTATGAACTTCCCTCTTAGCACTGATTTCATTCTGTGCTACAAGTTTTGGGTTGTGCCTTAATTTTCATTGAATTTTAGGAAGTCCTTAATTTCTTTCTTTATTTCTTCACTGACCCAGATGTCATTGAGTAAGGAGTTGTTCAGTTTCCATGTGTATGTGGCCATTTTGTTATTTCTGTTGTTGTTGAGGTCCATCTTTAGTCTCTTGTGGTCTTATAGGATACAAGGTATTATTTCAATCTTCTTTTACCTGTTGAGGCTTGTTTTGTGACCTATTATATGGTCAGTTTGGGAAAAGGTTCCATGGGGTGCTGAGAAGAAAGTGTATTCTTTTGTGTTTGGGTGAAAAGTTCTGTAGGTGTCTGTTAGATCCATTTGATTCATAACATCCGTTAGTGTCATTATTTCTCTGTTTAGCTTGTTTTATTGATCTGTCCTTTGAAGAGAGTGGAGTGTTGAAGTCTCCCACTATTAATGTATGGGGATCAATGTGTGGTTTAAGCTTTATTAATGTTTCTTTTACAAATGTGGGTGCTCTTTTATTTGGGGCATCGTTGTTCAGAATTGAGATGCCTTCTTGATGGAATTTTCCTTTTGTGAATATGAAGTGTCCTTCTTTATCTCTTTTGGTTTATTTTGGTTGAAAGTTTATTTTATTAGATATTAGAATGACTATTCCTGCTGCTTCTTGAGTCTCTTTGTTTGGAAAACCTTCTTCCACCCCTTTACTGTTAGGTAATATCTATTGCTGTGGCTGATGTGTATTTCTTTTATGCAGTAGAATGTTGGGTCCTGTTTAAGCATCCATTCTGTTAGTCTGTATCTTTTTATTGGAGAGTTGAATCTATTGGTGTTGAGAGAAATTACCAGTGACTGTTAATTCCTTTTATTTTGATGTTGATTGTGGTAGTGTTTGTGTGCTTGTCTGCTTTTAATTTTGAACCACTTTGTTGATTTCCTTCACCTCTTTGTTTATATTTTCCTGCCTTTCATTCAATTCTTTCAGTGATTTATTTATTTCCTTTCAAAAGGCCACAATCTGTTTGACTGTATCTTTCTGTATTTCTTTACAGATTATATTCATTTCCTCTGTCATCATCTTCATAATCATAGATTTAAGGTCTTTTTTTTTTTTTAGTTACACTTGTATTAGGGTATTCAGGGATGCTTGCCTTTGGGTACTTAGGTTTTGGGGATGCCATATTGCTTTGGCTTTCATTGGCTTTTTGTTGATTGTGTTTTTATGCTGGCCTTTACTCATCTGCTTGTCTCTAAAGTTGGCTGGTAGTCCTTGGTGCCCAATGGAGACCCAGGGGTGGGGCGTTGTAGGAAAAGCCTCAGGCAGGAAGCTGAAGGTTCCTGCAGGAGCCCTCCTCAGATTGGTGGATATGGTCTTCCCCTGGCAGCAGGTTCCCAGAGAATTGTTGTGGCTCTCCTCAGGTGTATGATCCTGTGGGTGAATTAGACTCCTCTGAAGCCCAGGAGCTCTCTTCTCACCAGGGGAAGTGTTGCAGACAGCAGACCTGCTACTGGCTCTCTTGTTCTGAGGTTAGTGAGCTGCAACTGTCCAGACACTTTGCTCAGACACCGTGTTTGATGTACACAGCCATATTTAAGAAACAGCAAGTTCAGAGGTTTGGTCTATCTCCCTAGAGAGACAGATTGAGCTTTGGAGCACCATCTAGGGCTGCTCTTAGGCATCAGGAGGCCTGAAGTTGATGCTGCATGCCCCAGTACCCAGGAGGTGTTCATTTACAGGTGAACAGAAAATGCTGCTGTGCGACTAGATGCTGGAGGCCCAGCACCTCTTAGAACCTTTCTGGGGATTAGCTAGGTGACTACAGATCTGACCTTATTGTTTCCCTCACTGTGGGGTTTCCTCTCTACTGTGATACCCTATCTCTATTGTTTGGGGGCTCATAGTTCAGTCTGGGATGGTGAGCACAGCACACAGTCATGTGGCTAGGTGATGAGGACCACACATCTGCAGAAACCCAGGATCTTGGGCATTAGCTGGGTGAGGTCAGACCCAATTGTTTCCTTCACCATGGGGCTTCCTTTCACCTGGGAAACACAGCCACCGGTGTTCTGGGGAGTACAGTTCAGTCTGTTGGTCATTGTGCAGTCACTGCCACCGTGCTTATCAGACACAGTGTGCAATTGGCACTGCCATCTTGGATCTCTCCCCCATTCATCTATTTTTTGAGTAAGATTTTCTTCAAGCATTATCTCAACTAATTACTATGCACTGAGTGAGATAAAATGAGTTTAAAAATTCAGATTATGTTTTTCAAAAAGAAAAGACTAATAAAAAAGAATAATATAGGAAATAAGAATACGAAAACAAATATAGAATAAAAAAGAATATAGGAAGAGCTTATAATAAAACAATAAATACAATGAGAAATATGAGATATACGGGATCAAAGAGGTTGAAGTGTGTGGAGTAGAGATGTTGGATCTTAGAGATGAATAACACAGTACAGAGACCTCTCCAAGAAAAAAAAAAAGGTACAGCACAAGAAAACAGGGCCTGCAGTGACACAGAGTGAAGAGTCTGAGAGAAAGAGTATTTCTGTGGGGAGAAGTTAGGTGATTAGAAAGGTTTTTGTTTGCTAGAAAAAGAGTTCTTTTGATAGGTAATGGAGCCCTGGTAGATTTTTCTAGTCCGTGGACATGAATGATGACATGTGGGTGGCAGCAATATGCAGAAGAGTGTCAAAAAATATCTGCATGCATGAACATTCCAAGAAGAGATGTGCTTGGTCAGAGATTAAAGGCCATAATTTGTCACTTAATACATCTTTCTAAGTTCCCGGGGCTGAATGCATCTGTAGCGACTGTTTTATGCAGTTACTGTTATTATTAAGTCTAATTCTAAGTCACGTGAGGGAACGTAGGAAGGTGCTGCCACCGTGAGGCCTTTCCATTTCCATTTCGTGTTCGGCAGAGATGGATCAGTGCGTGACGCTATCAATCCAGTACAAAGAAACGTAATTAAGTTCTTTTTTTCTCCCGTCTTAGATACCACAGAACATGAAAGGAAGCGATCCACTAGCTGGTGGCATTTAACAATTTTCAGTTGCACTCTTTGGTGAGCTCCTCTACTGGTGTGGTCTGGGCTTACCTGAGCCATTCAACCACTCCCCTTCCTCTCTTTCATGCTCCATATGACACATAAAATTTCTGGGTAAGCAATAAAATGTTTACTCACTGAAACCTACGTAAAATGAACAAATAAGATACAGAAATAATCAAGGAAGAGAATCACAATGCCCCAGCTGCTCTAACTTTCCTAAAAGCTCAATTCTTTTTCATTAACTCACTGCTTACAACATTCCCCTCTCAGAAAACATAAGCTAGGCCTCCTTTTTATAACTAATAGTAAGTGGTTTCCAAGTTCATTGTCTACTACAATGAAAAGACAAAGTATTTTACCAAAGATGTTATTCATTGACAAACTTTCATTTGCTAGAATATTATAAAGAAGAACTTAAATGTAAGCTGTTGATTTTGGAGTTTTAAAAAGTATGTATTGTCACTTGGACTTAGGGTTTCTTTTCTATTAACCTTGCATGATATTCTTCTGTGCCCTGTAGCATAAGTGTTCAATGGAGTGCTTATTGCCAGTATACTCAAGAAGAAAAGACTGTGCTTCTAATGAACCTGAGGTATCTGCCCTTCTTGGGAAGCAGATATGGTTTCATTTCCCCATTAAATAGCTTACATTTGCAAACACAGATGTAATTTCATCTGCTTTGCATCAGTCTAGTTTATAACTAGAAAACTTGGCAGTACATTTTGAAGCCCTATCACCAGTGTTTCCCCTTCTGAAGGGGAAATAATACATTAACAGCTTGCTTTTTTGTTTATTTTGCTTTTGCTTTAAAAAAAAAAACACAAAAACAAAACACCGTGTTGCCCTCGCATTTTCTGCTTCTCAATCAGAGGTCTATTCTGGGCTGTTTTCGGTGGAGCATCTCTAGAATGACAGCCAGATGGGGCCTTAGGTCTTTGTGTACACTGCCAAATAACCTAGAACTCTGCTGACCATTACAAAGGACTTGTGAAGTACTGAAACCACTTCCATCAAAGATACTGGTTATAAATAGTAAAATAATGCAACATACTTTAAATTTTCCCTTTAGAGAATTAAATCATGAAAAAAAAGCTCTTTCACTGGATATACTTACACTACAGTGGTAGAAAACAGCAGGTACTTGTTAGACATGAAAAATGTAGTTTTATTTGAGGGGTACAAAATCATTTAGATAGGATATTGACAAGCATGTGAAGGAGTTCATCAAGACCATTTCAGGGAAGAGTTAATCAACAAGATCATTATGTTCAGTTAAGGGATACACATTTTTCAATTAATTAGTGTAAAAGGAAGAGAAGAAAAGAGAAAAGAAAGCAAAGTACTTGGTAGACAGTGCTTGAAATCTGACCATTCCTGATTCTACTTCTCAGAGAACCCAAGGCCACCAAGAAGAGGCCAAGCAGTGGCTGCTATTAGCACCCAATTTTTCCAGGGCAGAAATTTCCAGCATTAACCAGTTCCATTATAAATGTAGAAGAATAAAAAACTGATCGATCACAACATCCTTACAATCAGCTGAAGTTGAAAAAAAAATCACCATCTAACTCTGCCAAAAATTTCTTTGCTTTCTTTTATCAGCTTGGTTTAATTTGTACTAAGCCAAGCACTTAGAGTTAGCTATTTATTGTTTTAATATTTGTTTTATAAGTAAAGAGAAATTCTTTGGCAAGAACGTAGTCTGAATTATCACATTTTATCATATAAATAGAGGCAGGGAAAATCTTCACAAACGTACACTCTCAGATAAAACTTGAAAGGCACAACATCTAGCTTATTCTACAAAGCTAATAAAAGAAAAGGGGAAAATCCATCTGTTGAACTTCATAAGAAGCAGTTGTAAATATCTAAGCTCTTACTCCAAATTGAGCTCTTACATCCCTAGCAGTCATGAAGAGCTAGGCATTGGGACAGTGAATACAGGCAGGTCCCATGGGTCTGTTAGTCAGTCAGTCTAGCTAAAACGGTGAGTGAACCATTTGTCAGCATGCTTCCCCATATGGTGAGATCATGGTTCAGTGAGAGATCTGGTCTCAAAACTTAAGGTGGGTTCACAGTTGGGTGAGGCCTTTGATGTGAATTTCAGCATCAACCTGTCAGGCAAGATGTGCTCACTTGTTCAGTATTGGCATGACTATTAAAGGTCTACACATAGGAAGAGAACCACGGAGGATACTTACACCTGGGAAAAACAAACACACAGAACAAAACACATGCTTAGGAAAGTCACAGGCTTCAGGAGCTATTTTCTCAGCTGCTTAGTTAAAATGACATAGCACTGCCTTCTAAATATTAATGTTAATATTTGTAGTCAAATGGTACTTGAAACTTTCATGAGAGGCTTCATTGTAGTAAACATCAAGGAATAAAGAGACTCACTGCCGCTAAAGGTGCTTATCCCTCATCAATACATTTTTATCACATCCCCTGGAGTTTAGGTGACATTATGGAAGAGAAGGCCGAAAGGATGTAAGAGCTGGAAACCAGGGAGAAGAGCTTCAAAATTCCATCTTCTGAGCATGAAGCAGCCATTGCAACCTTGAATCCATAGCAGTGGGGATTACTCACACAGCCTGCCAACAATCCGTTGTGGATGGAGGGGAGGGGGGCCTTGGAGCCCTAACCTCTTCTGGCAAACCATCACTTACTGAAAGATTCTGGAAACAGGAAAATCATTGTCTTCAGTTGAGTACCCACTGGTGATCCCACCAAGCTCCAAAGGATAGATAGCTTCAAGCCCATGGTCACACAGACAGCCCTGGTTAATCTCAGTGGATCCCAACCCAAAAAGACATGAGTATAGGAAGATGATTTGTGGGGAAGAGGGGTTTTGAGAAGAGTGAGAGATGAGAGTAATTAGAAAACATTTTATAAATATATGAAGATGTCAGAGAACTAATGTAATTAACAAAATTGTGCAGCAGTGATAGAGGAAGACTTCTCAAAGTCAACCTCTGGCCTCTCCATGGGGGGACATGCATGCCAACCACAGAGATGCGCACATGTGTGCATTATACAAATAGAGAAGTAAGTCTCGTTAGCTCTACCAAGCCTAGCGGAAGTCCCTGTAACTGTCTGATACTCTGTAAGTCTAAGTCTTAGATAGATTAAGCAAACAGTCGAAACTCACATAACAGCTAGTAGTGGGGCAGAAAACATACTAAAATTCTAATACATTGAGAAGATGGTCCCACAACAACTTACTCCTGTTTTCAAGGTTCTAGCTACACTAGCCGTTAAACACATCCTTCTTAGTAGAAATGTTTGCTGTCTACAACACCTATCTATTTTAGGAGAATTTTTAAAGAATCTGTTCGGCAAAAAATCTGAGCACAGGGGTCTTTCCTGAGACTGCTATTCCAACCAAGGACTATGCATGGAGATAACCTAAGACCCCTGCACAGATGTAGCCCATGGCAGTTCAGTATCCAAGTGGGTTCCATTGTGATAGGAACAGAGACTGTCTCTGACATGAACTGATTGGCCTGTTCTTTAATTACCTCCCCCTGAGGGGGAAGCAGCATTACCAGGCCACAGAAGAGGACAAGGCAGCCACTCCTGATGAGACCTAATTGACTAGAATCAGAAGGAAAGAAAAGAGGTCCTCCCCTATCAGTGGACTTGGGGAGGGGCATGCATGCAGAGGGTGGAGGAAGGGATGGATTGGGACAGGAGGAGGGAGGGAACCACGGGGGGGGGATACAAAGTGAATAAAGTATAATTAATAAAGAAAAAAATCTGTTCAGGTTTGAGTCATGTATGTTTCTACTCCAGTGACAGTATGTGAGAAGAGTGTCACTGAAAGTTCCTCCTCTCCATCAATCTGAAAGAATCTTATTTTAAATAAACAAAGCTAGCAGTAGGCATCTAGAGCTAAATGAAGACAACTGAATTAGAAAGCTGGCAGTTGAAACAATGTATCCATTCTGCCAGTCTACCACGGAATTAAGTAAATCAGTAACTCTGTTCAGAGCATTATAACACAGGCGATCTGCAGTCTTGCTTTAGAACTGATCCTAGAAAACAGATCCTTGGAGGTATTAGTGGTTCTGGCAGTTTGTCGCTCATGATTTGTCACAGGAAGAATGAAAATGAATCAGTTCTACTCTAATCTGCTCACACCTTTGCGCTAACCAGCAGGCAGTGCTGTGGTTTGTCCTTTACGTGTATATCACTCGCTGCAGAGGTTAACTGCCACAACACGCAAAGAGAGAGGCTGCAAGAGTGTCAAAGAATCATTCTTAAATTGGGTTTACATGCCAGACAAGGCAGTGTTAGGTCTATTTCAGCAGAAGTTGTGGTAAGAGTCTTTCTCCTAGTTTTATTTTTAAAAAACATGCAAAGCAGAATTAGTAAGTCCATTAAAAATGATCTGATTGGAAACTTGGTGTTAGAGAGTTGGCTCATCCGCTGATGCTTATTGCTCGTGCAGAGGTTCTGAGTTCAGTTCTCAGCTCTCACACGGCAGCACACAACTGCCTCTGGTTCTAGTCCTCGGGCCTCTAACGTCCCTACCTATGAGCGCACTGTACTCACACATTCACACAGGCGTATCTACATACATTTAAAAACATCTCCTTAAATAAAATAAAAACCGTAGTTGGTAGGCAAATAAAGTATGTGGCACTTTTAGACTTCTTAAAAATTAAAATAAACAATAAATAAAACTTCTTGGGAGTTTTGTGATAAATGCAACAGAAGCCAAATTTATGAGGCTGATTCTAATCTCCTAAATGATCTTACTTTCTAACGAATCAAAAAAGGATGCTTAAAATAAATGCCAAAAAGTCATCTTTAAAAATCTAAAAGCATAATTAATACTTGTTGATACAAAACCCTCACAAGGTTCTTTCTCAAATTTGGGTCTCACTTCCTCTGTGTTGGCTCTCTTGCCTGAATACCCTATAAAGACTGGGAAGAAATCAGCCTTCCCCTCTTTCCTAAAACATTCATGACTTCAAGTGGCTTATGACCTTTTTCACTTCCATTTTTCCCCCAATCAGAACGCGATCACATTTCCCTCAACTGGGAATTCAATAAGTTAAATCCAGAATTTACGAAAGCCATCACGCCATTTACAGACTATGTACAAGTTAAAAGTTGATGAGACGTTTTATCTATTATCTTTGAAATCAGATATGTACCGGTTAATGCCTGGTTGAGGATGCTTTTTATTTGGTGGGGACTTGTTTACGTTCTAGCCATTGCGGTTATAGCTGAGGTGAGTTTCTTCGCCAGTGAAAACCTTGGTCTGCTGAAAGGGATAAATCACCTCTTATCGGTGATGCTGCATGCCGTGTAGCCTAAGCCACGTTGCTGCTTATTCTGGGCACTTCATTATTCCCATTGCTGACAGACTCCTCAGTAATCCTATTTTAGAAGCCTGAGCAAACTTGAAATCACGAAGCGTCGAGACACTCCTCTCTGAAGGGTAAGCCACCTCTTCTATCACAAAAGTGTAACTGGGTCTAGTCACACGCTTGGCCATTTTTTTAGGCAAGCAAACTCACTTTCTACCTCCATTGGATTTTAAATATACACTTTCCATCATGCATGCTCTAGCTCATGGCTCAATGCATTTTTCTTTTCTGACAAAATGCCAATTGCTTTTGCCCTGATTAGCCTTTGTAGAAAATAACTCTTAGGGCAAATGCCCATCTCACACACTTATGAAGAACTTTCCTAACTAGAAATCTTCATTCTAAAAGAAATGTTGTATTTTGCCAACAGCAACTTTTATTATTATAATTCACAAAAATAATTCTTCCAACCTGTTATAAAGAAAGAAAAATAAATATCCCCTCCCCCCATGAAAGATGTCTCTGAGAGGCATCAGATGACAAAAGGGTAGGATGTAGATCCTGAATGAGGTCTAGACCATCTCCTAAATGGAGTGAATTTGATCCAGTCTGAACTTCTTTGGGCCTCATTTTCATCATCTCAAACTAAGTATTTCTTTCAGGAGCTGTGAAAACTACCCAGTGTAGTATCAGCATTATAGCTTTGCAAGCATAATAGCATGAGCTTCAGTATTTGACTTTGCCTGTGCCTAGTTCATGTATTTAATCTCATAACTTAGAGTACTCTAGTTTCTGATAATTAAATCATGCAAATAAATCCAATTAAGGGGAGCCCCTGTTCTCTTTCTGCGCCCCAGCGGGGTAACCAGCTGCTGGTCATTTGAGACTCTCCAGATTCAGGTAGTTCTTAAAAAACTAATTTGAGATTTTACACAGAGATTTTTAAGAAAAAAAAAAAAAGGATATTCTCTGAGAATAAGTCTAAGGCAACAGGGACAAAATAATCGGTTTTATTAGACAGATGAATAAGATACCGAACAAATTATCGTACCTGTAAATAAGCAGTTGGCAACTGCATTTGTTTTTCTACATATACTTTCCTATGAGTTAGCTTGTCTCAGGTTGTTTGCTTCCATCTTCTTGGGCATGTTCTTCATGAAGTTCTGATGAGGTAGGCAGCATCCAGGTGTCTAGAAATGTCCAGCCAAGCTTTTAGCAATGCTGAAGCACAAATTTTCAGACCATGTCACCAAGGGAAAGAAAAAAAGAAGTTTGTCAAAACAAAGTTTGTCTATAATCACTTTATTATCGAAAACACCTTCACACCATACCAAAACCAAGTAGCTCTAAACCCTTGCTTTGTTAGCATGTTTAGTTAATAACAGCCAAATTACTGAGTATTTATTATTGCGCAAGAACTTTCCTAACTGCTTGTATTCATTTTTATAACTACATGTTGATGAAGGCTCTATTTAATTTTCACATATGTGAAAAAGTGATTTGGAAAGGTTAAGTAATTTGTTCAAGGTGAAATAAAATTTGGCACTGGCATTAGCTGCCTAGCTCCAGAGTCAAAGCCCTCAAACTTTTGCAACAGTCTATTTTTCTGTAATTGATTCAAGATACACAATTTGTTTGGAATGTTGGTATGTGATAGTGGGCCATGGTGAAGGATGTGGTTTAATTCCATTGACTAGCAAGAAATTATCCAGATCATCCTTCAAAGTAAAACACTTGTCAGAAGCCCACTTTATCGGAGGTGGACAACTTGTCTATCTGTCCTCACACAATGCATCTCCACATTTCATCCTGATTTAATGTGAGAGAGAAAAGAATTCTGCTTTCGAATGGGTACAGACACCTTAAGAGAGTACCTTTTGAATATCAATAAATATAAATGCATAGGTAATTAAAGGAGAAGTGGAATTCATCTTTTATAGCAAGGAAAGTACAGGCACAGGGAGTTGAAGGTTGATGCCTTAGCACAGGTCACTAGTGACAGAATGGAATTAAAACCACTGATGTCATTTTCAGAGCTCAAGTTAGATGGTCCATTCTTATCATCTGTGGGAAGCGCAAGTATTTAAAAAGTGCCACAGAGGTGCACTGTCACCGGGCTTCTGTTTTTTAATAGTGTTTTCCTTCCTTTCAACAATTAATGACAGAAGGCAAAAGAGAGTGATGAGGAACCTGTAACTGGGATAGCCCAATGCTAGAAGGAAGTTCTCGCCCATTTCTGGGACAGAAAGGTCATGTACAGGAGTTAGATGACAGAGGCCATGGAAAAGGCGAAGCAAACTTCCTATCCCAATATTGCTAAACTCAGCCACAATCACCGTGCTTTTCATGGAGAAATTCTTTTGAAGCAGAGAATCTTATCAGATCCTTTAAATTGTCCATCTTTCTTGAATTTTATCTTGAGAGGAAGGTAACTCCAAGCCTCAGTATTCTAAAGCAGACAGACAAGTCCCTCAATCCTAAAGAGGTCCACCAAAACCCTGGTGCTAAAGAATTTTTTTTTTTTAAACATAAAATTCGTGTTGGATTATTTGGCTGTGGAAACTGCTTCCTTTCCTTCCCCTTTGTATTAAAACACTGTCAAACCTGATAAGGTAAAATAAAACACTTGTCAGAAGCTCGCTTTATTGGAGGTAAAGACTGAGGAGTTTCTGTAATAAATTTCTTAATATAACATGCTGCTGGAGTGTAGAGCCCGCAGGCAACTTTGAATGACTGAGGTTCTGAATACATGTGTGTTAAGACTGGCACGGTCATACCATGCCCATGACTCCAAAGCCTCAGATCCGTGGAAGGCCCCATCCCAGAGGCTCACAGGGATGGCAAAGCCTTCCTTAGAGGACTAAGTGCATTGTGATAGGATATACAAAAAAACTCCACCAAAGCTTTTACTCCTCATTTGCTCAGGACCAGAAAATTGCTTCACAATAATCCTACTGGGATTAGCTAAACCTGTCTCCCAGATCCAGCTGTGTGCCATAAACCCTGCCTGCTTTTATTTTATTTTTTAATCTGTATGTAATAACCCTGTATCCTCACTCACCTGCATGCAGTAACCCCACTTCTCTGTTCATGAACATGATGAGCTTCCAGGGTGCTGTAAGTGTGTGTGTGTGTGTGTGTGTGTGTGTGTGTGTGTGTGTGTGTGTGTCCCTAGCTGTCCTGCTCAGGCCCAAGTTCCTGGAAGCTAAGAGAAACTAGAATCTGAATAGACCATGTGTCCTGCATATACTAGGACTGCTCTTACTGACTGTAACGAGGTTGAACCTTATTGTCAACACTATTCTAATGCTACTTCTGTCTTTTGATTCATTTCACTTTAATGGGTTGCTTTTACTTCTTGCTGAACTATACCGAATTGAGTAGCATTCTGAGTCTAATGACTCTCAGCAAAGTGTTTTTCCTGTTCCTTCAGCTACCACAGCTCTTGGAGCAGAAGAGGACCAGCACTAAAGACTATCAACCCATTGGTGGTTCAGATTTTTCTCTCTTAAGAAGTTGATCACAGGACAATAAGGGATGTCTGTCCCCAAAGTAGTTGAAAACTATGTGGCTTGAGAAAAATAGAGGTAACAATTTCTCTACTCTGAGAAGCGTTGACTTCCTCTTTTTTAAAATTATACTCCTTCCTTCCACGCCTTCCACAGGTAGAACAATCAGTTTCCGTAAGCATGCTATCTCAAATGCCACGAGGCATAGGAATCTCAGCTGGGAGTCATTTTCATGCATCAGCTATCCGAAAGATCCTTTATCATATTTCCATACAAAATCTATAGTGGTGTAGAAAAACAGATCTATTAGCAACATAATTCATTTGAGCTCTGTTACCATCAGGATGATAGTTTCTTAATCATCAGGCTTGAAACAATGATGCTGTGGATTTAAATCTAAACACACACACACACACACACACACACACACACACACACGAGATAGATAGAGAGAGAGAGACAGAGGGAGAGAGAGTGAGCGCAGAGCGCACATACAAAAGGTATTTAAAGTAAGCAGCACCACACAGTGGTTGGACAAGGACTAGCTACAGTCCTTCCTATGCTCCAGCATTGGTTCCTTTGGAGATAAAAGATTGTTTCTTCTTTCCTTTTCCAGAAAATTGATGCAAGTGGCGTTATTCCTTGGAACCAGAAACGTTTTAATGTTCTTTAATGCCTGACTTCTTGACAAGAACAGTTGTTGGCTAAATTTCAAACCTATTTACAGATGAAAATGTGAACAGGAAAAAAAAAATACTTGTCATATTTTACCACGTGTGGTTATGTTTATTATAACCAAATGCATTTCAAAAACCCAGTGATTAAAAAAATGCCATTGCCCCTAGGGCTTTCCTTTTATCCTGTGACAAAGAGAACATTTTATTACTAAATTTAATCTTCTGAAAATCAAATTTTATAACTGAAAAATTGGCACAAACTAAAACATTGCTACGTTTCTTTAATGCTATTACAGGGACTGCATCAACAATGTGAAAGTAAAAGACAACTCTGATACTCCACATCCCACTGCTTTTTATCCTACATGTGAAGTATAAAACAGGTGTGAAAATCACTTTCACCAGGTCAGTATCAGAGGCATGACTTTCTCAGATTTTTGGAGTGGGAAGTCCCTACTTTCTAAAATATATTCCATCTGTGTCACAACGGGATGTTCATCTTTCCTGAACAATGCTTGATCTTTTAATACTTCCTCGGATACCCTCCGTGGATAGCTTTTCTAGGCATTCCTCCATACGTGAAGGGTTTTCAAGAGAACTCCAGCAGGATCCCCGGTATCTGAAGAGCCATTTGCTCTTTATTTAACGTTTCAAGTCTACTCACTGGAGGGGAAACATGACCGGCAACGGAGCTGTAAAATAACACGCAGTTAAGAAGAATGTACCACCAGAACCGGGAAGCCCAGAGAGCATCTGGGAATGACTAACAGAACAATAAAGGAGAGAAGAGCCTTGCATAACCCGAGTGGTGTAGAGGACATGCCCGTCCCTGGGCAAACGTACTTTAGGGAAAGTCCTCTCATTAACTTCAGTTTCTTGTTTTCTCCATACTTTTTAAAAGGTGGGACCTTAAAACTTGTTATCTTATTGAACGAGTATGGGTGTTGTGCCTAAACGTGTATCTGTGTGCTGCATGAGGGCCTAGTGCCCGAGGCTAGAAGAGTGGGGAGATACCCTAGTACTGGGATTACAGACAAGTGTGAACCTCTGTGTGGGTGCTGGGAGTCAAACCCTGGTCAGTAAGTGTTCCTAACTGTTGAGCCATCTTTCTCCTGCCCATTTTCTGTGTTCCCAACATTCTCATGTCTGAGGTCTTGTTTGCCAAGGGGAGAAGACCCCTCATCCGAACAACTCAATACCTAAAGCTAGTAAAAGACTTCCCTGCATGACTGCCTTCCCGATGTAATCAAAGCCAGCACCCATGCCCCTTAAAACCTGCCGTCTGATAAGAACTCTTACCCATGAGACACATCCAGGTATCAGAAAACTAAGGGGCCCTGACCCCACTGAAATGCTGCTGGCTGTGCTCACTTGCTTCTCCTACCCATTTCATTCCTTCCTGAAAACCCACAATATTGGATCTTACCCATAAGCGCACTGTCCCTTTCCCCACTTACGGGGTTTCCTCGGGCGCTCCACGTGGCTTGCCCGCCTCTTGGCAGAGCTGCGTCACTCAGGGGACTGGCAAAGTAAGCCTGACAAAATCTGTGTGAAGTTTTACCGGCATGCATGCCTGTGTCTGTGGACCACGTGGGTGCGTGGGATGCCCTAGAACTGGAATTCCGCATGGTTGTGAAATGCCATATGTGTGCTGGGAATCAAACGAGTCCTCTGGAGGAGCAGCCAGCGCTCTAAATTGCTGAGCCATTTCTCCAGCGTCCAAGGACGTCTTCTCTCAATGAGTCATTCCTACAATTGTGTGTGTCATCAAACTTTTAAAAAAAAAAATGGATCTTTGGTATGTACTATCTAAAACAGTTCCTCAATAATGTAGGGCTCTGAATTCCAACTTTTTAAAAGTTGTTCTGATTTTTTAACCGAGTTTGAAGTGTTAAAAACAAAACAAACAAGCAAGCCGCATACAGAATCAGTTAAATAGCCGGGACACACATCTGCAGGTAACAAGCAGCTGTCACACTTACATATTTATCTCACATGGCCTGATACGTTTGTATTTTGGCTGAATAATTAACATCAAGTTGGCTTCCTACTTCTCAGAGCTTGTGCTCAATTGACTCTGCCAGTCAGCTTCATCCGCCAGAGTCCGAGTGCCCCAAGGCTCAGACTATTTTATTTGTGCAAATGAACACTGTTCTTGTCATGTTATATTTAATAAAAGCACAG
>NW_026592890.1:15676202-15694105 GCF_907164565.1 Psammomys obesus | reverse complement strand
TATATATATATATATATATATATATATATATATATATATATATATGTAAAATAACACGCAGTTAAGAAGAATGTACCAAAAAAAGATAATCAAGAGAGCGGACATGGGGTAAGATTATCAATCCTCGTTTTGAAAGACAGATGGGATACGCATTGAACATTGACAGGAGTCTACTGAGCGCATTGGAAAGACTCTAACTAGCGGTGTTTTCAAAGCAAAGACTCATGACCAAACCTTTGGCAGGGTGCAGGGAATCATAAGAAAGAAGGGGAGTTAGACTGATGAGGAAAGGATAGGAGCTCCACAAGGACCAAATATATCTGAGCACAGGGTCTTTTCTGAGACTGACATGCAACCAAGGACCATGTATGAATGTAACCTAGAACCTCTGCTCAGATGTAGCCTGTGGTAGCTCAGTAACCAAATGGTTTCCCATAGTGAGGGGAACAAGGACTATTTCTAACAGGAACTCAATGACTGGCTCTTTGGCCTCCCCACCCCCCAAGGGAGGAGCAGTCCTGTTAGGCCACAGAAGAGAGCTTTGCAGCCAGTCCTGAAGATACCTGATAAAACAGGATCAGATGAATGGGGAGGAGGTCCCCCCTATCAGTGGACTTGGCAAGGGGCACGGTGGAGAGGAGGGAGGGAGGGAGGGACTGGGAGGGAATGAGGGATCGGGACACGGCTGGGGTACATAGTTAATAAAATGTAACTGATAAGAAAAAAATAAAATACGAAAAAAAAAAAAGAAGAAGAAGAATGTACCACCAGAACTGGGAAGCCCAGAGAGCATCTGGGAATGACCAACAGAACAATAAAGGAGAGACAAACTTTACATAGCCCGAGTGGTGTACAGGGCATGCCCATCCCTGGGCAAACGTACTTTAGGGAAAGTCCTCTCATTAACTTCAGTTTCTTGTTTTCTCCATACTTTTTAAAAGGTGGGACCTTAAAACTTGTTATCTTATTGAATGAGTATGAGTTATCTCATTTAACGAATATATATATCAGACTGTGGCAAAACAGGTGCAATTTTGGAGTTGTAGAAGAAAATCAGAAAAGCAGAAATCTTTGTTTTCTTCTTACTAATTACATGCATGCACTGAGTATATCAATAAAATGTTATCTACAACAGATGCTCAGGATTACTGAATTTAAATGTTATAAACATCAAACAGCTTCTGAAGCCAGGCATGCTCAGTCACCCTTTGGTTCCAGCACTCAGGAGGCAGAAGCAGGCAGTTCTCTGTGAGTTCTAGGCCAGCCTGGCCTACAGCCTGAGTTCCCTGACACCCAGGGCTACAGAATGAGACTGTGTCTCAAAAAGCCAAAACAAACAAACAAACAAACAAACAAACAAACCAAAAACTCCAGCTTCTGACTTTTGGGTCTGAACACGGCAAGTATGTACTGTTACATGGATATGTGTGTACTTGTGTGGGTAATTGAGAGTTCGTGTAGCACATGAGTTGGGCATTGTCGTTAACTAAATACCCCGCTCTGCTTAGGCACTTTAATTGCTGCAGGTTCGTTCTTATACTTAGCTTTTATAACTCCATCATATACACTATTATTCCAAAATGATAGCACAATACAGTTATCACTCTAAATGATCTAATGACAAGCCCCCGACTTCGCTTTAGCAACTGTATCGGCACATGTAGCCTGCAAGCCACAACAATTAAAAAACAAAACACTCAGTCCTAAATTACGGTTCTTTCTCTATTGCTCTAGGAAGATATTTTTAGACTAAATCATTTATATTTCTTTTGCAATTCGTATCAAGGAGGGTATGATTGTTACACAGACCCTTGTGCATGTTCAGTGGATGATGAGGGGCGGGGGATCTGGCCCAAGGCCCTATGTCTCTTTTTAGGCTCACTCTGCTCTGCCTTGGCTTCTAGAAGGGAGTGGATCACAGTCTGGGTGGTTTAGCCAGCCTGGTCTCTGCCAGAGCAAGGCGGAGAGTGTAGTGTAGTGCCTCGGCCAGACAGGCACGTTTTCCAGACCTACTTTTCTTTAGCCATGTCATTCATTACTGTCACCCTCTGCCAGGATGTACTACCATGGGAGGCATATCCTGGGGACCCAGGATCCCCTGTCTATATGAGCAGGTGGTCTCAGTTCTGGTCTGTCATTTTGATCCTGTCCATCCGCAGAGTTCAGGTATGCTGCTGTTGTATCCTGAAGCCGTAGTCGATTCTTTTTCTGTTTGTTCTTCTGGCCAGAGTTGGGGCCCTAGAGAAGGGTGCTTCAGCAAATAGGGAAGGGTCAGAATTGTTTCAGAACTTTCAAATTCAGTGCCTTCAGCTCCAGCTGGGAGGCCAGGCTAAGGATTAAGGGGTTGTACTTCTTCCTTCTCTGTCCCTGAGAGCAGCATTCAGAGCTTGATACCCCCACAGACAGTGGCAGAGGCACAACAGTAACACCTTACTTGTCTCACCCTGGCCTGATGACCTAGAATCTCAGGCTTAGCCTGTCAGTATTCATTGCCTTCGTTTGGGTGATCCTTCGGGTTGGCTGAGCTGGGCTGTCAATTCCACCGCCCTGGGAAGTTCACCCCTAGACCCAGCCAAATAAATGTGGGCCAAAGTGAACACAAACTGTCTCGGGTGTCTATACTTACTCCTGTCTGTACCTGATGTCTGACAGGCTCGGGCCTGAAAGGCAGAGAAGTCTGCCTTGATTCTTTTATGACTGGAAGATGAATGAGTGATTCTGAAAGTTGATGTGAGAGGGGTGTAGGTAAAGGCAGGAGTGACGTTCTGTTTTGGGACATACGGCTCTTGCAGTGGAGCTAAGTTCATGTCTCAACACCCACATTGGTTGGTGCACAGCTGCCAGTAACTCCGGGCCTATAGGGGTCATAGGCAGTTTTCCTCTGGCCTCTGAAGACACCTGCATGCATGCGCACACTCTTACACACACATACATGCTCACAGGATCAGAAATTAAATAAATACATTTTTAAACTCCACTTCCCCTCTCTAAAGAAATATTTACAAAGATTTAAGGTTAATAATTGAATTGATTATTCTTCTAAACATGGACGTATTTACAGGTGAGAATTATTCACTTTTTTCCTTATTTAGCTGTTGGAATACCTAAATATCATTCCGGGTGTGTACACGGCAGACGCAATAAAGAAATTGGTGAGAAGAAACTGTGGTGTACATAGGCTGATCCTAGGGTTCACCGGTGTCCTTCCTTGAATTTCAATTTGTTAGCGGAAACATCCTAGCTCTAGTCTATGATTTTAGGTTATCTGCTAAGGAGCATCTTTAGATTTGACACAGGTGGCAATGCTGTGAGTTTCAACCATTTCGTTGACACCTGTAGAATACTAAGGTCTCAGCCGTTGTCTCTATGAAGCCTGCTGACGACACTTCCTTGGCTTTTTTTAAGCTGAAATCTGGGGTTTAGCTTCCTTTGTGCACATACATTTTTGTCTCCTGCGAGCTCTCTGGGAAAACGTTGGCAAAACGCCGCCTTTCTCCTCATTGGCTACTATTTCTGAGTGGTCCAGGTCAGTTACAGCAACACTAGGTGGCGCTGTAGTTTGAAACAACTGATGAAGGACTAAAGAGACGGTGAAAGTCCCACATCCTAAAACTAATATTTACTAGAAAAAAAGGGGGTGGGAGTAGGGGGAAATTTAGCTTAATTAATTAGCTTATACAACCTACTAGATTGCTTTATAAAGTAAGTTTTAGCCCCAATTAAAATAATAATGCTTTCTGGAGGTGACTAATAAACCAGGTATAATTATTCAAAAATCATTTCATTTTTCCAGATATTGTAGCACATTACCAAATTTCACAACTTAATGTTTTATAATCTCAAAAACTAAATCTAATCATATGCCATTACCCCTTAGTAGAATAAACTATGTAAAAAGGTAAGTGTGTGGATAGGATTATGGCTTTCTCCTATATAAATCATGGGTACACGAGTAATTTATATGAAATGATCTCAGTAAATTATAAATTACATTAGAATCTCTGCTCAAAGCAAGTTTTGCAAACTTAGATGTAACTCAGGAGGCCGATTGCTGTGTCCCAAGAAACCCAGGTGATGCGCAGCAAACCACCTTCTGGCCAATTTTAGTTCTTCCCAGTCTGTATTTGGTGACATCTACCTTGGGTAATATTTTCAGTGTAGCAGGTCATCCCCTAATTACCATCTTTCCTCAACTTCAACTTGAGCTCAACTCTGAGTAAAATGATCCATAAATACCCCATTCCCCTTACAACCCTAAGGAGAATGAGCGTGGCACAAAGCTGGCATTTGTGTTGACACTCCCCAATCTAACACTGCATTGTCTCGTGTTATTCTTAGGTGTGGTCTTGGGACCCTTCACAACCCAGCCCTCCATGTATCCCCTATTAGTTAATTAAATGTAGAACGCCAGAAGAGACTTGTATCTGCATCCATAGAATAATACTGTGACAAGGTCCATTTTCCTAATACTAAGTGTTTCTAGATCATATTAAACTTTTATAATTCTTATAACTCATCGAATTTGTTTGTTGTCAAGTTTATAAATGTATAAAGTGCATTTTAATTTTTGTAATTTTCTACACTCTCTCGAATCTTCCTCATAACTCTCTTACCTGCCCCCCATACATCCCTTTTTTTTTTTTTCCAAATTCATGGTTTATGTTTGTTTTGTTGTTTTGAGACCCAGTGAGTTTATCTAGGATTGTCAGGGGTTTGGCACTATCTCGACGTGCTCAGTTGGTACACAACCAAAGATGATGTTTTCTCCACTGCCAGAATCCATAGGTAGCCAGTAGTTCAGCAGAGTGGGGTAGGATTTCATAAGTCTTTCCATTACCGATAATTGACTATTGATAGACCCAATATTGTGTAGTCTACTACAGGCAGTCATAGCTTCTGTGAATCCTAGACAGCATTTCACAGTCCTCTTCCTTGTTGGGTTCACAGTGTTTCATGTGCTCTCAGATAGCGTAAGAAAACCTTGAATGGAAAAGGTGTATAACTCATTTTCTGCTGAGAGGTTGGGAATGGAGGTGCCTAATAGCCTAGATAACCCTCTGCTATGTGTAGGGCTAGGCCATATCTAGCTCACTCTAGCTCTGAATAAGAACAGAGGTTGGCACTCTGGAAAGCAATCTGGCGCTTTCTCAGACAACTAGGAATAGCGCTTCCTCAAGATCCAGCTATACCACTCCTAGGCATATATCCAAAAGATTCTCAAGTACACAATAAAGACATTTGCTCAACCATATTTGTAGCAGCCTTATTTGTAATAGCTAGAAGCTGAAAACAGCCCAGATGCCCCTCAACTGAAGAATGGATGCAGAAATTGTGGTACATCTACACAATGGAATATTACTCAGCAATAAAAAAACAAGGAAATCATGAAATTTGCAGGTAAATGGTGGGCTCTGGAAAAGATCATCCTGAGTGAGCTGTCCCAGAAGCAGAGGGATGCACATGGTATATACTCACTCATATAGACATATAATATAAGATAAACCTACTAAAATCTGTACACCTAAAGAAACTAATCAAGAGGGAGGACTCTTGCTAAAATGCTCAATTCCTATCCAGAAAGGCAAAGAGGCTGGACATCAGAAGAGGGAGAAAAGAGGGAACAAGTCAGGAGCCTGACACAGAGGACCTCTGAAAGGCTCTGCCCTGCAGACTATCAATGTAGATGCTGAAACTTATGGGCAACCTTTGGGCAGAGTGCAGGGAATCTTAGGAAAGAAATGGGAAACAGTAATATCTGGAGAGGACAGGAACTCCACAAGGAGAGCAACAGAACCAAAAAATCTGAGCACAGGGGTCTTTCCTGAGGCTGCTGTTCCAACCAAGGACTATGCATGAAGATAACCTAAGACCCCTGCACAGATGTAGCCCATGGCAGTTCAGTCTCCAAGTGGGTTCCATTGTGATAGGAACAGGAACTGTCTCTGACATGAACTGATTGGCCTGCTCTTTAATTACCTCCCCCTGAGGGGGAAGCAGCATTACCAGGCCACAGAAGAGGACAAGGCAGCCACTCCTGGTGAGACCTAATTGACTCAGATCAGAAGGAAGGAAAAGAAGACCTCCCCTATCGGTGGACTTGGGGAGGGGCATGCATGCAGAGGGTGGAGGAAGGGAGGTATTGGGATGGAAGGAGGGAGGGAACCACGGGGTCATACAAAGTGAATAAAATGTAATTAATAAAGAAAAAAATTTCAAAAAAAAAGAACAGAGGTTGGTAATAGTCTAGAGTCTAGGTGACCTTTACGCAATCTATATGGCTGAGACCATGCCAGCTCTAGGGCCTTAACATAATGCCTGTAGTCCAATTATAGACTCCATCTTCACGGAAGAAGTGACACGTACTTTGAGAAGAGTTTCGATCTAGTTATGCCCCTTTGTGCACATGGGATTTTGTTACACAGGGAAACATTTTCCAAGTTGCACTGTACTTATACATTCCTAAAATAATTGGCCCAGTGTCACACTCTAGCGGTTTGAATCGACACTGCCTCCTGAACCAGATTCCTTTTTGCCTTATCTAGGACATTACTTTGATGGCTCTGGTACTTACAGAGACCTCCACACTCCCTGTCTCTCAGCTCTTACTTTCTTATTTCCCCTTGTTTTTGCTTTAATCCTAATTCCTTAATAGTGGGTGGAATATAGAATCTATTTGAGGCTTAACAGTCAACTGCCATTTATTCTCAGCAACTATAACAGCTCTGGATACCTCTATCCACCACTATTCATTACATATTTTCTGTATATGTAATATTAGAATACAATATTCTGTATAGAGAATATATATTTCTAAGCCATATATAGAGAATTAATAACCTCCCCTTTGGATTTTTCTCCTTTTCAGTCTATCATAGTATTATCTTCCCTAAATCTATTTTTACTGTGTAGTTAAGTGTTGAAATATGCCCACTGCTTCTCTGATATCTACTTGTATAACCCAAACTATTTGCTCTGGTGTTGAGAAATCAATCCATCTGATGCTGCCTGGCTTTTTAGTCTCAACTCTCTCATTTCCAGGCAATGGGAGTCCCAGGGATACATTTAATCCCCCCCACACACACACACTCATCTGACGACCTTTGTTGGAAGTACCCTCTTTCCTTCCTCATAAATGTCAACTCTATTAATGAAGTTGGTAAACTGCCAAGAAGTTTCAGCTCCCAGTTCTTTTACTTAACATCTATATGGTTTACTTGACTTTCTCGTGCCTCAGATTCATCAGTTTTAAGATGGGAATACCTACAGCTTTACAGAGTTGGCATGCGGACTGGACTGCCAGAGTCAGTCTACACTATATTAGTGCTTTTCAAGTGTATGCTGTTGGTACTATTTGCAAAATGCCCAGATGCATTATGTAAGAATTCATTGTCTTTTGTTATGTTCTAACGCCATGAGCCGAACTGTAATAAAACAGCATATACTGCCCAATGCATTAGTATACATACATGTCATATACTTTTAAATGCCTAAGAAAGTTTCTATAAATAACCTATCCAAATCAATAGTAGTGCTTTGAGCATTATAAGCGATAAATATCCATTAAATTCCATGTTTTGAGAAAAATGATGCTGTGAATAGGAGAAAGTAATATGCATCGCATTTTAAACATCCATTTGCTATCCATCTTACATATAACAAGAAGTAAATAGTTCACTGAAATCTCAAAATATGTAATGAATTTATTGCAATTCAATTTCTGACTTCCAGTTTAGGGGGTACCTAAAGTATTCCAAACAAATACTACACACTTTGATTTAGTTGAGCTCAAATGACACAGGTGCTTCAATCATTGTTTCAGCCATATCTAGTGGTTGCTTAGCTCAGTGCCTCCCCTTGGGTCTAGCTAAATGCCCTTGATAAAATGTCTTCCAAAGACATTGTCTTTTCTGTCTTTAATCCAAGTAAAGCAACATTATCTTTTAATACATCTTTTATTCTTTAATATTGCATATATTTTATTATTTCTTTAAATATATTGTTGACATTTGTCTTTATAATTTATTTTGCAAGATATCAATAGTGCATATATCTTTATTCCCCTGACAATGTTATATGTTTCAAAAACATACAGTTTTCTTTTTTAAATTTTATTTATTATTTATTACAATTTATTTACTTGGTATCCCAGTTCTACCTCCTCCCTCATCTCCTCCCAGTCCCACCCTCCTTCCCTCTTCTCTCCCTATGTCCCTACCCTATTCCACTACTAGGGCAGGTCCTTCTGCTCTTCTATCTGACCCTAGCCTATCAGGTCTCATCAGGACTGGCTGAATTGCAGACAAATGGATGGATCTAGGAAAAATAATCCTGACTGAGGTAACCTAGAAGCAGAAAGATACACATGTTATATACTCACTTATAAGTAGATACTAGACATATAAGATAAACACTAAAATATGTACTCATAAAAAAGCTGAACAAGAAGGAGGACCCTGAGGAAGATGTTCAATCCTTATTTAAAAGGACAAATGGAATACACATCAGAAGCGGGAGAAGAAAGTAAACAGGACAGAAGGCTACCAGAGAAGGCCTCTGAAAGAATCTTCCCAGCAGGGTATGGAAGCAGATGATGAGACTAATAGCCAAACTTTGGGCAGAGTGCAGGGAATCTTATGAAAGAAGGAGGAGATAGTAAGACTTGGAGGAGACAGGAGCTCTACAAGGAGATGAACAAGCCAAAAACCTGGACACAGGGGTCCCTGCAGAGACTATGTTCTAACCAAGGACCATGCATGGAGAGACCCTAGAAACCCTGATCAGATGTAACCCGTAGGCAGCTCAGTCTTCAAGTGGATTTCCTAATAAGGAGAGCAGGGTCTGTCTCTGACATGAACTCAGTGGCCTGCTCTTTGATCACTTCCCCTGGGGATTCCAGCCTCGCCAGGCCACAGAGGAAGTAAAGCAATATTACTAACCGCTTCTCAAAGGATCCATTTTTCATGTCTTTAAATCAGCTTAAACGCTCTTTCAAAATTCATTTCTTCATCAAAAAGAAAACATAGAAACCAGTGTCCCAAATTAAGGATGGATGGCTTTCTGGATATGTTGAAGTACATTATATTTTCATAAAAGCTGCTTTGAGGCCTTGTTCTCACTTGATTGATAAGACACTCAGAACATGAGTAGACTTGTGTGGACTTTCCATACCTTTCTGACTTAGTCTCTAAGTGAACTGCTTTGCAATGGTGTCCATGAGCCATTCTCAAGCATATCAAGGACATTCTATGAGGTATTATGCTCCCCAGTGAATTAAATGTCCTGAGCAGATGTGATGAACTCCTCTCTCTCTCTCTCTCTCTCTCTCTCTCTCTCTCTCTTTTACCACAGTCAGAGCCATCAAATAAAATCAGACCATGAAGGCCTCCTGAGGAGAGGCTCTTAACAGCGACTGGGTAGCCTGCTATCCACTCCTAATCTTTATCATTTGCAGATAACGCTAGAAGAGGTAGCTGACGGTAATGAGAGTGAAAGAGACTAAAGTCTTATTTTAAATTAATTTAGTATGCTTATTACATTCCCCTGGCCTAAGTACAAATCACCTCCCTCACATAGTCTGTAGTCAGTGTTTCACGTATAACACGATTTACTGCCAAAGAGCTGTGTCTCTTCTAGTCCTTTTTGTTTATTTACATCGTTAGAGTTAATAGCTAGATCCCTTTCACTAATTCAAAAGCTTTGTTTATTACTATTTAGGTTGTTCAAATTTAGAAAACTATTTCTAAAATGCTCCAATGTATCACAAACCGGAAAGGATTAGGAAGTTTCCAAAATACTGGGTGAATTTGTGGTTGAAAGCCTAAGTTGATAGATGATAACCACAAAATCCCACATGTGAAGGAATGCTCTTTTCCTTCAGGAGAAGCAAAGGCACCAAGGGAAGCGTTGAGCTAGCTTTCCCAAAGGCTTATGTCTTAAAAATTGGAACAAGACCAAACTCTGGAAACTGTTAAATTTTTCTTTTTCTTTTCTTTCTTTCTTTCTTTTTTTTTTTTTTTTAAGGGATTAAGCCTGAAACCAGGCTGAGGGATAACCACGATGAACTGGCAGATGGATTGTGCTCAATTGGTATCAGATGTCCAAAGTAAAACACTAACTAATCTTTCCATCCACTTTCATGATAGTGGCAGGCAAAGCAGAACCTATTTTTTATCCTCGTCCATGGCATGTGATGAAGACTCTGTCTTACCTTTGTGCGTTTGTTGTTTATGACAGGTCGTATTTTCTATGACAGCCTTAGAAAGCAACTGTTCTTTAACCCAGGAAGTGGTATAAACGGCCCAATAGAGATGTTACCAGTTCCTAAACAGTGTCTAAGATTTGAAAATAGCTCAGATGAAGTTTTTAAAAGATTTTTCAACATAAGCTGCATTTTTACTTTATTTTTCTCATTCATATGCAAATTTTATTTATTCTTTAATACATAAAATAATGTGCATATCAGAGAACTGTTTTAAAATACATGTCTTTGGGTTTATTATCAGTAAATATTTTATTTTTATACTCATTTTACATAACAAATCTGTGATATAGAAATATTAAAAGAGGTTCATAGGATAAGAAAAGAGGATTAAAATTCATAGGAAAGGACTAGTGAGGTAACAGGGAAAAGCAGTATTCACTGTCCAAAAAGACAAGAGAAGAAAATTAGTGTTGCTTGGTAATTCTTTTTTTTTTTTAATTAAATTTTTGGAAGAAGGAGAAAACAAGAAACAAGACAAGAGCCTACCACAGAGGGCCTCTGAAAGACTCTACTTAGCAGTGCATCAAAGCAGATACTAAGACTCATAAACAAACTTTGGGCACAGTGCAGGGAATCATATGAAAGAAGAGGGAGTTAGTAAGACCTGGAGAGGACAGGAGCTCCACAAGGAGAGCAACAGAACCAAAATATCTGGGCACAGGGGTGTTTTCTGAGACTGATACTCCAACCAAGGTACATTCATGGATATAACCTAGACCCCCTGCTCAGATGTAGCCCAAGGCAGCTCAGTATCCAAGTGGGTACCCTAGTAAGGGGAACAGAGACTGTCTGACATGAACTCAGTGGCTGGCTCTTTGGCTCCCCCCCCCCCGCCCCAAGGGAGGAGAAGCCTTGCCAAGACACAGAGGAGGACATTGTAGCCAATCCTGATGAGACCTGATAAGCTAGGGTCAGACGGAAGGGGAGGTGGACCTCCACTATAAGTGGACTTGAAGAGGGGCATGGGAGATGAGGGAGGGAGGTTGGGATTGGGAGGGAGTGAGGGAGGGGGCTATAGCTGGAATGCAATAAAATGTAATTAATGTAAAAAAAATAAAAATTTAACATTTTTTACTTTAAATGAAAATAATTTGAGTCATTATAAACATTACAAATACTCACTATCTAAAAAAAAGGACAAAAAAATGAACAAAACTGGAAGAAGTTAAAAACAGCAACAGCATTTAGCAATCTTTTTCTTAATGTTTCTATCTTACAGTCTCAAGTAATTAATGGGCACATGTGAAATTGCACAGCTATATTTGTCTGTGGAGGACCATCTTACGCCACATATTTTTATTCCACATTTCATTGTGAATATTGTCAGTAAATAAAAAATTAAATGGCTTCATAGAGTAATATTGAATAAATTTATGTATGTTTATAAATTCAGCTATGGATTATGTTTATGTTTTGCTACTGTATATAAAATTTTCGTGAACAACCTGAAGAATGTGTCATTACCAGATTCATACAACTGGATCTGCAGTTTGACAAAAAGTTCCTTTATTTTAAACATCTATCTATCAATCAATCTATCTATCTGCTATCTATCAATCTATCTACTATCTAGCTAGCTATCAATCATCTATCAACTATCTATCTATCAATTTATCTATGTATCAATCAATCAATATACTCTATTGATCTATCTACTATCTATCTACCTGCCAGTCTGTCTGTCTGTCTAACACATTCATGTATGCAGCGGTCATAATAATATGTAGGAGTCAGTTCTCTCCTACTTTGTGGGACCTGGGGACTGAACCTGGGCTATCATTCTAGGAGCAAGCACCGTTGTCCACTAAAATATTTTTCAGGTCCCAATCCAGGTGCAGAATATCTGCCTTGCAGAAGGATTTTATTACTTTTATCCCAAATAATGCGTGATCAGTTTGATTTACTGTGATAACATTACAGAAGGCAGGTCCGATCGACTTCTACTGCAAATCTGATTTCTGAAGATATTTAACCTTGTGTTTGGATTCATTCACTTTGTTTATGTCGAAATTTGAAATACTAATACGTACGAATTGTTTAATCTTTTGTGTAATATCACTTTATTATATCCTTTATCATCTATGTTTTTATATTAAATGTAATTATTCCTTTTAAATTTATCCATATATTTATATTATGATTCACAAAAGTAGCAAAATTACAGTTATAGAGAAACAAAATGATTTCTTCATTTATTCTCTCATATATCACATCCTGACCACAGTTTCCTCTCCTTCCTTTCTTCCTGGTCCCTGCACACTCCCTCCCTTCTCTCCCAATGCATTACTCCTCAATTTCCCTTTAGAAAAGGGCAGGCTCCCCACGGATCTCAACCAAACATGGTATATCAAGTTGCTGTAAGAGTAGGCACCTCCCCTCATATTAAGGATGGATAAGGAATTCCAGTACGGGGAAAAGGGTCACAAAAGCAGGCAAAATGAGTTAGAGATAGCTCCTCTTTCCACTGTCCGCAGTCCCACAAGAAGACATAGCTACACAACTTTAACATACGTGCAGAGGGTGTAGGTCAGATCCACGCAGGCTCCCTGGTTGTCTTTCCTTCCACTCTTCGGCAGAATTCCCCAAGCTCTACCTAACATTTGGCTATGGCTCTCTGCCTCTCTGATGATGATTATGCTAGGCTCATGTCTATGATTACAGCAGAATATCAATGACTTTTTTCTTCTTTTTTATTCTTTTTGTCAGTCATGTTTGGCTCTATCTTGGGTCCCTGGACTACTGACTGAGCATCAGGTTCCTGCCCCTCTAGAGAGTGTGTGGGGGTGGGGGAGTTCTCTTGCGGCATGGGTCCCAAGCTGGACCAGTCACGTTGGCCACTCTCACAATTTCTGCTCCACCTTTACTCAACTACAGCATGTAGACAAGACAAATTATAAATCAAAGGTTTTGTGCCTGGGTTAGTGTTCCAGTCTCTCCACTGGACTTGCATGGTTACAGGAGATGGCCATTTCAGGCTCCCTCTTTCCATTGCTAGGAGTTTTAGCTAAGGCCACCCTCATAGATTAGGGGGGATTGCCATTGCACTAGGTCTCTTTCTTGTCCCTGAAATGGCCCCCAGTTCCAGTTGTCTTTCCCAGTACTGTCTCCCTTTATCCTTCCCCCACCTGGTCCCTCTTGCTTTCATTGCCATCTCTACCCTCATCCACCCATAATGTCTATTCTATTTCCCTCCCAGGGAGATTCATGTGTTCCCCTTGAGTCCCCGTTATAACTTAACCTCCTGCGTTTGTAGCATGGCTATCTTTTACTTTATAACTAATATCCACTTATAAGTCTCTACATATCATCTTTGTCTTTCTGGGTCTGTGTTAGCCCACTAGTTCCATCCATTTGCTTACAAATTTCACAAGTTATTTTTTTTTTAAATAACTGAGTAGTACTCCGTTATGTAAACATACGACATATATATATACATATTTTATTAATCCATTCTTTGGTTAGGGAAATCCAGGTTCTTTCCAGGTGGTGGTTTGAATAGGTATGGCCCCCATACACACACATGTTTGAGGGCTTGGTCCATAGGGAGTGGCACTATTTGGTGGCGTGGGCTCCTTGGAGTAGATGTGGCCTTGTTGAAGGAAGTGAGTCACTGTGGGGTGGGCTTGAAGTCTCATATGCTCCAGCTATCCTCAGTGTGGCACACGGTCTCCTGCTGCTGCCCACAGATTAAGATGTAGAACTCTTGGCTCCTCCAGCACCATGTCTGTTTCCAAGCTGCCATGCTTCCCACCATGACGATAATGGGCTAAACCTCTGAAACAGTAAGCCCATCTCCAAATATATGTTTTCCTTTGTAAGAGTTATCTTGGCCATAGTGTCTTTTCAGAATAAAACCCAAACAAAAACATCCAGTTTCTGGCTACTACGAATAAAGCTGCTATGAACCCGATTGAGCAAATATTTGTGTGGTATAATGAAGCATCCTTGGGATATAAGCCCAGAAGTGGTATATCTGGGTCTTGAGGCAGATCAATTCCAAATCTTCTGAGAAACTGCCATATGTATTTCCAAAGTGGATGTACAAGCTTGCACTCCTACCAGCAATGGGGTAGTGTTCCCCTTGTTCCACATTCTTCCTTGCCTGAGCTGTCACTTGTGGTTTTGGTCTTAGCCATTCTGACAGGTGGAAGGTGGAATCTCAGAGTCATTTGCATCTCCCCAATGCGTAATAATGTTGAATGTTTCTTTAAGTGTTTTTTGGGCCTTTGAGACTCCTCTGTGGAGAATTCTCTGTTTAAATCTGTGCCTTATTTTTAAATTGGATTGTTAGGTTTATTGATGTCTAGTTTCCTGAGTTCTTTATATACTTTGGAAATTAGCCTTCTCTCAGATGTGGGGTTGATGAAGATCTCATTCTGTAGGATGCCGTTTTGTCCTATTGACAGTGTTTTTGGCTTTACAGAAGCTGGTTGATTTTAATGCCTGTGCTACTGGTGTTGTGTTCAGAAAGTTGTCCCCTGTGCCAATGTCAGGGCTATTCTCTGCTTTTTCTTTTATCATGTTTAGTGTATGTGTTTTTATGTTGAGGTCTTTATACACTTAGACTTGAATTTTGTACAGAGTGATAGAAATGGATCTATTGGCATTTTCCTACCTACTGACATCCAGTTAGACCAACACTGTTTGTTAAAGATGCTTTCTTTTCCCCATTGTATAATTTTGGCTATTTTGTCAATAGTCAGGTGTCCATAGGTGTGTAGAATTATTTCTGTGTCTTTGATTCAACTCTGCTTATCAACCAGAGATTTTTTATTAGCATATTAGTTTTTATGCTAATCCCATGTGGCTTTTATTAATTTAACTCTTTAGTATAGCTAGAAATGAGGGAAGGTGACACCTCCAGAAGTCCTTTTATTGAATAGGATTTTTTTAGTTGTTTTGTTGTTGTTATTGCTGCTACTGCTGCTGATGTTTTGAGTTAATCTTGTATCCAGCCACTTTTCTGAAGGTGGAGGAGTTTCCTGGTAGAATTTTTGGACGCACTTATGTATACTATCATAGCATCTGAAAATAGTGATTCTCTTACTTCATGTTTCCAATCTGTATCCCCTTAATCTCCTTTAGTTGTCTTAGTGCTGTAGCTAAATTTCAAGTACTATATTGAATAGATATGGAAAGAATGGACAGCCTTGTCTTTTTCTTTATTTTAATGATATTTTTTAATTTCTCTCCATTTAATTTGATGTTGGCTATTGGCTTGCTGTATATCGCCTTTATTATGTTTAGGTATGTTCTTTGTATCCCTGATCTCTCCAAGACTTTTATCACAGAAGTTGTTGAATTTTGTCAAAGGTTTTTTCGGCATCTAACGAGATGATCATGGTTTTTCTTTCAGTATTTTTTTAATATGGTAGATTAATTACATTGACAGATTTTCATATGTTGAACCCTCCCCTTTATCTCTGGGCTGAGGCCTACTTGACCATGGTGGATGATCTCTTTTTTCATATGTTCTTGGTTCAGTTTGTGAGTATTTTATTGAATATTTTTGCATCAACGTTCATGAGAGAAATTGCTCTGTGTTTTGTTGAATCCTTGTGTTTAGGTATCAGGATGACAGTGAACTCATAAAATAAATTTGGCAATTTCTTTTACTTCTATTTTGTGGAATAATTTGAGGAGTCTTGGTATTGACTCTTCTTTGAAAGTCTGGTAGAATTATACATTAAAACTATCTTTGTCTGGCTTTTTCTTGGCTGACAGACTTTTAATGAGTGCTTCTATTTCTGTAGGGGCTATAGATCTTTTTAAATTGTTTATCTGAGCTTGATTTAACTTTGCTAAGTGGTATCTATGATGAAAAGTATTAATTTATTTCAGATTTTCCAGTTTTATAGAGTACAGGTTTTAAAAGTATGACCTAATGAATCTTTGGATTTTCTCAGTGTCTGTTGTAATGTCTTCTTTTGAATTTCTAATTTTGTTAATTTGGATATTGTCTCTCTGCCTTTTAATTGGTTTGGCTAAAAGTTTGTCTATGTTGTTACTTTTCTCAAAGAACCATCTCTGTTTTAGGGCCATTTTGTGGTACAAGGAATCCAGGGAGCTCACAGTGCGAAGCTTACTTTTGCTGTCTGAAATAATTTCGGTTTATCTTTGTTTGTTTTGTTACTAGTTGAAGCTATGGAGGTATGAGAAAATCAATATAGGTAACAATTGCAGTAGTCAACCACTATGTAGCCATTTTGGAAATGTTTAACTGCTTGATAGTCCTCTAATCTAACTTATAATCAAGAGAAAACAAGTACGCAAAATATAGTTTTCTTTTAGGCCATTTTATCCAGGCTAAAAGGTGACATTTACATTTAGGGTGCGTCTTCCTGCTTCAAGTAATCTGATTAAGAAATTCCTCATAAGAGTGTCTACCATTTTAGGTTTTAGTTTATTCTAGGTCAAGTCACGTTGACAACCTAAGATTAACCTTAGCTTTTTTTTTTTCATCTTTTTTTTCTGTTAAACCAGCTTACTGCATGTGGCCCATGTGATTAAGAAGTTAAAATTGTGTCATATAATCTAGCATGCAGTAAGATTATGAGTACAGTTCCAATTTCTGGGAGTCAGATGCTGCCGGCAATCAGAAGACTAAATCTACCCCAATGCCAACCTCCTCAGTGATAAACGCAGTTCTAGTCCATGTTGAGATAACCCGGCCTTCATCTGTCTTTTGCAGCTAACTAGTTGCAAAGTCACTCGATAAAAAAGGGTCACCATATGCTGGACTGCCTTATTCTAGATTTATGAGTACAAATGTTGGCCATGACTACTAAATTTCTGCACATTTAGGTGTGAATATCCTTGGAAGTAATACATTTCTATTTTCATTACCTTCACAATTGTCCTAAAATTTTGCATATGTTTAGCAGTTTGGTTTCTAATGCCAATTATTTAAAATTCATTCAGCAAAAGTGGGTCACAACCGGAACAAAATAGCAGGTGTTCTAGAATCATACAAAGACTTCTAACTTATTATTTCATTACTCCTATTGTTGGGAACACTGTGTGAAGGTTTGTCTCTGTCCTTCTTCACCTCCCTAAGTTATTCTCTGATTTGCCTTAATAAAGAGCTGATGGCCAATAGCTAGGGCAGAAAGTGGAAGGCAGGATTTCCCGGTAGGGAGAAAGGGACTGTGGGAAGTCCCTTTGACAAAAGAAAGGAGAAGAGACAGATGTGACAATGGGTCTGGAAGGTGCATAACCAGCCATGTGGCAGGACACGGCTAGGTGGTTGTATTAGCTCAGATGAGCTAGCTGAGAGTCTGCACAGCTGAGGCCTAAGCTTTAAAATATTAGAAGGTCTTGGCGTCTTTATTTTTATGGTGGGCGGGTTACCAGGGCCATACAATGTCTTATTAAGTGTCAGATTGTTTCTTTATGGCCATTTGAACTTTATTATTATTATTATTATTATTATTATTATTATTATCATCATCATCATCATCATCATCATCATCACTAGTCCCTAGGATCTATTCACCTGGATGATCATGTTTTTAACAAAACCTCAAACATATGATTTTACCAATAAAGACTCAGGAACCAGATAGGGGTGAAAGCCTGTTAGCTCAGAGAGGCTAGATAGATAGATAGATAGATAGATAGATAGATAGATAGATAGATAGAT
>NW_026592890.1:15600595-15676192 GCF_907164565.1 Psammomys obesus | reverse complement strand
GATAGATAGATAGATAGATAGATAGATAGATAGATAGATAGATAGATGCCCAGCTAACCTTCTTCTTCAGTTGACATCCCCAAAGGAAAATCCATGCCATCTCAAAAGAACCTCTCAAACTGAATGTCCCTCCCTTGTGCATGTCTTACTAACCATCCTCCTGACTTCGTCTTACTCTATTTTTTTTTATTCTATGTTTACTCCCTGTCAAATTAATATCAATATTTAGTCCTATGGATTGAAAATGAAGCCACATAATTGTTTGTTTTAAGTAGCTACCATATATTAAGATTGTTACGTGTGAGTACATCATAAGATACTCTGCATGTGTTTTAAACTCAACAATAGTTGACATAGTTAGCCTTGTTCCAGTTTTATAGATGTGAAAGCTGAGTCTCAACAAAGATAATTAGCTTAATTCAAGCCATACACAGTTTGTAGCATGAAAGCTGAGATTTGCATTTAAGGATTAACTTCTTCTGCCTCTATACTGAAAAATATTTCAGATATGAGTCCCTTTAAACTAAACATCATTTGTGAACGATAATAAATGTGGCACAGTCTTTGGAAGGTGTCTAGGGCATGGCCAGCCACTTAGTCTCGAGAGGACTTTAAGTTCCTTTCCTTCATTAATACAATGAGCTAAATAGTTGGGTTAAATTGTCAAAAATATCCCTAATGTTAAGGTGAATTTTCCATGGAACCATAAACTCACATCAGTTTTCTACATATGTTTTAAGAAGCCAAAGCATTTATGGCCACTTGTCAATTTGCTCAGCTATCCATTAAAACTGTACAATTTCCTGATCTTGTATAAATATTTTGACGTATTTCATACATTTTCAATATTTTATACATTCAGAGGAAAATTGAGTAACGAGAAAAGAAATAGCTCATGATTTCTCCATCGAAAGTCCTTTTAAGTAGAACTTCTTGAAGTTAATAAAATCATGACACTTCCTACTTCTTCATCTTTGAACATATGTAATTGTTAATTTAGTCACAGGTATAATTTGAGGCTCCACGTAATTGTTGATTTATTCAATTACAAGTAAATGTGTTTGCAATAGAATTTCTTTATTAAAAGTAACAGAAAAATATAGTGTTGATTGTCAGAGACCAGAAGTGGTATAGAAAATAAAACGTTTAGACATGACTAGACATTAACACCAAAAAGACTGGAAAGTTTCAGAGAGGAAAAGCTTGAGCCTGCGTACCATATCGTCATGCCATCTTAACTCCACGCCTTCATGCGGTTGTCCACCTGTGTAGGAGCTGAGTGGTGGTGGATTTGGGTTACAAATCCCTGTGTTCTAAAGAGGCTAAGCATGCTAAACTTTCATCTCAGACGTGTAATCCATCTCCATTAGGAAATTAATAGACACTAACAGCAGCAGTGGCAGCAGCGACGGCTGTAGCAGCAGCAGCAGCAGCAGCAGCAGCAGCAAATGTCAATAATGTATGCCCAGGAACTAAATATAAAGGGCTCAATGAAGCCAATTTGCTCAGAACACGTAAACCTTGAGTGGGTGTATATTCTCTGACTTGGTGGTTCCGCTTCTATGATATTACCTCACAGACTATTACACTTGATTACATGTACAAGGACATTGACTGCATTATTACTTGTAAAAGTTGCAGAGACTAGTATATTGCTTTACCCTTTCTATGCTGCCATCCCAGGTTTCTGAGCCTTAAATGTCTGTCTTTCCCATGCTGGATTCTAGCATTCTTTTGATGGTCATTCACCATTATTGTTATTTTGGTTTTTGCTTTTTCTTTTACCAAGGAGGAGAGGAGATGTAGACACCTCCAAAAGACCATTTAAAAATCATAGAACTAATGTATTCCTAAGGATTTCTTTATCTTTTCACAATTAGACATTTTCCTTTTTCTATTATTAAAAATAGATTTTTTTTTCTTATATAATACATTGCATTTATCGTTTCCTCTCCTTTTACTTCTTCCAGTTCCTCTCCACGTGCCCTTCTCTCTGGATCCATTCCCTTTCTGTCTTTCATTAGAAAAGAACAGGCTTCTGAGACATAACAAGCAAACATGATAAAATAAAATATAATAAGATAAAGCAAAAACTATCACTTTGATGCTGGACACAGAAACCCAGCAGCAGGTACAGGAAAATAATCTCACAAAAATCAAAAGAAGGGAATCACATAACACACACATACACACAGACAGGCAGAGAGAGAGAGAAAGAGAGAGAGAGACCACTATGACTATCACTGCCAGCACCACCAACAACAAGAAAATAAGAAGAATCAACAAACATTGATATATCCCAATATGAATGCTTCCAATTTCCCAATAAAAAGACACCTCAACATTACAGATTGATAATACCTCAGGGTAAAAGGTTGGGAAAATATATTCCGAGCAAATGGAAGCAAGAGGTTGTAAGCATTTCAATATCTACAAAAATAGACTTCAACCCCAAACTTATCAAAAGAGATTGGGAAGGACACTACATACTATCAAAGGAAAAATCCATCAAATCACAATTAGATTTTTATTTTATTATTTTATTTTATTTTATTTTATCTTATGGTGGAAAAAGTACATATTTAGAGTTAACCAGCTGGACTGAGTTTAGATTATTCCAATCTTGTTGGCAACATCCAGAGCATCATAATCAGGAGCCAACCGAACATACGCCTTCTTCTCTTCGTCAGGCCTTGTCAGGGTATTAACTTTGTCCACATCAATGTCATAGAGTTTCTTCACGACCTCTTTGATCTGGTGCTTGCTAGCCTTGACATCCACAATGAACACAAGTGTGTTGTTCTGTGCTTTCTTCATGGCTGACTCAGTGGTCAAGGGAAATTTGATAATAGAATAGTGGTCAAGCTTGTTTCTCCTAGGTGCACTCTTCGGAGGGTATTTGGGCTGCCTCTGGAGCCTCAGGGTCTTGGGCAGCCAGAAGGTGGGTGACATATGGATCTTCTGTTTGTGGCTGTGAAGTCCTTTCAGCGCTGTCTTCGTAGCTTTCAAGGCCTTCGCTTTGGCTTCGGCTTTGGAAGGGGCAGGAGCTTCCTTCTTCACTTTCAGCATCATCTTGGCAAAAAGCTAGATTTTTTTTAAATAGTAGCATTTACAGTTTCATTGATTCTTCACTTTTGAATACAGGAGACATTTATTGGTAATGATCAAAAGTGTAAGATAGATAGGAGAAACTTCTTGTAGATACTCAAAAATTAAGCATAGAATCTTCTTTCTAAATAGTAGTATGCTGTCAGTCTAGGCCATACCACAACTCATTATTTGTGTATGACACAAATAATGACACTTAACCTTATCATTTCAATAATTGTGGCATGAAGAAGTAGATAAAAGTTTTTCTCTATTATTTACCTTGTGTTAAAATACTAAAGTCAATGAAGACGCACTATGTAGACCTGGTGAAAAGCTGCAACAATGGAACACAAGAAATTAGTTAACCCTTACTATTGTCATTCTGAACATCCATAGCTATTAAATACAGATAAAATTATAATTAAAGACATTTAAATCTAGAACTTATTGTAAGATCACATACTCAGAAGTACCCAGGGCCCTTTACCATCTTCAAATTTGAAAGGTCCAACATGGCCTAACTCTCTTTTGCTGTCCATTTGCTAATATTTTTGTTCTATTGATTACAAAATCTTTAACATATTAATTCCACTTTTATTTGGTATTTTGTAAATGAAGAAAATGGCTCACTTTCCTTCACATAAGTGCCTTCAAATGTTTCACTAAGGCGTGAATGATCTTTTCCTGTCCTCATGACAGCTGAGTTCTACTGAAGTGAATCTGGTTACATCTTACTGATCATGTTCTGCAGTTTCTGTGGAGAATAACAGTAACTACCTTTACTCCTATAAAGCATCATTATTTGCATGAAGTCCACTTGTGTGAAATTTTCAATTCTCAGATTTCATGGAAAGGTTAAGTGTCAAATTTCTTTCAATCTTGGAAGAAGAAGATTAAAAAAAAAAAAGCAAAGAGTGAATACGGGAGATATCAAGGAAATTCTAGGAGCGTTCATTTCTAAATCATTTAATTTTTCCAAAATTATTATTTTCTTCATTCATTTTGAAAATTAAAACACAGAATTGGGTGGTTGCATAAGTTATTGATGTATCAAGGCAAAGGCTAACCTTCAGGCCTAGGAAACATGAGTGACTAACACTATTAAAACTCAATAGCACTCTTCAATGCTGTTGGGACTTTCTTTGCACACCTCAACTTTAGGATACCCCTAACTTTCTCCCAAATTAGAAATATTTTGTCACATAATCAGGAGCATCACGAGAAAGAACATCTCAATTGGCAAAGACACTTAAAAAATATTGAAATATAATCTTGAAGCCACTCAGAACAGATTTTTCTATATACTGTATCCACAATTCAGACAATACTTTTAGACAGTGATCACAGGCTCTGTGAATGAAACGTAAGCCACAAAGTCAATAGCAAGGACTTTCAAAAAAACATTCTATAGTTGAAAAACATTTTTCCAGGTATACTGACCCACACTTACAGTCTGGGAAACAGAAACTGAAAATTGAAACCAGCCTGGGCTTCATAGAAGGAAACTATTAAAGGAATAAACTGGATGTCCATTTTGTGCAGCAAATGGCTTTGCAAACCTGCAAAGAGCAACAAATGCTTCCTGACACAATTCATTCAGATTCAAAACACCTTCTGTTATTAAATGCAGTATTTTTACTGTATATACAATGTTTCCTGTTTTTACAGAAGCATAATGCTTTAATTATGGGAGACAGACACTTCAAATAATCTTTCTACCTCCATCCCTCAGCATGTATCAAATTATTGAATTGTGTGTTAATGCTGGATTTTAAAATGTTGTCTGAGTTGTTGACTTGACTTTTACAAAAATTATTAAATGTATTGGGATTAGAATTGAGATAGAATTTTCAAAAATTGCTGCAATGGTTCTAAACACAACTTTGATATTTTATGCTATGTATTTATGCAAAGTGGCATTCTCAACATTGATAATTATAAAAACCAAAGTCATCCATCAACTCTGAAGCATCACAGACACTGTGTGTCTTGTAGTAGCAAATATTCAACCAAAATTCAATTATTCATATAAATTTAAATGAGAATATCCAAATTTTACTAAATTTTTAAAGTGGTAAATTACATGTATAATAAAAGATTTTTAAAAATTATCTTGTGACTTATTATTAATAATTTATTGCCTGTTTTGTATATCCATGTACTAAGTGTCACACAACAATTTCTTAGATAAAAAATGAGCATGGTGTGAAAGTTTAAGAAACCCTAGTTCAGTCCATTCGCTACAAATAAAGTGAAGCCCAGCGTAGTTAAGTGACTTGTCTAAAGTCCTGTAGGCAGTAGGAGAGCTGGCACCAGAATCTAGGTAGACACACTTACTTCTGGACACTTCAACATTCTAGCTGTATGGAATGAATAATCAATAAAACATAGCCATTATTTAATGTTACTTTCATTACAGAGTCAGGTTAAGGAGAAATTTGCTAAGATTTTGTCTGATTAGTGACAGGGACACAGAAGAGAGTGTCAAGCCTGTAGTCTCCTTGTTAACTTACTGGAAAGCTCTATGCTCTGTGCTCTGTGTTTTTATGCTCACCCCGAGTAATAGGGTGATGATTTCCACTGGGAAACATCACTGCCTCATTGCCTTGTGTGGGGTCAACTAGTAACCAGCATGAACAACTATTCAGGTGGTCTTCAACCATTTATCATCAAGCAAGATGGTGATTTGAAGAGCTATAAATAAACCTGGTTCATGTTAAACCTTATTACTCTGGAAGGTGGTTGTGACCTACTAATGTTTTCTCTGTGATAAGACACAGATCATCTGTGTAATGACCAGACAGGTAGAGGACATTTACCTTAAGACATGAAAATAGATTATTAAGCAACACATATACTCCAACAGGTCATTCTTTGTTCAATTCCTAAGTCTTCCCCTCAACTTCAGGTGACAGGTGTTCAGACTATGCCAGATTCCAGCCTGAAAAATAAATGTCAGTTGCAGGCAGGTCCCAGGGTATTCTCAACAAGCCTCCCAGTTCCCTCAGGATTCCAACTTGCCCTATCTAATGTGTCCATAACACAATCTAGAAATTCAAAGAGGGAAAAACATAGAAAACAGTCAGTGCCAAGAAAGGACTGTGACATTGCAATTTAGCTGGAGAATTCTTACTCCCTTTTTAATGTGGAATTCATTCAAATGTTGTCTGTTTAGTGACAAGCTGGGACTCCCCAGGAACATAAATCATTTTACTTTATAACAGCCATTGTTTATGACTATACATCAGTTTTATTTTTTATTATAATCATATGAATTTACATCTTCTAGTATTGTGAATTTCTAGAATATGTAAAACCATATACATCATTATTTGCCTAGAGCTCACAACAGGGAATCAATTAAATTTTGACAATAATCTTTGTGTCTGATTTGCTTTTGGAAGGCGTTGTTAATTATTATGCTTTTTAGAAAGTGCACATACTCCTATGCAAATGGTCAATGTTAACAAAAAAGCACATAATACAATACACTCAGCACCCACTTTGCATATACATGATTTTAGATTTCTTTTTTTTTTTACTTTTTATTTTTTTAATTCTTTATTAATTACACTTTATTCACTTTGTATCCCCCCCCCCGTGGTTCCCTCCCTCCTCCCATCTCAACCCCTCCCTTCCTCCACCCTCTGCATGCATGACCCTCCCCAAGTCCACTGATAGGGGAGGTCTTCTTTTCCTTCCTTCTGATCCTAGTCAATTAGGTCTCCTCAGGAGTGGCTGCATTGTCTTCTTCTGTAGCCTCGTAATGCTGCTTCCCCCTCAGGGGGAGGTGATTAAAGAGCAGGCCAATCAGTTCATGTCAGAGACAGTCCCTGTTCCCATTACAATGGAACCCACTTGGATACTGAACTGCCATGGTCTATATCTTAGGTTATCTGTGCAAGGGTCTTAGGTTATCTCCATGCATAGTCCTTGGTTGGAGTATCAGTCTCAGGAAAGACCCTTGTACTCAGATTTTTTGGTTGTATTGCTCTCCTTGTGGAGTTCTTGTCCTCTCCAGATCTTACTGTTTCCCACTTATTTTATAAGATTCCCTGCACACTGCCTAAAGGTTGGCCATAAGTCTCAGTATCTGCATTGATAGTCTGCAGGGCAGAGCCTTTCAGAGGTCCTCTGTGTCAGGCTCCTGACTTGTTCCCTCTTTTCTCCTTCTTCTGATGTCCATCCTCTTTGCCTTTCTGGATAGGGATTGAGCATTTTAGCAAGAGTCCTCCCTCTTGATTAGTTTCTTTAAGTGTACAGATTTTAGTAGGTTTGTCCTATGTTAGATGTCTATATGAGTGAGTATATACCGTGTGCATCTTTCTGCTTCTGATATAGCTCACTCAGGATGATAGATTTCTTTGATAATTCACAAAGTAGTTACTGTGCCCCAAAGTCATTGTAAATGTCAAATGCTTTCTGTATAGAATATATTTAGTCATGCATTAATGCAAATACCCAGCTGATGGAATGTTAGATAAACTACCTTTTTCTTTATTTACTCTTCTTTACACATTACTTAGACATCTTTGAGGCCATTAGGGTGACTCATGAGTTAACTGCTTTTCTTCCATTATTGAAGCCAGGATAGTATAACTGCAGGATTTCCTGTTCTCTTTCTGTCTCTACTCGGGATGCACCATCGCTCTCACTCCAGTTCATTCAAGCCCCTCACAGAATCTTAGCACATATGCATCACTGTGTAGATAGGAAAGTGAAGTCAGTCAGGCAAAGCCTTTTCAATAGCATCCAACTTAGAAAATCTTAACACAACAAACACAAAAACTATTTCTTCCTTCCTTCCTTCTTTGTGGGGGAGGGGGGAGAACAATCTCAGGGTCTTGTCTTATACGTGCTAGGCATGATTGACCTACATCCTAAACACCACAAATTATGGAAGTATCTCCCAACTTAAGAAGAAGAAGGAGGAGAAGAAAAACAACAACAACAATAACAACACCCTGGACCTTGCCTTGTCAGATATATTGTAGCTACCTCTGACTATACTGTCTGGGATAAAATAAACAGTTATTGTCAGGAAGGAGAATGTGATCTACTTTTAACATGCTACCATTTTAAAATAGTTAAATACTTGTAACTAATAAGGTACCTAAAATCTATCCTATCAATTCATACATCGGTGACATTATCAACTTCTAATTTTATTGACTTGATTTAGTATTTACCAATAAATCCAAAATTTCCGTTCTGATATATATATATATATATATATATATATATATTTAAAATTTTACATTTATTTAGTTATATTGTATGTCTGCATACATGTATGTATGTGAGCACACACACACACACATTAATGCATGCATACTTGAATGTGTACCATTGTGCATGTTTGGAGTTCAGAAAACAATTACCAGGAGTCTGTTACTTCCTTCCCCTGGAAGGCTCTTGAGAATCATACTCAGATCTTCAGGCTCAGCAGCACATTTACCTGCTGAATCATCTTGCTGATCCTTAGAATTTCTCTTGTTCTTAAGACATGATCAGTTAAATAAAAGTATTCTTACAAGATGCGTATAAATTAAGATTGTCAGATTTAGTGGGACACGGAAAATGCAGACTGTGCAGTTAAATTTAGTTTCATAGACCGACCCTGGTCTGCGCCCCTGAGACCAACATGGCTCAGGGAGCAGCAAGTAAGAGCCTCCCCCATCTCTTGACCTGCCACAGCCTGCCACAGCCTGCCAGCAACAGTGGCCAGGTCTGCCTAGGGCCCTCTGAGCTCCACTTCTGATTGCCTCACACCCCCGTCCCCCATTCTGTACCATTTCCTGGGACCCACCCCAATCTGAGGCACCTGATATCAGACTTTCAAAGAACAACTAATACCAATACTCCTCAGACTATTCCACAAAATAGAAACAGAAGAAACATTGCCAAACTCACTCTATGAGGCCACAGTCACCGAGATACCTAAACCACACAAAGACCCAACAGAGAAAGAGGATTCCAGACCAATATCTCACACGAACATTGATGCAGAAATACTAATAAAAACTTGCAAACCAATTCCAGGAACACATCGAAATTATCATCCACCATGATCAATTAGACTTCATCCCAGGGATGCAGGGATGGTTCAATATATGAAAATCCATCAACATAATCTACCATATAAACAAACTGAAAGAAAAAATCACATGATCATCTCACTAGATGCTGAAAAGGCCTTTGACAAAAATCCAACATTCCTTCATGTTTAAAGTAGTGAAGAGATCAGGAATACAAGGCACATACCAAACATACTAAAGGTAATATAAAGCTAGCCTATAGCCAACATCAAACTAAATGGAGAGAAACTTAAATCAATCCCACTGAAATCAGGGACAATGCAAGGCTGCCCACTCTCTCCATATCTCTTCAACATAGTTCTTGAAGTCCTAGCTAGAGCAATAAGACAACTAAAGATCAAGGGAATATACATTGGAAAAGAAGAAGTCGAAGTATCACTATTTGATGATATGACAGTATACATGAGATTTCCCAAAAATTCTGCTAGAGAACTCCTTCAGCTGATAAACACTTTCAGCAAAGTGGCTGGATACAAAATTAACTCAAAAAAATCAGTAGCCCTCCTTTATACAAAAAAGAAATGGGCTGAGACAGACATCAGGGAAGCAACACCCTTCACAATAGCCACAAATAACATAAAGTACCTTGGTGTGACATATATGAAAAATACTTCAAGTCTCTGAAGAAAGAAAATGAATAAGATATCAGAAGATGGAAAGATCTCCCATGCTCATGGATCAGTAGGATTAATATAGTGAAAATGGCCATCCCCCCAAAAAGCAATCTACAGATTCAGTGCAATTCACATCAAAATACCAACATAATTATTTACAGACCTCGCTAGAACAATTCTTAACTTCATATTAGGATACTCTTCACGATACATGTTTCTCAATATGTGGTTCTGGCTGTCCTGGAACTCACTATGCAGATCAGGCTAGACTCAAAGCACAAAGATCCATGCCTGCTTCCCAAGCATTGGGATTAAAGGCATGCAGCACGATGCCCAACTCAAGAATGCAATTATATCATTGCGAATTTTAGGTAATAGAGCAAGGCATTGAATAATAAACCCCTGGGTGAGTCTACTTTTGCCTTCATCCCCATGAGCCCCCAAAACAGTGTGCTGGAACAGTTGAAATTAGACTTGGTTGTCTGTGACAGAAAGGGGAAAAAAAAACCAATAACTTATACAAGAAATAAGTTAAATTCACTTCCATCTGGAGATAGAGAGTCCTGAACTAGTTTGCAGCTTGGCTATGCCATCAAAGCGCAGGTCCCCACCTTTAGGCTGTGCTGTCTCTAAAGTGTGGATATCAGCTCCGTACTCATTTCAGCATCATTTTGCATCAACGTTGTCCTTTCATGTTTTTCATATTCTTTTTACGGTCACTTCAAGGCTAAGATAGTTTTTAGAGTGTTAGCCTTTGTGTACATACTCCAGGCCAGGGCCTACCGTTCCATAGGTCCTACTAGATATCCTATCTGCATCCTTTTGCATGTGATCGTCTAAGATTTAATCACATGACCACAGGAAACCAGAGGGTATGTAAGAAACAAAGCATATAAAAATATATTCTTCAGGTTTCTATTGTAAAGGAAAAACTTAAAAATTCATACTATGATGCAACTAATGCTTCTGGAAGAGCTGAACCGGGCATCTAAGGCTACACAGAAAAACCCTGTCTCAAAAAAACAAAATCAAAATAATAATACTGAAAGAAGAGAAAATGCCTACACAAAAACTCCATCAATAGTGCTTTGTAATACTTTCATTACAAAAAGCAAAATTCATCATATTCTATAGCTATGAAAATTTACTTAGTCATTCATGTGAACATTTAATTTTATCATTGAAGTGTCTCATGATTTTTGAAAAGACAAAAATTATCATGTAATGTTTGATAACAGATGGACCAAAATAATCTGTCCAAAGTTAAATTTGCCTACTATGCCCTGTACCTTTCAATTTTATGTTTAATAAGAATGAACAAGAAATTTTGTTGGTATTTTAATGGAAATTGCATTGAATCTGTAAATTGCTTTTGGTAAGATGGCCGTTTTCACTACATATTTTTAATTAAATTTTTGTTTTTTATATTAGTTACAGTTTATTTACTTTGTATTCCAGCTGTAGCTCCCTCCCTCATGTCCTCCCAATCCCCCCTCCTTCCTTCATCTCCTCCCTGCCCCTCTCTAAGTCCACTAATGGGAGAGATCCTCTTCCCCTTCCATCTGACCCTAGCTTATCAGGTCTCTTCAGGACTGGCTGTAATGTCTAGCAAGACTACTCCTCTTGGGGGGCGGGGGGAGCCAGGGGAGGTCAAAGAACCAGCCACTGAGTTCATGTCAGAATCAGTCCCTGTTCCTCTAACTAGGGAACCCAGTTGGATACTGAGCTACCATGGGCCTACCAATTCACAAACATGGGAGATCTTTCCATCTTCCAATATCTTCTTCAATTTCTTTCTTCAGTGACTTGAACTTTTTTTCATATAATTGTTTCACTTGCTTGGTTAGAGTTATACCAAGGAAGTGTTATTTGTGGTTATTGTGAAGGGTATTGTTTCCCTAATTTCTTTCTCAGTCTTTTGTATATGGAGGGCTTCAGGTTTGTTTTGTTTTGTTTTGTCTTTTTTTTTTTTTTTTGAGCTAATTTTGTACCCGGCCACCTTGCTGAAGGTGTTTATCAGCTGTAGGAGTTCTCTGGTTGAATTTTTGTGGTCACTCATGTATACTATCATATCATCTGCAAATAGTGATACTTTGACTTCTTCTTTTCCAATATATATTCCCTTGATCTCCTTTAGTTGACTTATTGCTCTAGCTAGGACTTCAAGAACTATGTTGAAGAGATATGGAGAGAGTGGGCAGCCTTGTCTTGTCCCTGATTTCAGTGGGATTGATTTAAGTTTCTCTCCATTTAGTTTGATGTTGTCCATAGGCTTTCGTATATTTCTTTTACTATGTTTAGTTATGTGCCTTGTATCCCTGATATCTCCAAAACTTTAAATATAAATGGGTATTGAATTTTGTCAAATGCTTTTTTGACATGATGATCATGTGGTTTTTTTTCTTTTGATTTGTTTACAAATGATATATGCTCACTTCTAAGTGGATATTAGCCATATAATATAGGATAAACATACTAAAAATCTATAGCCCTAAAGAAGCTAAACAACAAGGAGGACCCTAGGTAAAATGCTTAATCTTCATTCAGAAGGGAAAACAGGATAGACATTGGAATTAGGAGAAGTTAAGGAACAGGACAGGAGCCTTCCACAAGGGACCTCTGAAAGACTCTACCCACCAAGGTATCGAAGGAGATGCTGAGACTCATAGCCAAACTTTGGGCAGAGTGCAGGAATCCTTATGGAAGAAGAGGGAGATAGGAAGACCTGGAGGAAACAGTAACTCCACAAGGAGAAGAACAGAGCCAAAATACGTGAGCCCAGGGGACCCTGCAGAGACTGATACTCCAACTAAGGACGATGCATGGAGAGAACCTAGCCCCCCTGTTCAAAGGAAGCCCATTAGCTGCTCAGTTTCCAAGTGGGAGGGGGCTGCAGCAGGGATACAAAGTGAATAAATTGTAATAAATAAATTTATAAATAAAATTAAATTTAAAAAAAGAATGAACAGAATATAGAAAAGTTAAGAGAACATTCAGTTGACCAGAAAGAAATGCTGGTGCTATTATAGATATTGTCTCTGTTTTCTAATCTTGTAATACTAGAAATTCTTTAATATCCTCATAGAACAATCTCTAGTATTCTATGTACATATCCACACACTTCCCACCAATGGCTTAAGCACATCACCAACGCCTCCCACTTTCAGCACCACAACATTTTGTAGAGTTTAACGTGTCGTCTGCAAGTGTATCTATTTTACTCAACTACACAAAACCATTAATCTCACTCACCTGTATGCAATATTACACAGAATCATGTAAACTCCTGTTTGTGCCTCCAGCTCACATCACTCTCAGGTGGAATTACCACACGTAGGCTCCCAACCCTTCTTCAGATTTTTAACATGTATTCCTTCCATCAAATTCTAAATGCTTTAATACAGCTCCCTCTCTACTATCTGCATTAATGGCATGGAGATAACTGAGACCACAGAAAACTTGTAACCTCCATTTAGCCTTTGATTGCCCTACTTCCTGACCTTTACATAAATAGCTAATGAGCAGTGAAGTTGGCAGATTGAAATATTACCTCTTTCCACTCTGTGAAACAAGTGTTGATGAGCATGAATATGATAAGAGCCCCATAGAACATCAGGAAAGGAAAGTCAGGGTCCAGCTGACCTGGGTGCCTATCAATACTCATTGCCCTTCATAACAGACATTTTAGGTCATTCTTTCATCCCGAAAGTTAGGCTTGACTGTTGTGCCCTTAATTCTAACTTCATGACGAAGTCACTGAGTATTTTCACATCATAGAATTTCAACATCTTTAGATATCTTAACTAAAATATTTATGGCGATTTTATTTGATATGTTAATAAATTCCGAGTTTGGGTGTTTTTAAATTATTAGTAAGATACCCACACAAACACAGAAAAGAGACATAAAAACATCATACGAAACTCAGGATTTTAAACCATTTAATTTCCAGAAAATAAGAGAATTTTTCTTGAAACACATCTTTTTCATTGACTTCAGGATCCCACCGGGTGGCTTGTGTATGTTTTACTGCTCAACTCAGGCAGAAAACAAACATAAGGTAGGGGCTTACCTCCCCAATTGCCCACAACCTACATGAGTCCCAGAGCCTGTTGCTATTGTATACTAAGCACCTATTCTTTGAATCAGAATACTTCTGGAAACAGTTTCCACCCTAGTGCTTCTTTTCTCTTCCTCTATCTTTTCAAAGGAAGACTGCAAGTTCTGGAAGTCAACATAACAAGAAATAGGAGGTGAAGAGTGAAAGTAACTAATATGCCACCACGCATTTACTCGTTAGAGCTTGACCTACAATAGCAAATCTACAGTTGCAAAAATTGCCCAGAGAGGTCTCAAGGTCAATACCACTGAATTCAAGGAGCCACCCTTCAGAGATGTCTATTAACAGAAGTTTGAGGCATATTAGAACATCATCCTGTGTTTCAGTTAGAGATCCAAGAAGGAGATTTCCTGCTACTCATGTAATCGGGGACAGATGTAAAGGAAGGGCTTATGATGCTAACTGACAGTCAAAGAAGAGAGACCACCAGTACACACAGGTAAATGGAGGAAAGAAGAGCATTCACTAGACTTAGAATCAAAGTTCTAAGTACCTATCTTGTTTTGCTTTTGCAAAAGGCAAGTATATAGCACACCAAATTGTCATATTTACTCTTTCCCAAAATGTGTATCAAATACATAATTAATGTCTTCAAAAACCTCAGAACACAAGAGGAATACAGGTTATATATAGTTTACATTCGTTGTTCTCATCACAAGGACAATTATTTATCCACCAATAAAACTGACTCTCCAGTAAAAAATTCATTACATTTCCTCAAATTTATAGGAGTAGAACTCTTGGGCCACTTAGAGAGGATGACAACTTCCAAGTTTTAAAACAGACTCAGGATTTCTAAGGCAATGTTTTGGCCAATTGTTGAAAATTTATACACCTAAAAAATAGACTGAATATTAAAAAATAAAATGAAAAAGAGATACTGGGTTAATTAAATTTTTGTCTTGATTAGTAATCAACAATAGACATTTTGAGTCTCTTTTGGCCTTGTGGATTTAAAAAAAAATGACAGGGCGAATGAATGAAGGAAATGTTACTGCCTTCCCGGGCATGAAGATTTGTTTGTTTGTTTGTTTGTTTGTTTGTTTGTTTTTGCTAAGTGATTGTTTAGTAAATCAGTTAACATATTTTCAGCAGTGTATCAACATACAAACATGAATGGCCTTGTAAGATCAATAACAAGCTTGCTGAAAAAGAAATCAGAAAAAAAAAATCTTATTCACAATTGCTGGTCACCAAATTAAATATCTAGGAAGAAATCAAACCAAGGAAGTGAAAGATCTCTACTACACATGTTAAAACACTGAAGGAAGAAACTGAAGAAGACGAGAGAAAATGGAAGGTCTTCACATTCTCATGGGTTGAAGAATTAGTAGCATGAAAATGGCTGTCCTACTATCAAAAGCAATCTTTGGATTCGATGCAGCACCTATCATGGTCTGATGTCATTATTCACAGAAACAGAAAACAGTCTATAAATTTACATGAAGGCACAAAAGATGGCAAATAGGAAAAGCAAAACTGAACAAAACGGACAACAGTGGAGGTTAAGCTCAGGAAAGTTGGGCTTATTCTAGTCCACGCACTAATCAACGCTCCAGTCAAGAACTGATTCATCACATAAGGGAGAAAATGATGGACAATGATAGGGTTTTGCAGCAACTGTCTCTGCCTTATGCTTTGACTGCATTTGCGTTTGAATGCCTGCTTCCACCATGAGTGAAAATCAGCACTCACATACTCTTCATCAGTACAAACAGGCACCCTGTCAGGAAGGGAGAGCTGAAAACTCCAAAGCAAAAGCAAGCCAGAGCTTTACAAATTTCCCTTGTTTCCTAAGAGGTCACCTCCTAGAGTCATTTGTTATCTGCTAATAGTTCATCCCTCTAAAATGTATCTCATGGCTCTGTTTCCCACAACAGATGAAGATCGTGTTTTCAGATTTATTTCACATAGATTGCAGTCATAACAAACTGAGACACAGAGGGGAGACCACAGCTCAAGCGAAGTGGAAACGAAGGCTGGTGCAGGCCATCAAACTGTTGAGGCTGGGAAAGGCTACCTGCTGTCCCCTGCCTCGGCACTGAAAATGCTTTACTGTTCATCTGATTCTTGCTCCTGCACAGATACTGAAGTACACTGATGTAATGAAGCAATTTTCTAAAATTCTTGTTGAAATCTAGTCCCTGAAACAGTATAGACTTGACAAGTTTGAAAATCTCCCAAGGTGCATTTGCACTGCAGAAAATGACTGCAATAGAATTGTGTGTGTTTAAAACCATAATAAGGCCAAAGATTAATTTGTAGTTATTAAATATAGCATTTTCTATGTAACATGGAGAACATATTTTTAAAAAGAAATTAATGTCTTATTTTACACTACTAACATTTTAATTACCTATCTTCTGGTGGGTCTACTACTTATATTCGGCAAATTGTTAGTCTGATTTCATAGGACATCTTCTATTCTTTATTTTCTACAGTAATATAGTGTATTAATAAAAATTGATATTTTAAATTTTTCTACCCAAATAGACTCTATATGACCTTTTTATAATATATAACCTGTTCATTTTTTGCTAAGTTTTTTCTAAAAGTTGTGTAATCTCTTACGTGTATTGGTTTTCAAGAACTTCTATGACAGATCCCAGAAACTCATGCCACACTTCTTTGCCTCTTAGTTTAAAATGGCTGTTTTGTTTGTGTTTTTTTCTCCGTTGTCCAGCCTTCTGCAATAACAACTCGTGAGACTCAAAATATTATATGCAAATACCTAAGCCATACAACTCTGCTCTTCCTTGACCAGCTCATAACTTAAAATAACCCATTATTATTACCTACATTTTGCCATGTGCTGGTTATGTGTGCTCAGGTATGATGCATCTGTTCTCCTCACATCTTGCCAGCTGAATCTCCTGGCCTGGCTCTATCCCAGAATTCTTTCTGTCTGCTACATGTCCCAAATTCTATTTCCTGCCTAAGCTATAAGCCATCAGATTTTTATTGACAGGTGATGCTTCCATACAGACAAGAAGGATTACTTCCACATTTCCCCCTTTTAGTCCAATAAAAGTCTCTCTCTTACAACAATAAATTATATGTCGTAATAACAATTATGGCATATTATTCTTACCTGAAGCAATCAGGTAAGATTTATATTCACAATGTCCACATGTATTTGGCAACTTAGGTAAAAGTATTCCATTATCTATCCTATCTTGGTGAGTTCAGAGTTCTGTACCTAATTTTTTATCATGACTTACATTACAAATCTAAAAACATCTTTTTAGAGCTAAAACAACTTCTTAAATCCTAAACAACTTAAGTTTATTTGTAAGACTATAATGATTTAGTCTTCAATCCCATCAGAGACTTCAGAAAAAAAAATTACCTAAGTATGCAGGAAGTACAGGCAAGCAGCTTCCAATATTAACTGACAAACAGACGGACACTTGGACAGGCAATCAATTTTTCTCTATAATGTTGAAACATAAATCTTCAGCCTTTTGATCCAGAATACCTGACAGACATTTTTGCGTAGCAGAAACTGTGAAGGACTTGCTTATCCTGTCTTGGCAGAGCATGGCAGTTGACTTCTTAGGTTCCGAGTTTTGTCCAATTTGTACAGCATTTTGTCTGTCCGGTGGCAGCTTGCCACATTAGAAACCATATTCTAATAGAGGTTCTTCAATGTTCATCATCTTTTGATGTCGGCTGAGGGTGCTGCCAGAAGCTGATGTGTCTCAATGTCAAAAGTCTTTAATGTTTTTAGAGATATATATGTGCTTCTTGGCCACTCAAGATTTCTCTGTTGAGAATTCTTTAGCTCTGTATGCTACTTTTTAATTGGATTATGAGATTTGTTGATGTTTAATTTCTTGAGTTCTTTAATATTTTGAATATTAGTCCTTTGTCAGATGTAGAGTTGGTGAACATCTTTCCCCAATCAATAGGATGGCATTTTGTTCTATTGACAGTGTGCTTTGACTTACAGAACCTTTTCAGCTTCAAGAGCTCCTATTTATTGATTGTTGACTTTAGAGCTTGAGCTGTTGGTGTTCTGTTCAGGATGTTGTCTCTTGTGTCAATGAGTTCAAGGGTGATCCCTATGTTCTCTTCTAACAGATTTAGTGTATCTGGTTTTGTTGAGGTCTTTCATCCACTTGGAATTGAGTTTTTTGCAGGGTGATAAGTACAGATTTTTTTTTTAACCTTTCTACATATAAACATCTAATTAGACCAGCACCATTCATTAAAGATGCTTTCTTTTTTCCATTGTATGGTTTGGACCCTTTGTCAGAAATCCAGTGTCCACAAGTGTGAGGGTTTATTTGGGGGTCTTACATTTGATTCCTTTGATTAACCAGTTTATTTCTATGCCAGTACCATGCAGTTTTTCTTACTATTACTCTGTAGAATAGCTCAAAATCACAGATTGAGATATATCAGAAGTTCTTTTATTGTATAGGATTATCTTTAGCTATTCTGGATTGTTTTGTTTTTCCATGTGAAGTTTAGAGTTGTTTCAAGATTTCTAAGGAACTGTGTTGGTATTCATCCTTAGGCCTTGTATCTAATTATTTAACTTGAGACATGGATAAGACTGCTGTGAACATTTATTGTCCTTTAGCTAAAAGAATGGTAACAATTTATAGCTGAGGTCTGTTTTTTGAGACTGGTAACAAACTAGACCTTATTTAGACCTGATGGTAGTAGCTCTACAACTGAGGCTTATGGCCTGACCTCCTCTATATGAAGAGGACTGAGAAGGCATCTGACACCTCTCAAGACTGAAGTTGGTAATATGACCATGGGACCCCAATGTGGGGTTAAAACAGACCTGCAATGTTACCCTGGGCTGGGTGAGGGTGGTGGAGGTCGCTGAGTCTAGGAACCATTTGTTTTCCATTAGGTCAAGGAGCTTGAAAGCTGGAATTGTCTGCGGAGCTTGCATTGATTAGGCATCCCTGTCTCTGCCTAGGGTAGAGGGGTAGACTGGGGAGGGGCATTTTGACTTCCAGAGACCAGTCTGCTGGCAGGAAGGGCATGGCTTGTTGAAGCAGCTGGGGAGCGGTGTCCTTTCTACTGTATTTGAAACCTGGTGGACGTAGCTGGCTTTGGCTAGATGCCCGCGGGATGGGGCATTGCAGGCCTCTTGTTCCCTGTGCAGGAATGCCCACAGCATCAGAGCAGCAGCCCAGGTCTGGAGTATAGTTTTATGCTGTAGCCGAGGGAAGGCTCTTCTTGGGCTTTAAAAATTATTTTTACCAACTCCTGTATCTGGACTCAGGGACTATCCTCAACCATTCCATTAAACTGGCAGTGAGACCATGTCTGCATCTGTAGGACTATAAATATATTTTTGGACATGTTAGAGGACTTGATCTTCTATAAAATGACTGGCTATTAACTTGCATTTGTTAACCATTAAATATTAGAACTTTGAAATTTAGTATATAAAAAGTCTTATAAAATCTAAGGCTATTCTATAGATTAATAATATTATCACATTTAGAAAATAAGGCAAAGCATATTTTAACCTTTTTGAGAGTGTAGATATAGCACAACAACCAAGTTTTAACATAAACAAATGAATGTCTCTAAGATAAACAGATCTTAATTTAGAGTATCCTTAGAATTATATCATACAGTTTAAGGGTATCTAGGCTAAAACGTTTATCTAGTAACCCCGAGTTATAAGTTTTAGAATAAACAACATAGTAGAACAATATATAACAACTTTAAAATTATACTAGAATTTGTTATACCAAATTCATTGGCCAGAAAACCTAGTAGTGAACCCGGATCACAGGCAGGTGATGGCAGGAGAAATGGCATTTATTTATTCATTTATGAGCTTGGTAAAGACACAGACAGTTAGACATAAATTTTAAATTAGTTTGTTAATCTGAATAGACCCTTATAACCTTGAAACTTCAGCATTACATAAAAATTATTTTGAACCATGATCGAATCATCAGCATGTTGTAAAATTATAACTTTAAATTTATATAAAAATCCATGCCAATTTAAAATGAACTTGTTGGGTTTAGTCTATAAAGAGATAGAATAAACATTTAACTGTGAATAAAAAAATTTTAAATTGTTGTTTCATACCCATGTGTCATCCCAAGGTTACAGTTTAATCTTAAGGGTTTTTTGTTTTGTTTTTGAGAGCAGAAAAAGGAATCAGAGGATTTTTATTTAGTGGGAGAGCAGGGAGAGAGAAAGACATAGGACTTAGAGAAAAGAAAAATAGTTAACGGAAGGGAAGGTAGGAAAGGGAACATTGACCCAGAAGATACTGCAGTTTTGCAGCTCAGAAATAATTGGGACGAAGACATGGCCCCACCTTCCCTATCCCAAAACCAACATGGTGGTTTGCCATGTGTTATGTGTAGCCGTGGCGGTACAGCAGGACCATTTTGAGTCCCTGGATGCTTGCTGGCTGGATGGCTGACCCAGTCTAGTTAAACTCTCCACGAATAGCACAGCTAAGCGGACATGTACACAATTCAGAACAGTCCTGTGCACATAAGCGTGGGAATACATCTGGAAATTTGGTTACCTAACAACGGTCATTTCGAATCAAGCTGTGCCCAGTTCCGAGTGGCAGTCCCAGAGGCAGCAGCAATTTTAGTGGCTGAGGGCAGTGGTAGGCAGGCATAGACAGGTGACGTGATCGTGGAAGGCAGAGCAGATGAGAGTAAGCTAGAAGCGTATGCAGGCATGAAATAGAGTTGAAGTGTGTTTCTTATAAGCAGCAGAATGTTGGGGCCTATGCATCCATTCTGTTAGCCTGTGTCTTCTTATTGGAGAGTTGAGTCCATCGATGTTTAGTGATACTAATGACCAATAATTGTTAGTTCCTTTTTTATGATGGTGGTGGTGGTAGTATGTTTGTTTGCTTGTGTTCTTTCGGTTTTGCTGTTGTGAAGTTATTTATATCCTGTTTTCTTAAATGTAGTTGACCTTGTTGGGCTGGAGTTTTCTTTCTAGTATTATCTGTAGGGCTGAGTTAGTGAATAGATAGTGTTTAAATTTTGTTTTGTCATGAAATATCTTGTTTACTTGATCTCTGATGATTGAAAGTATTTCTGGGTATAGTAGTCTAGGCTCACATATGTGGTCTCTTTGGATCTGCAAGACATCTTTCAACCCCGTTCTGGTGTTCTTAGGGTCTGCTGGCAAGTCGGGTGTGATCCTGATAGGTCTTTCTTTATACCTTATTTGGCATTTTTTCTCTTGCCACTTTTAATATTTTTTTCTTTGTTCTTATATTTAGTGTTTTGATTATTATGTGGCAGGAGGAATTTCTTTTCTAGTCTAGTTTGTCTGGTGTTCTGTAAGCCTTGTGCATATTTAAAGGCATCTCTTTTTTGTGATTGACTTTTTTTAATTTTTATTAATTACACTTTATTTACTTTGTATTCCCCCTGTAGTTCCTTCCCTCCTCCCTTCCCAGTCCCTCTTTTCTTCCTCCTTCTCCACGCAAGCCCCTCTTTCTTTAGGTTGGGAAATTTTAATCTATGATTTTCTTGAAAATATTTTCTGGTTCTTGGAGCCTGGAATCTTCTTTTTCATCCATTCCTATTAGTCTTAGGTTTCTTCTTTTCATAGTATCCCGTGATTTTTGAATGTTTTGTGTCAAGAATTTTTTTATTTAAAATTGTCTTTGACAGATGTATAGCTTTCTTCGACTGCATTTTCTACATCCAAGATCCTCTCCTCCACCTCTTGTGTTCTGCTGGTGATGCTTATTTCTTTGATTCCTGATGTCTTCCCTAAGTTTTCCATCTCCAGGATTTCCTCAATTTGTGTTTACTTTATTGATTCTGTTTTCATTTTCTTTTTTTTTTTCTTTTTTTTATTATTATTATTTTCTTTTTAGTTACATTTTGTTAATTCTGTGTCCCAGCTGTATCCCGCTCCCTCATTCCCTCCCCAACCCCACACTCCCTCCCTGGTCTCCTCCCTGCCCCTTTCCAAGTCCACTGATAGGGGAGGACCTCCTCCCCTTTCATCTGACCCTGTTTTATCAGGTATCTTCAAGGCTGGCTGCAAAGTCCTCCTCTGTGGCCTAACAGACTGCTCCTCCCCTGGGGGGCGGGGGGTGTCAAACAGCCTGCCCTTGAGATCCTGTTAGAAATAGTCCGTGTTCCCCTTACTTTGGAAAACTACTTGGTTACTGAGCTACCACGGGCCACATCCGAGCAGAAGTTCTAGGTTATATCCATAGATGGTCCTTGGTTGAGTGTCAGTCTCAGAAAAGACCCTGTGCCCAGATATGTTTGGTCCTTGTAGAGCTCCTATCCTTTCCATATCATACTAACTTCCCTTCTTTCATATGATTCCCTGCACTCTGCCGAGGGTTTGGTTATGAGTCTTAGTGTCTGCTTTGAAACACTGCTAGGTAGAGTCTTTCAGATGCCTTTTGTGGTAGACTCCTGTCATAAGTTCAAGGCACATCCCATTTGTCTTTCTAAATGAGGATTAATCACCTTCGCCTGTGTCCACTTTCTTGATTGTCTTCTTTAGGTGTGTAGATTTCATTATGTTTATCATATCTTGTAGGTCTATATAAGCGAGTATATACCAAGTTTGTCTTTCTCCTTCTGGGATACTTCACTCAGAATGATCTTTTCTAGATCCCACCACTTGCCTGCAAATTTCATGATTTCCTCCTTTTTGATTGCTGAGTAGTATTCCATTGTGTAAAAATACCACAATTTCTGTATCCATTCCTCCGTTGATGGACATCTGGGTTGTTTCCAAGTTCTGGCTATTACAAATAAAGCTGCTATGAACATGGTTGAACAAATGTCCTTGTTGTGTACTTGAGCAAATTTTGGGTATATACCTAGGAGTGGTATAGCTGGGTCTTGAGGTAGCACTACTCCTAGTTGTCTGAGAAAGTGCCAGATTGCCTTCCAGAGTGGTTGAACCAGTTTACATTCCCACCAGCAATGGAGGAGGGTTCCCTTTTCTCCACAACCTCTCCAGCATGTGCTATCACTTGAGTTTTTCATCTTGGCCATTCTGATGGGTGTAAGGTGAAATCTCAGGGTCGTTTTGATTTGCATTTCCCTAATGGCTAATGAGGTTGAGCATTTCTTTAAGTGTTTCTCTGCCATTCGATGTTCCTCTTTCGAGAATTCTCTGTTTAGCTCTGTTCCCCATTTTTTAATTGGATTACTTGGTTTGTTGCTTTTCTGCTTCTTTAGTTCTTTATATATACTGGATATTAGCCCTCTGTCAGATAAAGGGTTGGTGAAGATTCTTTCCCAATCTGTAGGCTGTCTATTTGTTTTGATGACAGTGTCTTTTGCTTTACAGAAGCTTTTCAGTTTCATGAGGTCCCATTTATTGATTGTTGCTCTTAGAGCCTGTGCTGTTGGTGTTCTGTTCAGGAAGTTGTCTCCTGTGCCAATGAGTTCTAGGCTGTTTCCCACTTTTTTTTCCAACTGATTTAGAGTATCTGGTTTTATGTTGAGGTCCTTGATCCACTTGGACTTTAGTTTTGTGCAGAGTGATAAATATGGGTCTATTTTCATTTTTCTGCATGTAGACATCCAGTTGGTCCAGCACCATTTGTTGAAGATGCTGTCTTATTTCCATTGAATGGATTTGGCTTCTTTGTCAAATATTGAGTATTCATAGGTGTGTGGGTTTATTTCTGGGTCTTCTATGCGATTCCATTGATCCTCCTTTCTGTTTCTATGCCAATACCATGCAGTTTTTATTACTGTTGCCCTGTAGTACAGCTTGAGATCAGGAATGGAGATACCTCCAGATGATCTGTTGTACAGGATCGTTTTGGAGATTCTGGGTGTTTTGTTTCTCCATATGAAGCTGAAAATCTTTTTTTCAAGGTCTGTAAAGAATTGAGTTGGTATTTTGATGGGAATTGCATTGAATCTGTAGATTGCTTTTGGCAGGATGGCCATTTTCACAATGTTAATCCTACCAATCCATGAGCACGGGAGATCTTTCCATCTTCTGAGATCTTCTTCAATTTCTTTCTTCAAAGACTTGAAGTTTTTCTCAAACAGGTCTTTCACTTGCTTGGTTAGAGTCACACCAAGGTACTTTATGTTATTAGTGGCTATTGTGAAGGGTGTTGTTTCCCTAATTTCTTTCTCAGCCTTTTTGTCTTTGGTATACAAGAGGGCTTCTGATTTTTTTGAGTTGATTTTTGTATCCTGCCACTTTGCTGAAGGTGTTAATCAGCTGAAGAAGTTCTCTGGTTGAATCTTTGGGGTCGCTCATGTATACTATCATATCATCTGCAAATAGTGACACTTTGACCTCTTCCTTTCTGATTTGTATCCCCTTGATCTCCTTTAGTTGTCTTATTGCTCTGGCTAGGACTTCAAGTACAATGTTAAAGAGATATGGAGAGAGTGGGCAGCCTTGTCTTGTCCCTGATTTCAGTGGGATTGATTTAAGTTTCTCTCCATTGAGTTTGATGTTGGCTATAGGCTTGCTGTATATTGCCTTTACTATCTTTAGGTATGTGCCTTGTATCCCTGATCTCTCCAAGACTTTAAACATAAATGGGTGTTGGACTTTGTCAAATGCTTTTTCAACATCTAAGGAGATGATCATGTGGTTTTTCTCCTTCATTTTGTTTATGTGGTGGATTACATTGATGGATTTCCGTATGTTGAACCACCCTTGCATTCCTGGGATGAAGCCTACTTGGTCATGGTGGATGATATCTTTGATGTGTTCTTGGATTCGGTTTGCAAGTATTTTATTGAGTATTTTTGCATCAATGTTCATAAGAGAGATAGGTCTGAAGTTCTCTTTTTTTGTTGGATCTTTGTGTGGTTTAGGTATCAAAGTGACTATGGCTTCATAGAATGAGTTTGGTAGTGTTCCTTCTATTTCTATTTTGTGGAATAGTTTGAGGAGAATTGGTGTTAGTACTTCTTTGAAGGTCTTGTAGAATTCTGCGCTGAAGCCATCTGGTCCAGGGCTTTTTTTGGAGGGGAGACTGTTAATGACTGCTTCAATTTCCTTGGGAGATATAGGGCTATTCAGTCTTTCTACCTGATCTTGACTTAATTTTGGTAGATGGAATCTGTCAAGAAAGTTATTCATTTCATTTAGATTTTCAAATTTTGTGGCATATAGGCTTTTGTAGTATGACCTAATAATCGTTTGGATTTCCTCAGTGTCTGTAGTTATGTCCCCATTTTCCTTTCTGATTTTGCTGATTTGGATAGTTTCTCTCTGCTTTTTAGTTAGTTTGGCTAAGGGTTTGTCTATCTTGTTGATTTTCTCAAAGAACCAGCTTTTTGTTTCATTGATTCTTTGGATAATTTTATTTGTTTCCAATTGATTGATTTCTGCCCTTACTTTGATTATTTCCAGCCTTCTGCTCCTCTTGGGTGTATCTGCTTCTTTTTTTTCTAGGTTTTTCAGTTGGGCCATTAAGTTGTTTGTATGTGATGTTACGGATTTCTTCTTGTAGGCACTTAGTGCTATAAATTTTCCTCTGAGCACTGCTTTCAATGTGTCCCATAAATTTGGGTATGTTGTGCCTTCATTTTCATTGAATTCTAGAAAGTCTTTAATTTCTTTCTTTATTTCTTCCTTGACCCAGCTGTCATTGAGTAGTAAGTTGTTCAGTTTCCATGTGCGTGTCGGCTTTTTGTTGTTTCTGTTGTTGTTGATGTCCAGCTTTAGTCCATGGTGGTCAGATAGTATACAAGGGATTATTTCAATCCTTTTGTATCTGTTGAGGCTTGCTTTGTGACCAACTATATGGTCTATTTTGGAGAAGGTTCCATGTGGTGCTGAAAAGAAGGTGTACTCTTTTGAGTTTGGGTGAAAAGATCTGTAGACGTCTATTAGGTCCATTTGATTTAGGGATTCTGTGAGTGCTTTTATTTCCCTATTTGGTGTCTGTCTGGTTGATCTGTCCCTTGATGAGAGTGGGGTGTTGAAGTCTCCCACTATTAAGGTATTAGGATCAATGTATGATTTAAGCTTTAATATTGTTTCATTTACGAATGTAGGTGCTCTTGTATTTGGGGCATAGATAGTCAAAATTGTGATGTCCTCTTGTTGGATTTTTCCTTTGATGAGAATATAGTGGCCCTCCTTATCTTTTTTGATTAACTTCGGATGAAAGTCTATTTTATTAGATATTAGGATGGCTACTCCAGCTTGTTTTCTGGAACCATTTGCTTGAAAAACATTTTTCCAGCCCTTTACTCTGAGGTAGTGTTTATCTTTGTTGCATAGGTGTGTTTCTTGGATGCAACAGAATGTTGGGTCCTGTTTCCGTAACCATTCTGTTAGCCTGTGTCTTTTTATTGGTGAGTTGAGTCCATTAATATTGATAGATAATATTGACCAATGCATGTTAGTTCCTTTTGTAATGGAGTCGATGATCTTACCTTGTTTCATTGCTTGTTTTCTTTTCCTTTTTGTTGGGATATTATCTGTATGCCCTGTTTTCTTGGGTGAACTCGTTTTCGTTGGATTGGAGTTTTCCTTCTAGTATCTTCTGTAGGGTTGGTTTGCTGTATAGATATTGCGTAAATTTAGTTTTGTCATGGAATATTTTGTTTTCTCCATCTATGTTGATTGAAAGCTTTGCAGGGTATAGTAGTCTGGGTTGACATTTGTGATCTCTTAGAGTCTCCATGATGCTTGCCCAGGCCCTTCTGGCTTTCATAGTTTCTGAGGAGAAGTCTGGTGTGATTCTGATAGGTCTACCTTCATATGTTACTTGGCCTTTTTCCCTTGCTGCTTTTAATATCTTTTCTTTGTTCTGTAGATTTAGTGTTTTGACTATGATGTGACGTGATGTGTTTCTTTTCTGGTCTAGTCTATTTGGTGTTCTGTAGGCCTCTTGTATATTTATGGACATCTCTTTCTTTAAGTTGGGAAAATTTTCTTCTATGATTTTTTTGAAAATATTTTCTGGACCTTGGAGCCTGGAGTCTTCTTTTTCATCAATTCCTATTATTCTTAGATTTTGTCTTTTCATAGCATCCTTGATTTCTTGGATATTTTGTGATTGGAATTTTTCTGATTTTACTTTTTCTTTGAGAGAAGTATCAATTTCTGCAAGTGTGTCTTCAGCTCCAGAGATTCTCTCTTCCATCTCTTGTATTCTGTTGGTGATGCTTACTTTTGTGGTTCCTGATCTTTTCTCAAAGTTCTCCAGCTCAAGAGTTTTCTCATTTTGTGTTTTCTTTATTGATTCTAATTCTGTTTTCATGCCTTGCACCATTTCTTCCATGTGTTTGAATTTGGATTCCTGTCTCTCTACGATGGACTCTATTTCTTTGTTCATTTCCTTTTTGTATGCCACTAATTTTTTCTCTACTTGTGCCTCTATTTGTTTGGCTATGTTTGCCTGTGTTTCTTTAAGGGTTTTGTCTATTTCTTCTTTCTTTATCTCCAATTGACTGGCCAAGTCTTTGAAAGATTTGTTCATTTCCTCCTTATGAGCCTCAAATAATTGAGCAAGCATGGCTTTAAGGTCATTTTCCTGTGCTTCTGATGAATTGGAGTATCCATCGATTTTGGGGTTTGCTGGTGAAGTCATGATGTCCTGATTTATGTTGGAAGTGTTCTTTCGTCTACCCCTGGCCATTGGCTTATCTGAGACCTTCCCTGTTTGTTTTTGGATTCTGCCGATCTGACTGGTACTGTCTCTCTCTCGAGTCTGGAGAATTCTTCAGGAAGTTGAGAGAGGTCCCGTGTCCTTAGCGTGTGCTGAGGACTAGCTGTACCTGTGGGAGGAAAGTACGCAGGCGCAAACAGAGGCAAATGCAAGCGTGCGTGTGTGTGTATATGTGTGTGTGTGTGTAAGTGGGCGTGGGCGTGTGTCTCAAGGGACAGAGTGATGGCTAATGTTGAACCCTTGAGTGTGTGGGAGGGGCTCTGCAATGTATATGTCGCAGGCGCTAGTGGTGATCGCAGCGCGATTTCTGGCATTAACTGCCTTAACTCCTCAATTAGACCCACAGAGCAGGAACTTCAATGTTCCAAGTGCCCCTCTGTTTCCCAAGTGGGTATATGGGTGGGAGGGGGTTCGATGCCTGGCTTCTGTTTTAGCAGGACCCAGGATCAGTGGAGCTGCAGATTCTCAAGGGTTCACTCACTTACAGGCAGGTCACTTGGCAGAGAACGGGGTATCTGGGCTCTCTGCTCTCTCGTTTGGCCCTGCTTCTTTGATGTGCTCCGCCAGTTCCGTGCTGTTGTCACTGCCAGGTTATGAGGTCTTGCTGCAGCTTCCCCAAACAAGTCCCTGGGTGACCCGCGACCAAGGTTTTCACCTCCTGCGATGTTCCCTGTTGTTTAGAAAGTCTCTCCATTGTTTCCCTGGCTTCAGAAGTTCTTCCACTCATCAACTCAGAACTTTATCTCTTCCACAGCTCGGAAACTGTGTGTGCTAGTCGCCATCTTGGCTCTGCCCCCCCTGTTTTCATTTTCAAGTCTCAAATTGTTTTACTCATTTCCTTCACCTGTTTGATTGTATTTTTCTATATTTATTTAAGTGATTTTTTTTTCCATTTCCTCTTTAAAGGCCTTTATCATCTGGTGGTGGGAGTAGCTGGAAGGTCTGAAGGTGTTACCATGCATATCTGACAGCCAGGATCTTGTCCTCTCTCAGGCAAAACCCGAATGGACACTGGTGTTTCAGAATCAGCAGCATGGCTGCTTTACTTACTCTGGAGTCACTGAGCTCCTGGTATTCAGACTCTTCTGGGCACCTCCATCTTAGAATGGGACTCTGTATACTTCTATTGTCCACCAGATCTCCGAAGGGGGTTAGCTAGAACAGTGGACCAAAGCCAAGATAATATTCCTGGTATCCAGAACCTGTCCTCTGGGAGGCAAGAGAAGGCTGGTGTCTGAATGCTGGAACCCTGTTTCCCTGGAACTCAGGAATCCTACCCCTGTAGGCAGAAGGCTCCAGGTCCTAGAAGCCTAGGACTGTATGTTTCCCTTGAATGTGGGAGCCTGCCATGGGGGGCCATATGCATCTCTAGCTCCTGGGATGGTTCCTCTCATTCAGGAAACACAAATGTTGACATTTTGGAGTCACGAGCCAGGTCCTCTATCTTCTGCTACTCAGATACTGTGAGTGCTGGGTGCCCCACTGCTATCTTGGAGTCCCCTTTGTCTGACTCTGACCTAAGACTGGATCACATTCCCATGGTCTGCCAGGGCCCAAGTGCCAACCTGGTTTGGGCTGTTGCTTGCCAGGTCATGTCAAGCCTCTGACTTGGGCTCTACAGTCCCTGGCAGCCTTGTGCTTTGCTCAGTTCTGGAGCTGTGCTTACTGAATGCCTGAACTCTCCATTCTTTTTGCTGGCCAACCTGTCTTCTGGGCAGGACCCTCCTTGCTGCTGGTCTGGCATTCAGCCTGGATCTGGGGGAGATGCAGCAAGGCTAGGTTCACAGTCTTCTGGGATGTGCAGCTGAATACTAGCTTGTGGTTTGACCTCCTGGAATCATGCAGTGCTTGGCAGAGTCACTCTGATGTTTGTGTAAAGTGATGGTTTTAATGCACTGCTTTTTTTTCCCTCTTCAGCCTATTTTCAGAAAGAGCTTTGAATCTGTGTTGTTCAAAGGGAAGGTTTGTGCCTCTATATGGGACTTAACTGTGATTCTATGCTTCATGTATGATATGTCATTATGTTGTAGGTGGGTTTTCCTCGCTGCCCCAAGTTACCTGAATAACCACTCATGAGAGTCAAAATATTATATACAAATATTATGACCAGATAGCTAAGCTCTTCTATGACTAGCTCAGAACTTAAAATAACATTTTATTAATCTACATTTTTGCCTCCTGGCTGGTTACCTGTGTTCAGGCACAATGCATCTGTTCTCCTCATACTTTGTTGGCTGAATCTCCCACACCTGGTTGTATCCTAGAGTCCTGTATGCCTGCCAAGCATCCCACATTTTATTTCCTGCCTAAGCTATAGGCCTTCAGATTTTTTTGATAGGTGATGCTTTCAGACAAATCCAAGAAATTCCTTCCACACAGGGCTAAGTTAACTTCACACAATTATAGAATCGGTGTCACCTAGAAGTATTCCTGCTCATGGGGTCTTTCATTTTCTGGTTATCAGATTAAATAGAGATTTTAATACGTTTTTCCCATAATATATAGAGTTAGTCAATGTTAAAATTTTCTCAAAATACTGAGCCTTTTACATTGTGATTTCCTGATGCTGTGACTCATCAACAAACTGTTTCTCTATGCATATAAAATTACATGCTTACATGTTCTTTGTACCACCAAAGGGCTTTCATATGTTCACAATTCTGCACACATGGTGTAGATACTATGTCTATATGGAACTAAAAACTAAGAAATCATTAGTAAAATTAACTTGTTTGACATTATAATTTATAATTTATTGTTGTGTGACTTTTCTTGGAAAAGCATGAACAAGTGCCTACTCATGCCTGATAAGAAACCACTGGAGTATCAGTCTTAGAAAACACTCCTGTGACCAGATATTTTGGTTCTGTTGCTCTCCGTATGGAGCTCCTGTCCCCTCCAGGTCTTACTATCTCCCCCTTCTTTCATATGATTCCCTGCATTCTACCCAAAGTTTTGTTAAGAGTCTCAGCATCTGCTTTGACACACTGCTAGGTAGAGTCTTTCAGAGGCCCTCTGTGGTAGACTTCTGTCCTGTTTCCTGTTTTCTCCTTCTTCCAATGTCGATCCTGTTTGTCTTTCTGAGTGAGGATTGATCATCTTACCCAGGGTCCTCCTTCTTGTTTATCTTCTTTAGGTGTACAGATTTTAGTATGTTTATCCTATACTATAGGTCTAGTATCCACTTATAAGTGAGTATATACCATGTGTGTCTTTCTGCTTCAGGGATACCTCACTCAGGAAGATCTTTTATAGACTCTACCATTTGCCTGCAAATTTCATGATTTTCTTGTTTTTAATTGCTAACTAGTATTCCATTGTGTAAATGTACCACTATTTCTGTATCCATTCCTCAGCTGAGGGACATCTGGGTTGTTTCCAGGTTTTGGCTATTATGAATAAGGTTGCTATGAACATGGCTGAACAAATGTCCTTGTTGTGCACTTGAGCATATTTTGGATATATGCCTAGGAGTGAGCTAGCACTATTCCTAATTGTCTGAGAAAGCGCGAGATTGATTTCCAAAGTGGTTTTACAAGTTTACATTCCCACCAGCAATGGAGGAGGGTTTCCCTTTCTCCACATCCTCTCCAGCATGTGTTGCCACTTGAGTTTTTTATCTTAGCCATTCTGATGGGTGTAAGGTGAAATCTTAGGGATATAACCTAGAACCCCTGCTCAGATGGAGCCCATGGCAGCTCAGTATCCAAGTGGGTTTCCTGGTGAGTGGAACAGGGGCTGTCTCTGACATGAACTCAGTGGCTGGCTCTTTGACCACCCTCCCCAGGGGGAGCAGGAGCAGCCTTGCTAGGCCACAGAGGTGGACAATGCAGCCAGTCCTGATGAGACCTGATAAACTAGGGTCAGATGGAAGGGGAGGAGGACCTCCCCATCAGTGGACTTGGAGAGGGGCAGGGTGGAGATGAGAGAGGAAAGGTGAGATTGCGAGAGAATGAGGGAGGGAGCTACAGCTAGGATACAAAGTATCCTGTAATTAATGTAAAATAATTACATTATTTTAATAATGTAAAATAAACTGTAATTAATGTAAAAATTTTAATTAAAAAAAGAAACCACTGGAGAGGTTGCACTAACAATTCCACCATACTCCAACTTGGAAAACAGGATGAATGGCAGCCTCGGCCCCAACCAGTTTACATGGAATAACAGGCCTTTGTGTATTTCAAAGCAAATCCCTGTTGAGGATTAACTTCAAGGGAGGCACAGAAATAACACTGACTAGCTTTTGTTGCAAAGAATAAAAGATGCACATTGTTTCTAAAAGTTCTTCACTAAGCAGCAACAATTTGATGCGTCTTGACATCTTGTGACCTAAGTCCGTCTCTGGCAAAAACCCCTCTCATACTTACCTCTAAAACTTTCTCAGACCTGAAGATTGAGTAAACGAACTACCTTCCATATGTCAAGCTTCAGGCCTGGGTTTACATTGATTGCTTCATTAATTTCAATACCACATCTATTGATCGGTATTATTACCATTCCAAACTTGAAGACCATCAGATGTGTGGGATGGAGACTTGGAATGCAGGGAATTAGAGTTTTGGAATGTGTAACATGTGGAGTTTCTCACATATGGCTAACACAACATTGTGAAAATAGCTACATAAAACAAGCAAGACTTGTCTTAGAGCTAACATTGTGTGCAAAGACACACACTGTATTAGAGACAACCAGGGTCATAGCCCTGCTTTGTTTCCTTTCCTCCTAGATTCAAAGTCCTTTCAGCATTCCCAACATGTGTTTCTGGTGCCACCATAGGCCCAGATGGGGGAAGGCTTGGATGGATGTAGAGAAAGTGAGAAATCCTGTCTTGGAAGCCAAATGTGCAACATTTATTCCTTTCTTTGGGGAACTTTGCATCATCCTTGAGAGAATTTCTGAGCACACTCTTCATTCCTGCCACCTTAATGTTTTACTCGCCCTAACTCTCCGTTGCTGTCTTTGTTTCTGTGCAGACACTTCAGAAGCACACAAGCAGCTTCACACAAATGTATGGGTAGAAGAGAGAGGTCACTGTGATAAAAACACATTTTGTAGATTTCTATATATTCATTTCCCATTTGATCTTTCAGCAAGCCTTAGAGATAAATATAGTAGATATTTTTATTCGTACTCCATTTCTGGGAAAGCTAAAACTCAAAAAGTTGAAGGGACTGATCTAATGCCATTTGTGGGAAAGAGGAATATATTTTATCTAAATATGTGTAAATATATGCTACAGGGTGAGACTTCTATGCAAACAAAGAAGCTGGGTAATTTTGATTTTTTTTCCTCCTCTAAAAACAGCATAATAGGTTAGGCAGTTACTTCATGCGGAGCATTTTGGAGAAGAATGAGCATATAAGTGACATTATAATTACCATAAAAATTATCTAAATATCCCCAGATTCCCCACTTGCCAACAGCTTTGGAAGAGGCAGCATTTTGATGTGGATGGTACTGAATGCTAATGAGGTTATTGTTTTCTACCCCGTGGATATCCTGTGACCCACAGCCCTGTGCCATGAGGAGGTGCTAAGGAGGCTGTGTGAGCCACACATTCTTTTTGTCTTGCAAGGGCTACCTTAAGGTCGAATTATTTTCTACCAGGCTGGCACTGCATCTCTTCTCACCCACATAGTCGTATGGAGCTTTCTCCAGATTTCAAGGCAGATAAACTCACCCACACCATGTGTGACAACAATTTGAAAATAGCAATATGCATGGAACAAATTCAAGTTCATTTGCACAAAAGACATCTATTGAGTGCCCATCATTTTCTGCACAAAATGCTGAAAGATGGTTGATTTAAACCCACGGATAATAAAACATTTGACATAGATGTAAGTATCCCCCAGAGCTTAATGCATGTGTGTGCACAGACAGATACATTGGTATCAAAGAGTAGAAAATGATAACACATTTATGTATAAAATTAGAAAATATTTTAAAATATTTTCAAAGCATGAATTGTTCCTGTTATATTTTCTTTATCCTTTCCTTGTAATACACGTAGCAAAATCAGATAAATGCTTATCCTTAATTGACTACAACAAATAAGTCTGTTTTAAATGATAAGAGAATTGATATAATAAAGCCAATATCTCCTGGGGGTTGGGAGGGGCTACAGCTGGAATGCAAAGTGAATAAAATGTAATTAATGTAAAAAAAGAATATAATAAATAAATAAAGTTAATATCTGCTTTAATCATTACCAAGATGATGCAGTAAATTTTTAACATTTTTTTATTTATTACAATTTATTCACTTTGTATGCCAGCTGTAGCCCCCATCCTTATTCCCTCCCAATCTTCCCCTCCCTCTCTCCCTCATCTCCTCCTATGTCCCTTCCCCAGTCCACTGATAGGGGAGGATCTCCTCCCCTTCCATCTGATGCTAGCCTATCAGGTCTCATCAGGACTGTCTTTCATAGCCTTCCTCTTTGGCCTGGTAAGGCTGCCCCCCACCTCAGAAGGAGATAATAAAAAAGCCAGCCACTGAGTTCATATCAGAGAGTCCTTGCTGCCCTTACTAGGGTACCCACTTGGACACTGAGCTACCATGGGCTACATCTGTGCAGGGATTCTAGGTTATCTCCATGCATGGTCCTTGGTTGGAGTATCACTCTTAAAAAGACCCCTGGGCCCAGATTTTCTGATTCTGTTGTTCTCCTGTGGAGCTCGAGACCCTTCCAGGTCTTTCTATCTCCCCCTTCTTTCATAAGATTCCCTGTACTCTGCCCAAAGTTTGGCTATGAGTCTCAGCATCTGCTTTAATACCCTGCTGGGCAAAGTCTTTCAGAGGCCCTCTGTGGTAGACTCCTGTCTTGTTCCTTGAATTCACCTCTTCGATGTCTATCCCATTTGCCTTTCTGAATGAGGACTGAGCATCTTACCCAGGGTCCTCCTTCTTCCTTAGCTTTTTTAGGTGTACAGATTTTAGTATGATTATCCTATATTATATGTCTAATATCCACTTAAGTGAGTATATACCATTTGTGTCTTTCTGCTTCTGTGATACCTCACTCAGGATAATCTTTTCTAGTTCCCACCATTTACCTGCAAATTTCATGATTTCCTGGTTTTTAATTGCTGTATAGTATTTCATTATGTAGATGTACCACAATCTCTGTGTCCACTACTCCACTAATGGACATCTGGGTTGTTTCCAAATTCTGGCTATTATGAATAAAGCTGATAGCAATTTAATTTACTTTCAGAAATATACATTTAACAGTAGTTTGCCTGTAAGGTGGTAGATTTATTACAATGATATCTTTATTCAATAGATTAAAAAGAATACACCTGGGTAATGTAAAGATTTAGCCAGAGAGCCAATGTTTGCGGCAATTGAAATAATCAGTATGCACTTTTTTTGTTTTTGTTTTTGTTTAATCTCAGGAAACACTGGAGAAGTAGACAATTGGCTTGATCTATGGTTGGGTTCCTCTAGGTGAGTTCTGTGTTAATTCTGATAAATGATTTTCTTCTATGGTAAAAGAGTTCATATGATGGCTTGCATATGATAGAAGCTTATTTGTTTCTTGAATAATACTTATGAAAGTTTCAGGTTTACTATGAAACTTGACCATCCTATGATTTCATGAACAAGGTAGCCATGGTGGCAAGGATAAAGACATACCGCTCACTAAAGCTGACCTGATTATAACCTCCATTAAAGGTCCAATCTGTCAACAACATAGAGGCCTCTGGAATGCTCATACAACTTCCTGGATATAGGCTGATTACATAAAACCATTTTCATCACGGAATGTCAGTTTTCTGGCTGTATGAGAATGGGAGCTTTCTTCGGATATTGATTTTCTTATTTTGAACAAACTACTCTCAGTGGATTTACAAAATAATTTATCCACATCATCATTTCCTGGCTAATTTTATACTAACTTAACAGAAGCTAGGATTATCTGAAAGGTGGGAATCTCAATTGAGAAGATGCCTCCATAAGTTCAGGCTGTATGGCATTTTTTTTAAATTATTGAAGGAGGAGGGCCTAGCCTATTGTAGGTCATGCTCCTCTAGGGTAGCTGAGCAGACCATGATGAACAAGACAGTACGTAGCACTCCTCCATGGTCTCTGCATCAGGTCCTCCTTCCAAAGTTCCTGCTCTATTTGAGTTTCCGTCCTGGCTTCCTTTGATGATAAGCAGCAATATGGTCATTTAAGACAAATAAACATTTTTGTCTCCAATTTTCTTTTTGGTCATGGTGTTTTTGCAGCAATAGAAACTTCAACTCTATTCCAAGTTCAGAGACTGTGAATCTGGTGAGTAATCTGGCAGCTGACTCCAAAACACCTACATCAATGTTTCCTAGACAGGAGGGGACATCCTAGGAACTGAGAACACACAGTTCCAGAATCCCCAAGGTCATGTCCCAGGTCTAGGAGTCACACATGGTGAGCCCCCTGTTTTCTGTCTACTCGAGCATGGGTCCCCAGTTCCAGGGGCTCTCTGCTCCAGCAACAAGACCGTGGATTCTTCCAGCATTCCTGAGAACAGGACCTAGATACTGAAGACCTGGACACTGGTCCCCTGTGAAGATTGGCTGTACAACAGAAGCATACAGACCCAGTTCCAAGTAGAAGAACCCAGATGACTCTGAGTGCTAGAGTGCAGTGTCCACTTAGCCAGCAAGCCACCACACTGCTGACTCCTAAACCCCAGTGCCTGTTCCTGTTCCTCTGCACTTTTCCTGCCATCCTGAAGATGACTCCAGACTCCAGAGATGTGTAGATACATTTGTTGGTTCATCTCTACTAGCTGTCTTGAAGAGACCAGCATGACCTCAGTGGATCACAGTGAGGACCAAAAAAATCCAGCAGGTTTTAGGTACAAACAGTAAATGCTATGGACAACCGAACAGCTAAAGGCCAGCGCAGGATCACAATAAAATAAAAAAGCAGAGCAACATGACTCTACCAGAACACTGGATATTCTAATGCAGCTGAAAAAAACAGGAAAACAACCTTAAATCTATGCTTGTGAAGATAGTAGAGGCCTTTAAAGAAAAAAGAAATAAATCCCTCAAAATAATACAGGAAAATATTGTCAAACATATTGAGGCCATCAAAAATATAAAAAAAAAAAAATACAATCAAACAGGTGAAGGAAATGAATAAGACTGTTCAAGACCTGAAAATGGAAATAGTATCAATAAAGAAATACAAAATGAGAAAGTTCTGGAGATGGAAAACCTAGAGAAGAGAACAGGAACCACAGAGCTAAGCATCACCAACAGAATACAAGAGATGAAGGAGAGAATCTCAGGCATAGAAGATACAATTGAAGAAACCAATATATCTGCCAAAGAAAATATTAAACTGAAAAAAATTACTGACACAAATATCTAAGAAATCAAGGACACCATAAAAAGACAAAACCTAAGAATAATAGGAATAGAAGAAAAAACAAGATGCTAGGCTCCAAGAACCAGAAAATATTTTCAAGAAAATCATAAAAGAAAATTTCTCCATTCTAAATAAAGATATGTCCTTAAATGTACAAGAGGCTTACAGAACACCAAATAGACTAGATCAGAAAGAAATTTCTCCCATCACATAATAATCAAAACACCAAATCAACAAAGAAACATATTAAAAGCGGCAAAGGAAAAATGCCAAATAACTTATAAAGGCAGACCTATCAGAATTACACCTGACTTCTCAACAGAGACTATGAAAGCCAGAATGGCCTGGGAAGATGTCATTCATACCCTAAGAAACCACAGATGTCAGCCCAGACTACTATACCCAACAAAGCTTTCAATTACCATACAGGGAGAAAACAAGATATTGCATGAAAAACAAACAAATATCTATGAACCAAGCCAGCCCTACAGAAGATAGTAGAAAGAAAATTTCAACCTAACAAGGTCAGCTACACCCCCCCCCAAAAAAAATATAGGCTATAGATAATGTCACAACAGTCAAACCAAAAGAAAACAAGCACGCAAACACACTATCACCACCAACATTGCAATAAAAGGACTAACAATCTTTGCTCACTAATATCTATTAACACCAAAGGAATAAACTTTCCAATAAAAAGACACATGCTAACAGAATGATTGCATAAACAGGGTCTAACATTCTGCTGCATACAAGAAACACACCTCAACAACAACGATAGACATTACTTCAGAGTAAAGGGCTGGAAAAAAAGGGTTTTCAAGCAAACAAACCCCCCAAAAAAAAACTGGAGTCACCATCCTAATATCTAATGAAACAGACTTTCAACCAAAATTAATCAAAAGAAATAAGAAAAGACATTCCATTTTCATCAAAGAAAAAATCCACCAAGGGGACATCTCAATCCTGAACATCAAATGCCCCAAATACGAGGGCAACCTGATTTGTAAAATAAACACTATTAAAGCTTAAATAACACATCTATCCCCACACATTAATGATGGGAGACTTAAACACCCCGTTGTCACCAATGAACAGATCATTGAACAGAAACTAAATAGAGAAATAATGAAACTAACAGAGGCCATGAATCAAATGGACCTAAGAGATGTCCACAGGATTTCTCAATCAAACACAAAAGAATATACTGTGTTCCCAGCACCACAGGAACTTCCTCCAAAGTCAGCTATATAGTCTGTCACAAAGCAAACCTCAACTGATACAAGACAATTGAATTAATGCATTATTCTTTATCATTCTTCATCTTCTTTATTTTCTTTATTAAAGCTAGACCTCAACCAAAACAGAAATATCAAAAACCTACACACTCATGGAAACTGAACAATTCCCTGCTCAGTGACCACTGTGTCAAGGAAGAGATAAAGAAAGAAATTAAATACTTTCTAGAATTCAATGAAAATAAATAGAGGCACAAATTGCCCAAATTTATGAAACACATGAAAGCAGTGCTAAGAGGAAAGTCCATAGCACTAAATGCCTTCATACAGAAATCATAGAGACCCCATTCTAGCAACTTAACAGCTCACCTAAAACATTTAGAAAAAAAAAAAAAAAGAAGAAGAAGAAGAAGAAGGAAACACACCCAAGAGGAATACATGGCAGGAAATGACCAAACTCAGAGCTGAAATCAGTAAAATAGAAACAAAGAGAACAATACAAAGAATCAACAAAACGAAGAGCTGGTTCTTTGAGAAAAATCAACAAGATAGCCAAATCTGTAGAAAAACTAACTAAAAGACAGAGAGAGAAAAAAAAAAGACAGAGAGAAAAAAAATGACAGAGAGATAGTACCCAAATTAACAAAATCAGAAATGAAAGGGCACATAACAACAGACACTAAGGAAATCCAAGGAACAAGGCGGAGGGGATGTCGTAGAGAGGGTGTGACTTGGAGAAGAGAAGGGAGGGGGCTACGACTGGGATGTAAAGTAAGTACGTAAATAAAGAAATATATAAATTTTACGAGAAACCCCTACTAATACAATCATATTAAAAACAGAGTTGCCGTGTACACACAGATAGAAAAATCTGTAAAATAGATCAAAGCCTTCAAAGGGAATTCTATGTGTTTTGGCTTAGTTTTATGAAACAGGGTTTCTCTGTAAAGCCCTGGCGACCTGGAACTCTGTAGACCAGGTTGGCCTTGAACTCAAAGAGATCCGCCTGCCTCTACCTCCAGAGTGCTGGACTTCAAGGGGTGCACCCTCACCATCCGGCCAATTGCTTTGAAATGTTAAGAATGTCAGCAGCTTCTACAGCTCAATCAATAAGACACGAAGCTCTGAGTCTTCGGGGCTGGAAATTACTCACCTCAAGTAGCCTCTGAACAGGAGGTCGATTTGGTAGCATTAGCTAGCATGTGTCTTTGTGGTGAACTTCTTTTATCACTAGACAAAAATTACATGGTGTAGCAGTGGGTGCTTGTTAACACTGGCATAAAATAAAAATTATATGCTGCCTGCATTTCCAGTCATTTTCTCTGATTAAGATTTTGCACAAATTCAATGCAAATGTCAGGTTCTAAAATCCCAAATTAGATCAAGAAGAGAATATAGCACCTTTGATTTATGTCAAAGGAATGGACAGACACCTTTGAGAGATTTGCGAAGTAATTATTTAATATGTATTTCAAGTATTCACTTTAATATACTAAATGTGATTTTGTTGTAGATTGTGTGTGGAATTTTGTCATGTGATAAGAACCGTCAATAAAATACCTTTTTAGTGAGTTAAAAAAAAAAAAGGGGTTGCTTCTGATCGAGAAATGCATTACATTAGAAGAGGGGTAATAATTGTCCCCTGTCATGTAACTAACTTGTTTACTGTGTCCCTCACTACCCTGCACCATCTACTTTGAAAGGAAATGGAATGGCTTTTAGAGATTTGTTACAGCCCTAGCCAGTTGTCAATCCTTGTAGCACCCAGGCAAAGTTCTCCTGATAACTATATGTTAACCTTCACAAGGTTCTTTTCTCATGAAATCTAGAATTCACATGCCTGGTAAATAGGAGATGAAAAGTACCTCTCACCATGACACATACTTGCTCATTAGCAGAAGTAAAGAGTAATGCTTCCTGTGAGTTTATGTTCTTTGAGCACAGAGGTCTTAGTTATAAAAGAAGAAGAAAAGCTTCCAACAAGGGACACAACAGCGATTCTATGAAATTGATGTAAATACTGCCTCTCCCTCCTGCACTGTGTGTACCTCGTGCTGCTGAATCAACAAGCTGAGAAGAAAATTGCAGTGTTTTGTTGGGCAATTGGTCTTGACTACCAAGAAAACCTAGACTTGTACTCCACAGTAGAGGTAAGGAAGATATACAAGATGTTCTTAGGACATCTCTTAGTGTCACCTGGCCTTTTGATAAAGATCAATGAAAAACTGATAAAACCTAATCAAGGAAGAACCATAATTAGCTCAGACTCGTCAGTAAGGTGTTGTTCACTTACTTCAGTAGGCAAAGAACCTCAATAAGCCGAAGATCTTTCTGAATCCAAGTGAAATTTAAAAAAAGAAAAAATACAGGACATGCCAGCTAGGAGCAGTTACAGAAATAAATACTGTACCTGTCATGAGTATTCCATCATTGTTCTTCGTGAGTACGCTTGCATGGATATAGAAACAGAGCAAACAAATTTGAGAACAGCAAACATCCTCTATCTGAACCACAACATACACCTTTCTTATCACATGGTACGCACTGTCTCTGTCCCCACGCATCAAAGCTCCAGGTGTTCTGTCTAAATACTCAGACAGTATTCATAGCATTTGTTCTGCTGGTAAAGTGGCAGACAGCCTCCACACTTTAGCCAATTCTTACAATAAATCTCTCTCTCTCTCTCTCTCTCTCTCTCTCTCTCTCTCACTCACTCATACACACACACAGACACAGGAGTTGATTCATTTTCTCAAGGGAATAGTGATAGCACAGAGGCTGGTAGGATAGACTGTGGAATCTAAACCAAAGCAGAAAATTGAAGAATGGCTCCAGGGAAGATATGATCTTGGCAATGTCAGCGAAAGGCAACAGTAGGGCTTATGATCCAGGCACGATTCAGGACTGAAGAGGGTGTCAAAGGCCAAAGCAGTGTCAAGTCTGGAAAAAGCCCTTAAAGTATATCAGTGCACATGGCAGTAAAGCTAACTAAAAGATGCTAGAGATATTTTCATAATCATCCTTTGATGTGCCACTTGAACTAGGCTTGTTTTAATGTCATATAACAGAGTAATAATTCTACTTAAAATTATAACAGCACCGTTTGTCGATTATTAAAGTTTGTCTTAACCAATGAAATTGCAGCCAGGCCTGAAGATACCTGATAGGGTCAGATGAAATGGGAGGAGGTTCTCCCCTACCAGTGGACTTGGAAAGGGGTAGGGAGAAGAGGAGGGAGGGAGGGTGGGAATGGGAGGGAATGAGGGAGCAGGATACAGCTGGAATACAAAGTTAATAAACTGTAACTAAATATTTAAAAAATAAAAATTTAATTTAAAAAAGAAATTAGCATAAATAGACTTTGCATACTGTAAAACTTTTTTATGAGATGTCAGTTTATTTTTTAATTAAAACTAATTAAATTAATTAATTTAATTAATTAATTAATTTAATTAAATTTTATATTAGTTACAGTTTATTTACTTTGTATCCCAGCTGTAGCCCCCTCCTTCATTCCCTCCCAATCCCACCCTCCCTCTATTATCTCCTCCCTGACCCTCTCTAAGTCCACTGATAGGGGAGGACCTCCTCCCCTTCTATCTGACCCTAGCTTATCAGGTCTCTTCAGGACTGGCTGCAATGTACTCCTCTGTGGCCTAGCAAGGCTGCTCCTCCCTCAGGGTGGGGGGGGGGGGGGAGGTCAAAGAGCCTTCCATTAAGTTCATGTCAGAAACAGTCCCTGTTCCTCTTACTAGGGAATCCACTTGGATACTGAGCTGCTATGGGGTACATTTGAGCAGGAGTTCTAGGTTATATCCATGCACGGTCCTTGGTTGGAGAAACAATCTCAGAAAAGACCCCTGTGCCCTGATATTTGGTCCTTGTGGAGCTCCTGTCCTCTCTAGGTCATACTAACTCCCCCTTCTTTCATATGATTCCCTGAACTCTGCCCAAGGTTTGGTTATGCCGCTCAGCATCTGCTTTGATACACTGCGCGGTAAAGTCTTTCAGAGGCCCTCTGTGGTAGGCTCCTGTCCTGTTACTGTAAAACTTTAATGGATAAAAAGAAGTGAACTTGGATTGAGTAGGTCACTTAGTTGTCACTGCCACCCAGTGGTCAGTACTAAGAACTGCATTTAGAAGTGAATGATAGATTTACCTTCTGTGATCCAACTCTAAAGCTCTGGAGGTCCACTAACTTTGCAGCAGAACACTTGTGTGACAGTGTCTCAGTCAAGAGTGCACCTGATCATCCACTAGATAAGAAAATTTTTATGATATGTGCCTTGTTGGATGAAGTCCTCTGACAAATTAACAATTTACACTCTGACAATTTAGGTAAAGCTTGCCTTCAAAATTACAGTTCAGTTACGAAAAGAAAAGATACGGAAGGCATAAAAAGTAAGAATATTTGATGATGCCACCTCCACAGACACACACCTTTGCCCTCAGATCCTTGCTATCTGTGCATTGTGGATGGCTTTTCCAGACCTTTCTCTGTCTCATATCATGGGCTGTTTTTACTTAATATATAAGAATACTTGATATATAAGAACAAAATATATTTTTTGCAAAATAGTGCTGAAATGGGTTAGAATTGAGAAATAAATAAATCCAGGTCTCCCCATATTTCACTCTGACTTAACTGCAGTTTTTCTTAGAGAACAGAAAAAGTAAGAATGTAAGATGAAGAGAAAAATGTCAACAATCATTTACTAAGCACTCATGACTGATCCTCTGACTACTTACGTTACAAAATAAGGATGTTAGCACAGGCCATGCTCCGAATGATAGGATTACAGTAATATACAAGAGGCCAGTTTCCTGTCTTATAAAGCTTATATTTTAGTGGGCTGAAGTTACAGATATAGAAGCTAATGGAAAAAACGGAGGGAGTAGCTGCAAAAGTGAATCTGGAGGCATTGCTCTGTCCTACAACAAAATTAGCATTTTCTGATTTTCATAACACAAGCAAGGATGTGTAACTTTCGCCTATTTCTGGTTTTGCATCTTCCGTCATGGTACTTTACTTTCTGACATGTGCGGGTTGACATTATTACCTTAACACATACCATATTTATTTAAACTTTGTGAGAGTACCAGGCCTTGTTAAGCATCTGTGCATCCTCTTGGCTGTCTATAGTATACTTCACAGCATTGACATTAACCCACTCTTGGGGTGACCTTCCTTCTCACTGAGAACGTGTGTTGCAGGAGCCCACCATCAGAGTCAAACAGTTCCTGAGGGGGGAGTGAGTACTGAAAGAAAATTAAAAAAAAAATACTACACATGAGATCAGTTCAAGAGGGCGGGTTTATTCCACGATAAACCAGGTTTATCCCACAATACTTTTTCTCTAGTCAGAGCAAAGCACTTCATTACAATGAAGGTGTTCATCGAGAAGTCAAACTTCTTTACCTCGACCAGCTGTCTGTGTGATCCTCACAGAAACAAAAGGAAGGAACTTGGCAAAATATCCTGCTTATCTCTGTCTCCAGGTGAAGGCCGGGGTGAAAACATGTTTCTGAAAACTCAATAACAAAGCAGCCTGAAAAACGAGCAGCTCTCCACAGTGTGTCTCTGTATTTTCTTTTAACTTTTTTTTTTTTTTGTCTCTGTATTTTCAAGCGTTGATTGCTGTACCACCATAGAGGTAAGTGCTGGCAGGATTTTGGTATTGTAATTTCAATGGCTCATCACCAGGTTTTCTAACTGTAAATGCGTGTCTTTCCACACCTGCTAAAGAGATGAAGGTCAAGCAGCCTGCAATGCCCTGTGGCAACCAAAGAAATGAGGCTGGCATTGTATTACTGCTAATTGGTTATAACAAAGAGCGGACAGGCAATATCTGAGAGCAGGCTTATGTGCAATCAGAGAGGCAGGAGAGTTACTTATATTCTAGTCAACAGACAGTACCTTACAAATAGGCCAGCCATCCAGAAAAATATCTACATGTATGTGTAGAAGGCAAGTTGGTTTTTTTCTTATTTTATAACATCCAAGGCTATAATGATTTGCAGTTACTGGGACATTATATAAAATGTTGTTATAGTCAAAAAATTTGGAAAGAAACTAAGTATAAGTTGTTGTACAGACACCATTGCCGTGCTGGGGTTTAAGGGTAAGCACCTGGAATTCTTTGAAATGAGAAATATTCCAAGGACATAGAGACTACAGACACACGCCAATAATGATTCATTACTACACAAATTAAAATTTCAAAAAGTATTCCAAAGGACTGAGAGTGGAGCTCAGTTGTAGAGCACTTGCCTAACACATAAAAGACCGACCCCAGGTTCCATCTCCTAAAACAAGATGGAAAATTTTCTTTCCTAAATGTTTATTGAAATCCTGGTGTTTGGGGAAACAGTCCCATGTGTTGCCATGGTGATTAAATTTTAAAAAGGCTTTCATTGAACACACCTCCCATTTCTCAAAACTGAATAGAAAGAGATATTGAGTATTATTTTAAGTTATTCATTCTCATTTTCAACACCATCATACATTCTAAAGATTTGTAAAAACAAATACTAAGTGTGATTTTCATTAAAACCAATGCATTTAGTTTAATTTTATTAAAAAAATCATTGAAAATGATTTTTTTATAAAATGTATCTAGATTATAGCTTTCCAAACTCTTTCTACTCCTCAACTTCTTCCCCAACTCCTATCCCATTTGGATCCATTCCCTTTCTGTCTCTTATTAGAAAATAAACAGGCTCCTAAGGGATGATAATAAAATGTAACAAAACAAAATATTCAGTAATACTAAAACTATATTATATAAGAATTTTAGAGGATAAACAAAGGGAAAAGAGCCCAAGAAAAAGCACAGAGATCAGAGACTCACTGGTTCAAAAACTCATTAATTCCATCAGAACGCTAAATTATAAGCCATATTATGTGCACAAATAAACTATGTAGACATATGCAGGCCTCATGCATACTGATTCAGTCTTTATAACTCCAGGTGCATTTTGCCAATGGGCCTTCAAAACAGAAAGGACAGGATATGAGTATCTGGACAATCTTGCCTGATTTCACATCTTCAACGAAGATTCTGTTCCAAGATTATGCAGTTCAGTGTCAAAGGTGATTTGAGGACATGTTAATTAAAATTTATATATTGCCTGAGGTGAGTAAATTTAATTTTATTAATATTAATATTATTTACATTTTATTCACTTTGTATCCTTACTGTATCTTCATCTCCTCCCATCCAATCCTCCCTCCCTTTTCCTTCCCTATTCCTCTTCCCTTAGTCCACTGTTAGAGGAAGTCCTCCTCCCATTCTGTCTGACCCTAGCCTATCAGGTCAAATCAGGACTGCTTGGATCCTCTTTTTCTGTGTGCTGGGTAGGTTGCCCCACCAGGGAGAAGTGATCAGGGAGCAGGCAACCAAATTCATGTCAGAGACTGTCTCTTCTCCCCTTAGTAGGTGACCCACATGAAGACTGAACTGTCTATGGGTTACATCTGAGCAGGGGTTCGAGGTCCTCAATCCATGGTCCTTGATTGATGCATCAGTCTCTGCAGTCACCGTGGGCCCAGATTTTTTTGTTTGTTTGTTTTTGTGTTATATTTTGGTCTCCCAGTGGGGCTTCTGTCCCCTCCAGGTCCTTCTATCTCCCACTTCTTCCATGGGACTCCCTGCTCTCTGTCCAAAGTTTGGCTGTGAGTCTCTGCATCTGCTTCAATTTCCTGCTGGGTGGAGTTTTTTTAGAGGACATCTGTGGTAGGCTCCCATCTTGTTCCCTGTCTTCTACTGCTGCCAGTGTCTATCCTGTTTTCCTTTCTGAATGAGAATTAAACATCTTCCCTAGGGTCCTCCTTGTTGGTTAGCTTTTTTAGGACTATAGATTTTAGTATGTTTATCCTATATTATATGGTTAATATCCACTTATAAGTGAGTATATACCATGTGTGTCTTTCTGTTTCTGGGTTATCTCATTCAGGATGGTCTTTTCTAGTTGCATCCATTTGCCTGCAAATCTCATGATTTCCTTGTTTTTAATAGCCTGCTAATATTCCATTGTGTAAATGTACCACAACATCTGTATCCATTCTTCGGTTGAGGGATATCTAGGTTATTTCCAAGTTTTGGCTTATGAATAATGCTGCTATGGACATAGTTGAGCAAATGTCTTTGTTCTATGGTTGAGCATCTTTCAGATATATCTCCAGGAGTGGTATAGCTGGATCTTGAGGTACCACTAGTGATCCCAGTTTTCTGAGAAAGTGCCAGATTGTTTTCCAAAGGGGTAATACAATTTCACATTCCCACGAGCAATGGAGGAGGGTTCCCCTTTCTCCACATCGCCTTCCACATGTGTTGTCACTTGAGTTTCTATCTTGGCCATTTTGATGGGTAGGAAATGGAATCTGAGAATCATTTTGATTTGCATTTCCCTGATTACTAAGGACATTGAGCTTTGCCTTAAGTGTTTCTGTGCCATTTGATATTTCTCTATTGAGAATTCTCTGTTTAGTTCTGTACCTGATTTTTTTTATTGAATTATTTGATTTGTTGGTATTTAATTTCCTGAGTTCTTCATTTATTTTGGATGTTAGCCCTTTGCTGGATGTCAGCTTGGTGAAGATCTTTGGTTCAATATATGGAAATCCATCAATGTAATCTACTATATAAACAAACTGAAAGAAAAAAAACCTATATGATCATCTCCTTAGATGCTGAAAAGCATTTGACAAAATCCAACACCTGTTCATGTTTAAAGTTTTCGAGGGATCAGGGATACAAGGCACATACCTAAACATAGTAAAGACAATATACAGCAAGCCTATAGCTAACATCAAACTAAACAGACAGAAACTTAAATCAATCCCACTGAAATCAGGAACAAGGAAAGGCTGCCCACTGTCTCCATATCTCTTCAACATAGTTTTAAAGTCCTAGCTGGTACAATAAGACAAAGGAGATAAAGTGGTACAAATCAGAAAGGAAGAAGTCAAAGAAAGTATCACTATTTGCTGATGATATTATAGTATTCATTAGTGGCCCCAAAAAATCTACTGGAGAACTCCTACAGCTGCTAAACAACTTCAGCAAAGTGGCTGGATACAAAATTAACTAGAAAAAAAATCAGTAGCACTCCTGTATACAAAAAACAAAAGGACTGAGAGAGAAATTAGGAAAACAACACCCTTCACAATAGCCACAAATAATATAAACTATCATGATGTAACTCTAACCAAGGAAGTGAAAGACTTGTATAAAAAAAAAAAAAACAAAGACCAGTCTCTGAAGAAAGAAACTGAAGAAGATATCAGAAGATGGAAAGATCTCCCATGCTCATGGATTGATAGTATTAACATGGTAAAAATGGCCATCCTGCCCAAAGCAATCTACAAATTCAATGCAATCCCCATCAAAATACCAACACAATTCTTTATAAATCTTGAAAGAACAATTCTCAACTTCATATGGAAAAACAAAACAACAAACAAACAAACCAGACTAGCTAAAACCATCCTGCACAAGCAAAGAACTTCTGGAATTATCTCCATCCCTGATCTCACGTTGTACTTATAGGGAAAGAGCAATAAAAACGGCATGGTACTAGCATAGAAACAGACTAGAAGAACAGTGGAATGTCATAGAAGACCCAGAAAAAAAAACCACACACCTATGGATACTTGATTTTTGACAAAGAAGGCAAAACTATACAATGGATAAGAGAAAGCATCTTCAACAAATGGTGCTGGGCATATACCAAAAAGATGCTCTACCATACCACAAGGATACTTGCTCAGCTATGTTCATAGCAGTTTTATTTGTCATAGCCAGAATCTGGAAACAACCTAGATGTCCCTGGTACATCTACACAACTGAATACTCCTCCGCTATTAAAAACAATGACATTATGAAATTTGCAGGCAAATGGATGGAACTATAAAAGATTATCCTGAGTGAGGTAACCCGGACACAGAAAAACACAAATCATATGTATTCACTTATAAGTGGATTTTAGCCATAAAGTATAGGATACACATATTACAATTCACAGACCCAAAAAAAGATAAGTAACAAGGTGGACTAAAAGGAGAATGCTTACATCTCACTCAGAAGAGGAGACAGAATAGACAGAGAATAGACAGTGGCTGAAGAGAGGAAACAAGGTAGGAGAGGGAATGCAGAGCAAAATAAGGGTGGAATTAGATCTAGGGAGTGCCAACAGCAGGAGGACAGAAGGCCTACAGAGAAAAGAAAACCTGTAGATGGGGCATCTCTGTGACAAGCTGGAGAACCCAAGGATTCTGGGAGAATATGAGGGGGACTCTAGCTGAGACTCCTAGTAGCAGGGACCATGGAGGCTGAAGAGGACATTCTCTAAATAAACAATACTCCTAGTGGAGGGAGGAGAACACCAACCCACCCACAAAAACTTTGATCCAAAGCTTACCCTGCCTACAAGAACTGCAGTGACAAAAGATAGAAAGGTAGAGCAGAAATTAAGGGAATGTCCAACCAATGTCTACCCAAACCTGAGATCTAGCCTTATGGAAGAAAACCAATCTCTGACACTATTCACAATACTTTGCTATGCTTGCAGACAGGAGCCTAGCATAGCTGTCTTCTGAGAGGCTCCACTCAGCAGTGGTCCAGAACAGATGCTGAGACTCAAAGTAAAACATTAGGTAAAGTGGAAGGAGTCTTGTGGAAAAGTGATGGGAAGGATAAAAGGACCTGGATGTAACAGGAACTCTGTAAGACCAACAGAGCCAAATAACCAGAGCCCAGAGGGGCTTGTTGAGACTGAAGCACCCAACCAAGGACCATGCATGGTTTGCACCTAGGCCTCCTTCAAAGATATAGCTGATGGGTAGCTCTGGCTTTATGTGGCTCCCATAGTAAGAAGAGCAACGGTTGTTTCTGACTTACACTCTATTGCCTGATTTTTGATCATTTCCCCCTGATGAGGCTGCCTCACCATACCACAGGGGAAGATAATGCATTCAGTCCTATTAGGACTTGATGAGCTGTGGTGGGTTGGTAGAGGAAGGGCTCCCCTTTTCTGAGCTAAAAGGGGAGGGGAGAGAGAAAAGAAAAGGAGAGTGGAACAAGGAAAAGGGAGGGGTCTATAATTGGTATGCAAAGTGAATTAATTAATTAATTAATTAAAAAGGGAAAAAGAAAGAATATGCTGGGTTAGGGTTGAGAAGAAAAAAGAGGTAGATATTTTAACTGGGCTTTTTTTGGAGGTGGCTTATCACTTTGATATTATGTTCCCTATATTTTGTTTATTTTTGGGGGGGAGCTGCTTGTATATGTTCATGGCATCTGGAAGATACAGGGAAATCCTCTCTTTTGGGCTTCCCAGAGATCCAGAGTTGTTATAGTTACAAGAAGTTTTCTGGGACATTTTTACCTCATCTATGAACTCCTGCAACACATGAGGGGGTTGGTCCTGCAGATCCCAACCTGCAGGATCTTCGTGACGTAGGACAACAAAAAGATATCTGAGAGAAGTCTCAGTGAGGTCGCAATTTCGATAGTGTAGCAGAAGCCGGAGACGGTGAATCAGAGCAATGACTCATTGCGGTGAACATTTGCAAGTAAAGGGGAGAGGACCACAGGCTATATTGTGGAGCATAGTATGACACAAAATAGCTTCTATGACAGGATGGTTTTTGTTTGGTTGGTTTATTTCTGTTTTTAATTTTTGTGGGGGGAAGTTACAAGGCAGAGGGCAGATATGTATGGATGCGGAGATGAATAAGACTGGGGTACATGATTTGAAATTCACAAAGACTCAACTAAAAAATCAAAAAGAAGGTTAACTTCTGCACGGAAGACAGTTGATACGCCAGTGGTTATGTAGTACTTCTAGGTGAGCTGACTTATCTTCCTGCTTTACTAAAGAAGAAAGTAAGGCTGTAGAGATGGCCTTGCTGTCAGAATCACTTGCTGTTCCTGTAGAGAACCTGGGTTCAGTTCACCGTACTCACATGGTGGCTCAACTGTCCAGATTTCAAAATTATCTGACATCTTCTTCTGTCTTCCATGAGCCTCATTCACACACATTTCATTTTACACACACACACACACGCAGGAAAACTTTCATGCACATAAGATAAAAATAAATGCATCTTGAAAAAAAAGGAAAGAGTACTTCTAAAACCTTTCTCAATGTAAAACTTTTTCTTATTTCCTGTTTTGAGTTTGACATTTGGATTATGACATTGGAAAACTGGTCTAAAACAATTGATACTCCGTTTTTCTCTGTGTGTTTATGTCAAGAATTTTTTTCTTAAAAAAGGAAAAAAAATATGTTTCTGAGGTTGGTGTTAAAATAAGATTGACACTCTTTGTTTAATGTATTCTGATTCACATCATTCATCTGTATACACGGCCAGCTTCATACATACACAATTTATTCATGATTACCAGAACTAGCAAAAGGAGGAATGAATTGAAGAAAATTAGACTACTTTTTAAAAAGTTGATAAGAAGTCTAAAAAGTGCAAAGACAATGTTTGCTAGAAATTAGACTACATTAAAAAGGTTGTTAAGAAGCCTAAAAAGTGTGAAGAAAATGTATGTGGTAAAGAACAGCATGCTGTAGAGAATAAATCAAAGAACCAGCAGATGACATGTTTGTGTGCTTTATGGTTCTGGTTATTTTTAAAATGAAGTCTAAAATAATTTGTTCTCAGTTTTTGTTCAACTTTGGTTTTAATGAAATTAGCAACAAATGTACAAAATTTAAAGATATTAATCTTATGACTACTTTCAAGTTCAATATATAAAACTAAGTAGTCAAACTGTCTTCTAAGTATTCATATTTACAGTAAATAGGAATTTACTTGGCCTTCTTGGCCTTGGTCAGAAATACTTTTTGGCAGCAAGTGCCAGCTAATAAATACACACCTTCCTGGTCAAAGACTGGGAGATCAAAAACTGTTGACTCCTCAGACATAAATGGGACATCTACATCACCCCGTCCAAAACTCAGGGAACATTGTGGAAGAGCCAGAAAGACTGATAAGCACAGAAAATGTGGAGGAAAAGCCATCATGATGTGACAAGACAGCTGAAATCATAAACAGTCAGTATCTGTGGCTCTGTGATAAGACCTACACACAGAAGACATGAAAAGGGACTATGTGGAGAATAAAAACATCATCAGGAGTGGGAGGGAGATAAGAAAAAAAAAAAAAAAAAAAGATGGGCCATGGATATGACCAAGATAGATAGAATACATTTCTGAATTATGAAAAATAAAAAGGTCAGCTGAGAATGACTTGAGAAGTCATTGAAGATATTTCAATAGCCACCAAGGGGTGGGGGGTGGGGGGGGAACAGCTACCTTTACACTTCAACACTCCAGCTGTGGGAAGCCATGGCAACTGAAGACTTCCTCAGAGACCTTGATGAAAGAAAGAAAAAAAAAAAAAACTTTAGTTCTGTTTCTTCCTTCAGGAGTGTATTTGGCAAGTATTGGTTTACAGTCGGAGCCAGTGTCTTGAAGGCGTCGAGATTGTGGCTTCAGAAGAAACGACCCTCACACCTGGGCTATAATTATCAGTCATTAGGCAGTGGTGTCTGAGGTAATCTGTGTTCTCTTTGCCAGTGTTGTCTGATCTATCTCTGTTGACCTTGGTCATTTGTCAACCTGAAAATATGTTGTCTTACTTGTTAATAAGTGTTCTTGACATAAAAAAAGATTCATGAAAGATTTTCCAACAACAGCATTTATCTTCTTCATCTTCAGTCTTCTCTGTTTCTCATCCCCTGGCATTTCATAGTCAGGACTATGTTGCTAAAAAGTCACATCTTGGCTCAGATTGCCTGTCCATATATACCTTCATTGGCTTAAATTGAAGCGATTGGCTCTTCAAGTTACATTTCAGCTAGTTCATTTTTCAACCAATGAATCCAGCTCACTATCTCACTCCTTTTATTATATGTCTTGTTGAGAGGTCTCGATTTTAATGACCACATATCATTCATTCGATGAACATTGTGATCTTTAGCAACAAATAAGATCAACAATTTTGTCCTTTCTTTTTTAAATAAACAAAGCAGAGTATCATGTAGTTCAGACTAGCCCTCAAATACTATATAGCCACTCATATATAGAGTGAAATCTTGATCCTCTTATCTCTAATTTCCAGCACAGGGATTACAGGTGTGTATCACCAAGCCCTTCTTCTTTTCTTCTTTTAAAAAGTATATTAATTTTGCAAAAAATAGGTTTTATTATGACTTTTTATACATGTATATAGATGTATAAGATATATTTTGACTATATGATCTTGTTCCCTGCCTCCTGGTGTTACATTTTATTATATAACTGTACTATACTCTAGCATTTGAGATTTATAACTTTGGTCATGTAATATAAATATCAGTTTCCTCTGGTTAAAATAGTAATAACCAAAGTCCCAAGCCAAACGTGTAGCCAAATATCTTTACTTCAGCACTTGAAAAAATGATGCAGGAAGATCAAAAGTTCAAGACCAATCTAGGCTACATGTCGAGATCTCAGTTAACTTGAGCTATATAGTGAAATATTGTGTTCAAAAGTCAAAAGCAAGCTATAGAGATGCTTCAGTAGCTATATACATTTATTGCAGAGTACCTGAGTTTAGTTGTCTGCATGCACATCTGGAAACCCACATCAACTTGTAACTATATCTTCAAGGGATCCAACTGTTTCTTTTTTATTTTTATTATTAGTTACATTTTATTAACTCTGTATCCCAGCTGTATCCCACTCCCTCATTCCTTCCCAATCCCACCCTCCCTCCCTCATCTCCTCCCTGCCCCTTTCCAAGTCCACTGATAGGAGAGGAGATTCATCTATAGGCACCTATACTCATGATACACATAAACTATCATATACACACAATATATATATTATATACATAAATATACACAATATATATTTATATTATATACTATATATTGTATTCCTATGTAAATTGTATACATTATAAAATATTAATGTATATGTATTTATAAACACATGAATAAAAGTTTTATAAAGTTATTTATAAAGATATAAATATATAAATACATTTATATAAGATATAAATATAAGATATATTTATATATCTTATATATAAGATACATTTATATAAGATATAAATGTATTTATGAATATATATAAATTTATTTATTTTTATATAAATATATAAATGTATTTATATTTATAAATATAATAATATATAAACAGATGTATAGTATAAAAAGGCACAGGCACTTCTTAGGAATCCATAAGCCACTCTGCTATGAGAAACTTGTAGGTTGACTACAGATTTTTACCTATTTCCCATCTCCTCCAAAACCAATCTCCCTTTCTAATCCCTAGTTTTCCAGCAGAAGACCTGCTAAAAGTCCCTGTCTCTCCTTGCCCCAGTTTCGACTGCATCACCCAGATTTTCCATTTCTACCTAATTTCTCCACCCTCGTTGCTTTATTTCAGCCCCAAACACTAGCAGTTTTCCCTCAAATTCTGCAAGACACTCCTGCCAGGGAAGCAGGCAGGCTAACTGCAAATCTTCAGGTAGTGAAAATGTTGGGGTTTTTTTATGTGTTTTTTTTGTTTTGTTTTGTTTTTGTTTTTGTTTTTTGTTGTTTTTTGTTTGTTGGTTTGGTTTGGTTTTGGTCCCAAATGTGGGATGTGGGAATATTTTTAGTACATCCTCAGTTGAAAACAAATTCATAAGAGGGTACATGATCTTTGTCAGCTAAAGGCAGTCTTATGAGAGGGTGAGTGATGTTTTGCTGGAAGCTGTCTCATACAAGGGGCATGGTTTTTAACAGCTCTGGGTGCGCTGTGAGAAAGGATAAGTAGAAGCCCATGGGAAGGAAGAGAACACTTATGGATCGATATGTTTTGCAATGGTCCACATTACTTCAAAGGTTTTCATTTTTCAACACTTCACTTGGCAAAAAGAAATGCTCCAGAGAACTTACCACTCTGGCTGCGTCCTTCTGCTTTCTCTGACTCATTCTGATTCAGCTGAGTCTTTCTGCTTCCCTTGAATCATGCTGCTTCTGGTGATTCATGTTGTTGTTTGGTGTTTGCTATTTGACGAGACTGTTGGTATCCAGATAATGAAGAGTGGAATCACTCCAAGGAATTACATCTAAAAACATCCACAACTCCCTTTTCATAATAACCTTTCTCTCCTACCTCTTGTCAGTGGGTTTGAAGAGTGGTAAAAGCATTTAAGAACTCTAAATAAAGTAAGTTTGTTGAATAACTAAGCCTACAGGTGGCGCCCAGCCATGGTTTAGGATAACCTTTCTTATAATGGATAACCTTTCTTCCAACGGTGTAGAGGGATCAGCAGGTTTTGATGGGCCGGCGATACTGTTTTAGGGGATCTGCAAAAATAGCAGCAGCTGCTGCTGCTGCTGCTGGGTTCCCTCTTGCCTTGCTCCCAGATGGGGTTGTCTGGTTTTGCTTCATATTATTATGTTCTATTTTGAAAAAGATTCGGGGATGGGGGGAGCCGAAAACTCAGAAGGTTCACTAAATTCTCCTGTTTTAGAAAGGATTGCAGAGTTGATTCCACACCTAGAAAGTATGCAAAAGAGGTTGAGGTGCTTGGAAAGCAAGAAGAGCCAATGGGAGGAGAAGAACAGAGTTCAGCCCTGTGTCTGAGAACAAGAATTTCCCACATGATGAAAGAGGGAAGCAAACTAGGCTGGAGGGCAACCTGGCACCCTGCCCTGCCCCATGTACTTTTGCTGCCAGGGTCCCAAAGCACCTCTGTGAGGCAAGGGACCAGAAAAAGCAGGAGGCTGTACGGGGAAAATGGGTTAATGTTGAGGCAGGTGTACCACTGAAGGATCCTGGGTCTACACAGGCACCGTCAGCCTTCCCAGTTCTGTGCAGCATATGCCTGCTAGTGATGCTGCTCAAGCTTATGGTGAGATGACACGGCATCCAACAGACATGTCAGATCTAAAGTGGTTTAAGCAGTCTATTTTGTGGTGTGTACTGCAATCAATATCCATTAAACAAGTATTAAATAACTGGGCTGTGCAAAACAGACTTATTCTCCAAGATTAAGAGGGATTAGTGTCAGCTGTGCTAAAAGCTGGTCAACAATTACAATGATTATCACAGTGGAGGGACAAAGCCATGAAAATCGAACAATGGAATATAACAAGGGGGACAAATGTTGTGGAAGACCAACTGCTTGGTGAAGGAAATTAGGGGTGACATGGCAGGTGCTCCTGGACAAGCTATTGATAAAGTTGACCGAGAACAAGCACAGCACAGGCTGTGCCTACTGTCCAAACACAGGACACCACACAGTTTGAGTTTCCAAATTTATAATAGGGGCCACTGCTGAAATAGCAACAGCCTTTCCCCTAAATAATTATCAAACAGACCTGTGTGGCAAGAGCAGTGGCCCATAACAACAGAGAAATTACAGGCCCTTGAACAAGTATAAGACAGCTGGAGGCTCAACATACAGAAGAGTCTAACTGGGCTATGGAATTCTCCTGTGTTTGTTGGGGAAAAAAAAGGAAAAAAAAATCAGCCTAAGACGTCTAACAACTGAAGCAGAAAAAGAGAACTCTCAAAGAGAAAAGACTGCAAGATGCATAAGTAGATCAAATTGATCCTAAACTCAATTGTCTTTTGGTCATTTTGCCTTCAACTCATCCTCCTACTGGGCTCAATATGCAAAGAAAAGATAGTATTATGTAATGGACTTTCTTAGCACATAAAGTAAAAAATTGAAGACATATTTGGAAAGATTCCTGAAATAATTATAAAAAGTAGAATAAGACTATGTCAATTGTCAGAAACAGACCAGACCAAAATTGTAGTACTTTTTACTAATGTTGAAATTGTCATTGTGGATGATAATGAAGACTGGCAAAAAGCCTGTAGTAATTATTTAGGAGAAATTAATAACAAATATCTGAAAAGCAAATGTATACAGTATATAAAAAGAACTAATTGGATTCTGCCACATATTGTAAAGAATATGCCAACTCTAGAGGCACCAACATTCTGTACTGATGCAAACAAGATGGAGATGACAGGTTACAAGTCAGATAAAATAAGCAAGGTGATGAAAAGTCCATATACTTTAGTTCAAAAATCAAAATTGTATGCAATCCTTATGGTGTTATTAGATTTTTCTAAATCTTTTAATGTAATTACTGATTCTTTATATGCAGAAAGAGTTGTTTTTGTATATAGAGACTGCTGAATTTGTTCCTGAGAACTCAGAATTAACTTCATTATTTATGCAATGACAATGGGCTCTCAGAAGTAAAAACTATCCATTATATATTTCTCATATTCCATCTCGTATAGATTTTCCAGGTCCATTGGCACAAGGAAATGAAGAAAACATCCAATTACTAATAGGAGGTGTGTTAGAAGCCTCCAAATTTCATGAGAAACCTCATGTTAATGGAAAAGATTTAAAGAAAAAAATTTCTGTCATGTAGCAACAAGCCAAAGAAATAAGGGGGAAAAAGTACTACATGTTCTTTATATAACCAAACTCTATTACCTCTGGCACCAGCCTTAGGAGTACCAAAAGAAATAAAATCTGGCAGATGGATATATTTCATTTTGCAGAATTTAGAATACTAAGGTATATACACCATACCATTGAAACATATGCAAGGTTTAAATGGGCAACTGCTTTAAGTTCTGAAAGGCTAATTGTATGTAATTACATACTTACACACTTAGAAATAATGGTAATTATGGGTATAACTGCCCAAATTAAGACTGATAATATTCTCACATATATATATATGCAATAAGATAAAGCAATTCTTTGTATATTATAATATAAAGTACATTACTTGATACCACACAGTCCTACAGTGTAGAATGAGCCAATCACACCTTAAAGGAGATGTTTATTAAACCAAAATGAAGAGGAAAGATCCCCAGGGACAAGCTAAATAATGCTTTGTTAACTCTAAATTTTCCTGCTGGTGGTGAAAAAGAGCCAACAGCAGCTGAGAGACACTGGGTTAAAGAAAAAAACTGAGGAACTGTATCAACCACTATGCTACAAGGATGTGTTGACAGTAAAATGGAAACCTGCAATAATTTTGATATGGGGATGTGGTCATGCCTACGTATTTACAGAGAATGCAAAAATATGTTTACCAACAAAACGTATAAAGGTTAACTCTGAGCAGGGAAAAGCTTTTATCAGCTGAGATATGAATGTCTTCACAAAGCAAATAGCACAGGTGACTTACTCTCCTAGGCTGCCTCAGTTACTAATTTTTCCAAAATTTGCATGCAAATCAACTTCAAAAATGCTAGCCTAAATGACAGACAACACAAAGACTGGACAGACAATATAGTGACTGGACAGACAACAACACACAGAGACTGGACAAAAAAAGATAGAAATAGCTTTCCTAAGACTAAGCCAACATCTCATATTTCATAGGGTACCCAATGGATATCTTTGCCTCCAGAGAAGTAATTTTACGAACATGACTTTGCCATTCCCAAAAGGCAGGGTGGATATTTTTGGTTCTTTGATGTGTTATGGTAGCTTGTTACTGTCTAGTGTGGTTGGCTGTTATTGGTTATGGTCAACGTGGAAATGAAATAAAGTTTAAGCCAGGGATCTCTCTCCTTTACTCTTCTTTTTTCTTATCTTTCTTTCTTATCTAGTCATGGGGGAAAGGGGAATAATAATAATATTTTTAAAATAAAAATAGAATCTACTAGTCTCAAATATTTTACTTTGGTATGGATTAACTATGTATTTTTTAATATTAGTTACAGTTTATTAACTTTGTATCTCTACTGTATCCCGCTCCCTCATTCCCTCCCATTCTGACCCTCCTTCCTTCATCTCCTCCCTGCCCCTTTCCAAGTCCACTGATACGGAAGGACCTCCTCCCATTTCATCTGACCCTGGTTTAGCAGGTATCTTCAGGACTGGCTGCAAAGTCCTCCTCTGTGGCCTAGCATGGCTGCTCCTCCCTTGGGGTATGGAGGGGAGGTCAAAGAGCCAGCCATTGAGTTCATGTCAGAAATAGTCCCTGTTCCCCTTAATAGAGTACCCACTTGGATACTGAGCTACCATGGGCTACATCCGAGCAGAGGTTCTAGGTTATATCCATACATGGTCCTTGGTTGTAGACACAGTCTCATAAAAGACCCCTGTGCCCAGATATATTTGGTCCTGTAGAGCTCCTGTCCTCTCCAGGTTATATCAACTCCCCCTTCTTTCTTGATTCCCTGCAATCTGCCAAAGGTTTGGTTATGAGTCTTAATATCTGCTTTGATACACTGCTAGGTAGAGTCTTTCAGAGGCCCTCTGTGGTAGCTCCTGTCCTGTTACTTGTTTTCTACTACATCCAGTGTCCATCCCATTTGTCTTTCTAAGTGAGGATTGATCATTCTTACCCCAGGTCCTCTTTCTTGTTTATCTTCTTTAGGTGTATAGATTTCAGTATGTTTATGTTTATTTCAGGATGATCTTTTCTAGGTCCCACCATTTGCCTGCAAATTCCATGATTTCCTCATTTTTAATTGCTGAGTAGTATTCCATTTTGTAAATGTACCACAATTTCTGTATCCATTCCTCAACTGAGGGGGATCTGGGTTGTTTCCTGGTTCTGGCTGTTCTGAATAAAGCTGCTACAAACATGGTTGTGCAAATGTCCTTGTTGTGTAGTCGAGCATCTTTTGGATATATGCCTAGGCGATTCTACTAAAATCTAGAAAAAGACAAGGTTGTCCACTCTCTCCAAAGCTGTTTATTATAGCACTTAACGTCCTATGTAACTAGAGCAATAAGGTAACTGAAGGAGATCAAGTAGACCTTTGCAACAGAAGAAGTATAAAAGTATCTTCATTTGCATATGATGTGACATGATCATATGCATAAGTAACCCCAAAATTCTACCAGGAAGCTCCTACAGATGATAAAAACAGCAAAGTTGTTGAGTTAAAAAATTAGCTCACAATAATCAGTATCACATTTGTGTGTTTGTATGGACTGAGAGAGAAATCAGGGAAACAAACTTTTTACAACTGTTTCAAAAAATATTAAATTCCTTACAGTAACTCTAACTGTAAACACATATAAAAATTTCAAGATGTTGAAGAAAGCTATTGAATAAGCTATCAGAATATAAGGTGGAAATTTATCTCATGCTAAAATACTTTTACGATTGATGTAGTAAAAATCACCATCCTATCAAAATCAATCTATATATTTAATTCAATCTCCATCAAAATTCCAACAAAGCTCTTCATAGATATTTAAATGAGAACAATTTTATTCTTCATATGGAAATACAAAATACCCAGAATAATTAAAATAATCCAGAATAATAAAAGAATACAGGAACATATTACCATTCTCAATTTAAAGTTGTACTACAGAGGTCAGGTTAAAAAAACAAAATGGTATTGGCTAAAACATACAGGTTAATCAATGTTATTGTATTGAAGAAGCATACATAAAACCAAATTTGGTAAAATACTGATTTTGGTAAGAAGTCAGAAGTGCACACTGAAAAAGAGACAGCACCTTCAAAAAATAGTTCTGGTCCAACTGGATCGCTGTGTGTAGGAAAAATACAAATAAATTCATATTTACCACCCTGCACAAAATTTAACTCTAAAGGATCAACTGCCACAAAATAAAACCAGATACACTGAACCTGATAGAAGAGAAAATGGGAAATGCCCTTGAACGTATTTACACAGAAAATAGCTTTATGAACAGAACACCTTTAGTAATGAAACTAAAATCAATAATCAATAAATGGGACCTCATGAAACTGAAAGCCTTCTGTAAAATGAGTGACAAACTGGCAGCCCACAGAGTTGAAAAAAGATTTATACCAACTACACATCCAAAAGAGCTAATATCAAATTATATGAAGATCTCAGAACACTGTATATCATAAAACAAAAATCCCCATTAGTATTAGAGTGTAGGTCTAAATAAACAATTCTCAAAATAGAAATTCAAATGGCCGAGAAACACTTAAAGAAATATTCACCACCCGTAGCCATCAGGCAAAACAAAATCAAAATTACTTTGAGATTTCATCTTACAACTATCACAGAAGCTAAGGTATACAAGACAAGTGATAGCTCAGGCTGGCAAGCATGAGGAGTAGGGAAAACTCACCCATTGCTGATGAGAATTCAAACTTGTATAGCTGCTGTGTAAATCAGTGTTGAGTTTCCTCAGGAAGACGGAAATTGATCTATCCCAAAATCCAGCTATACCACTCTTCGGCATATTCTTCAAAGATGTTGCATTCTACTATAGGAATACTTGTTCAATCATGTTCACTGTTACTCTGTTTCTAACACCAAGATATCAGAAACAGTCTACATGTACCTCAGTAGAACTGACAAAGAAAATGTACATTACACAACGTAATATAATTCAGCTATTAAAACCATCAGAGCCAATCAACCAGGATCCAGGGGACCCTATGGGTCTGAAGCAACAGCTGAAAACATGGTCTGGACCTAGGATCCCTACTTACAAGTAGCCTGTGGGCATTTTAGGCTTCATATGGGCCCACTATTTAGGGAAGTGGGTTACGTCTCTGACATGGACTATGTTGCCTGCTTTTTTAACATTTCCTCCTGCTGGGACTGCCTGATCAGGCCACAGGGGAAGAAAACAAACTCAGTTCTCATTTGAATACAAAAGCTGGAGCATCTGTGTAGGGGATGCCTATGCCTGAGATGTAAATTTAATTACTTAATAAAAAAATGGGAAAAAAAATGAAATTTGCAGGTAAGTGGATAGAACTAGAATAAAATCATTCTGAGTGAGGTATCCCCAACCTAGAAAAACAAATATGATTTTTGCTTATATGTGGATATCAGCAAATAATATCCATATAATAATGCCAAGCTACAATCCTTAAAACCACAGAGAGTAAATACAGAGTATGGGCCTGGGGGAAGAAACTGCATATATCTCACCGAGAAAGTGAAATAAAATAGTTATGGATGGATGGGGAACAGGAACAGAAAGATCAAGTAGAAAGGATGAGTAAAAAGGAGGATTAGGGAGAGAATACAGTTTTAGAATACATCTAAAACTGATGGCCATTTAATGGGCAGTATTAAAACCTAATACAATGGAAGCATTCTTAAATATACATATGTGAAGATAATCTATTTTAATTTCCCAAATAATGGGGGTAGATAAAGTCCCAACTGGCCAGGTCTCTTTTCCAAATGAAGCTTCCAACTCAGGAACTGTGCAATATCTGTGCAATTTAGGCTGTTGCCTAAAGGGGTTCTATTGTAACCCCCAAAGAACCTAGGCTATTTTTAGGACTACAGGTTGCTGTCCACAAAGTGATGGCAAGGTCCCAATGATGATGAGAACACCAATACAATTCATTGGATATGGAGAGTTTCAGAGGGTTCCTAAATAGTGCCTTTACCCCTACGTTCTGAGATCTTTGATATAGGAAGGTACTCTACAGGCTACCAAAGGAAAAAAGTACCAAGACATCCACAAATAGTTTGGCCTCCAATGATGGCCTTCTACAAGATGTGGTAACTTAAAGCTTGTGGGAGAAACTAACCAACGTCTGATCTGACGGCTGGAACCCACTTAACACTACTATTTGTGACTCACTTGTCAGTGCTTTCTTTGTTCAGCCATCCTCAGAGAAGCTTCCCCTTGCAGGGGATTGGAAAAGGTACATAGACTCAAAGCCAGACATTATACAGAGAGTAAGAGGCTGTTCCTTCTGTTTCAATTTCAGGGAATACTTTGAGGACTATTGGTATTAGCTCTTCTTTGAAAGTATGGTAAAATTCTGCACTGACATCATCTGGCCTTGGGCTTCTTTTGGTTAGGAGACTTTTAATGACTGCTTCTATTTCCATAGGAAATATAAGGCTATTTACCTGGTCCCAAATTTGATGGACATCTGCCACTCAAGTTTAGGCCAAACCAGAAAAAAAAAAAAAAAAAAGAGCAGGCAGCCAGGCGAGGTGGTACAGTCCTTACTAGAGCAATAAGACAAATAAAGAAGATAGGGGGATTCAGTTTGGAAAGAAAGAAGTCAAAGTATCACTATTTGCAGATGGTATGATATGATAGTATACATGAGTGACCCCAAAAATTCTACCAGGGAACTCCTACAGCTGATAAACACCTTCAGCAAAGTGGTTGGATACAAAATTAACTCAAAAAAATCAGTAGCTCTCCTGTATACAAAAGACAAAAGGGTTGAGAAAGATATTAGCGAAACAACAACCTTCGCAATAGCCACAAAGGACATAAAGTACCTCGGTGTGACTCTAACCAAGCAAGTCAAAGACTTGTATGAAAAAAAAAATTCTGATCTCTGAAGAAAGAAATTGAAGAAGATATCAGAAGATGGAAAGATCTCCCATGCTCATGGCTTGGCAGGATTAACATAGTAAAAATGGCCATCTTACCAAAAGCAATCTACAGATTCAATGCAATTCCCATCAAATTACCAACGCAATTCTTTACGGACATTGAAAGAAAAATTCTCAACTTCATATGGAATAACTAGAAACCCAGAATCATTAAAACAATGCTCTACAATAAAAGACCTTGTGGAGGTATCTCCATCTCTGATCTCAAGCTGGCATAGAAACAGAATGTCGGATCAATGGAATCAAATAGAAAACCCTGAAATAAACCGACACACTTATGGACACCTGATTTTTTACAAAGATGCGAAAACCATACTATGGAAAAAAAGATAGCATATTCAACAAACGGTACTGGTCTAACTGGATGTCTACATGTAGAAAAAATGCAGATAGATCCATATTTATCACCCTGCACAAAATTAAAGTCCAAATGGATCAAAGACCTTAACATAAAACCAGACACACTAAATAGATTAGAAGAAAAAGTGGGGAAGAGCCTTGAGCTCATTGACACGGGAGACAGCTTCCTGAACAGAACACCAACAGCACAGGCTCTAAGAGCAACAATCAATTTATGGGACCCCATGAAACTGAAAAGCTTCTGTAAAGCAAAGGACACTGTCGTAAAAACAAAATGACAGCCTACAGATTGGGAAAAGCTCTTCACAACCCTGTATCTGACAGAGAGCTAATATCCAGAATATATAAAGCACTCAAGAAGTTAAACAGGGACAAATCAAGTAATCCAATTTAAAAAATGAGGTACACATCTAAACAGAGAATTCTCAATAAAGGAATATCGAATGGCAGAAAAACACTTAAAGAAATCTTCAACTTCCTTAGTCATCAGCAGAATGCAAATCAAAACAACCTTGAAATTTCACCTTACACCCATCAGAATGGCTAAGATCAAAAACTCAAGTGACAACACATTCTGGAGAGGATGTGGAGAAAGGGGCAGCCTCTTCCATTGCTCATGGGAATGTAAACTCGTACAACCACTTTAGAAATCAATCTGGCACTTTCTGAGACAATTAGGAAGATCTAGCTATACCACTCCTAAGCATATATGCAAAAGATGCTCAGGTATACAAAAAGAACATTTGCTCAACCATGTTCGTAGCAGCTTTATTTGTAATAGCCAGAAGCTGGAAACAACCTAGATGCCCCTCAGTTGAGAAGTGTATACAGAAATTGTGGTACATTTACACAATGGAATACTACTCAGCAATTAAAAATGAGGAAATCATGAAATTTGCAGGCAAATGGTGGAAACTAGAAAAGATCATCCTGAGTGAAGTATCCCAGAAGCAGAAAGACACACAGGGTATATGCTCACTCATAAGTGGATAATAGACATATAATATAGGATAAACATATCAAAATCTGTATTCCTAAAGAAGCTGTTGTAAGTAGTTATTAATATTTTCTATTGGTTTATCTTCTGGTAATGCTTGCTGTTAATCTTAAACAGCTGTATAACCAAATCACCACACAGAGACTGGGTTTTTAGTTAACCTAGAACACAATGCTGAGCAATATCCCTCCTAAACCTCCAAGCCCTCAGTTTCCTAACATTTAGATTTCCCACATTATACTTGCTTTTTGTGAAATCTTAGGGTCTGGTTCATGCTCCACGTCCTCCAAGACCTCTCCTCCAGCTGAAGCTAATCAAGAAGGAGGACTCTAGGTAAGATGTTCAATCCTCATTCAGAAAGGCAAAGAGGATGGACATCAGAAGAGGGAGAAAACAGGGAAAAGAACAGGAGCCTACCACAGAGGGCCGCTGAAGGCTCTACCCTGTAGGGTATCAAAGCAGATGCTGAGACTCATAGTCAAACTTTGGGCAGAGAGCAGGGCATCTTTTGAAAGAAGGGGGAGATATAAAACCTGGAGGGGACAGTAGCTCCACAAGGAGAGCAACAGAACCAAAAAATCTGGACACAGGGGTCTTTTCTGAGACTGATACTCCAACCAAGGACCATTTGTGGAAATAACCTAGAACCCTTGCACAGATGTAGCCCATAGCAGCTTAGTGTCCAAGTGGGGTCCCTAGTAATGGGAAGAGAAACTGTCTCTGACATAAACTGATTGTCCTGCTCTTTGTTCACCTTCCCCTTAGGGGGTACAGCCTTACCAGGCCACAGAGGAAGACAATGCAGCCACTCCTGATGAGACCTGATAGATAGGATCAGATGGAAGGGAGGACCTCCTCTATCAGTGGACTGGCAGAAGGGCATGGGGGAAGAAGAGAGAGGGAGGGTGGGATTGGAAAGGGGAAGAGGGAGTGAGCTACAATTGGGATACAAAGTGAATAAACTGTAATTAATAAAAATAAAATATATAAAGAAGAATGACTATAAATAAAATATTATTCTAGAACATTGTGAATCAACTAAGCAAGAACTAATGTTGGGTTTGGGAAGAACTGATTGACAAACATCCGAAAAAACAGCAAAAAATATTATATTAACAAAAATAAATTTAAAAAACAAAATCCAACATCCCTTCATTATAACATCTTGGAGAGAACAGTGATACAAGGAACATTCCTAAACACAATAAAGGCTATTATAATTAGCCTATGGAGGAAACTCAAAGCAATTCCACTGAACTCAGGACGAGACAAGGCTGTCCATGCATTCCATATATAGTCAATATAGTACTTGAAATTCTAGCTAGAGAAATAAGACAAATGAAATAAATTAAGTGGCTACAAATGTTATGAAAAGAAGTCAAGGAATCTTCACTTGTAGATGATATGATAGTGCACATTAACAACACCAAACATTTTGCCAGAGAACTCCCAGAGTTAGTAAACACCTTCAGTAAAGAGGCTGGACAGTAAATAGGGCAGCCATATTAACTAAACAAACAAACAAACAAACAAACAAACTACTACAAACACCGCTCCTGAAAACGATAACCATCCTACATACAAATAAAAAATGGGATAAGAAAGAAATCAGGAAAAATAATACCGTTTAGCAACAGCCAAAAATAGCATAAAATATCATGGGGTAACTCTATACAAGCAAGTGAAAGGTTTGCATGACCAATATTTCAAGTCTGTGCAAGGCACAGAGCAACGCTATTCCTTTGGGATTAGGATAAGAATCAGTATGTTCTAAAAACTCCCTGGATAGACATAGCACTGCTGGAATGTTCACTATGCCTCATATACTGAAATTTCATTTGGCTTTCTCGTAGCCCTTCTATTATTCTGATACCTCATGAACCATGTGGAAACACTAAGAAGAATGATTCTGAGGACCAAATGTTGAGAAGGAGGATCTCGAATCACAAACTCATTATTTTACATTTTTAAACTCACGTTACATCATTCTTTAATAGTTTAAGGAAAAAATTAAGGCTGTACTGTATATTTTACTTCTTCTAAATTATTAATTATTACATCATATGTATAGATATTTTACATGGAAGCATTTCAAAAAAAATCCAAAAGTAGAGCAAATAATCCAAAAAATCTGGGCCCAGGGGTCTTTTTTGAGATTGATAATCGAACCAAGGACCATGCATGGAGATAACTTAGAACCCCTGCACAGATGTAGCCCATGGCAGCTCAGTCTCCAAGTGGGTTCCCTAATAAAGGGAACAAGGACTATCTCTGACATGAACTCAGTGGCTGGCTCTTTGATCACCTCCCCTGAGAGGCGAGCAGCTTTATGAGGCCACAGAGGAAGACAATGCAGCCACTCCTGATGAGACCTGATAGGCTAAGGGTCAGATGGAAGGGGAGGAGGACCTCCCCTCTCAGTGGACTGGGGAGGGACATGGGAGCAGAAAAGGGAGAGAGAATGGGATTGGGAGGGGATGTGGGAGGGGCTACAATTGGGATACAAAGTGAATAAACTGTAATTAATAAAAAAAAAATTTAAACTCAAGAAAAAGAACAATGTACAAACATTAAGCAATTGGTAATAAGTTAGAGGGGAGAAACCTGTGGTTTGCCTTTGCAGGTGGATGACTACACAAAACAATGACATATTACACAGTTATCATTTATTGTTGAAACTTTCAAAATTCTGTCCTCTACACTTTGAAGAAGTTTTTTTTTCTTATCAGTTTTCAATGAAATATAAATCTGTATTACCAAAATATATATATATGTGTGTGTATGTATATATTTGTTTATATAATTATTAAAATATATTTATATACATATTTTATCTATATATGTTTACATATTCACATATTCATAAGTTCATGCATTCATATTTATAAATTTATGTATTATACATGTGTACATTTTATATGTATACATTTATATATTTGCACATTTTATATATGTAAATATGTATATATGTATACACATTTATAGTCATAGTTCATACATTTATACATTCACACATTCACATATCATACATTTCTAAGTACATATATGTGTAATATGTAAATATGGGTTTGCATATTTTAAACATGTTTATGAATATATTTTTGTATATTTATAGTAAATTATATAATATAAATGTATATATTTATACACATTTATAAATAGAAATCTACATTGTATATACACTTTATATAATATATAGATTGCGTGTGTGAGAGAGTGCTTGTGAATATTATGAGTACAGGTACCTAGAGAAACAATTAGATGTAGATACAGCCAGTTGTGAGTCCCCAGATGTGAATGCTAGTTACTAAACTCAGGTCCTCTGCAATAAGAGTATATACTTTTGGCTACTGAGGCACCTCTCTAACCTGCATTTGGCTTTTGAACACAATATCTTATTATATAGCTCAGGGTAACTGAGAGCTTAGCATGTAGCCTAGATTGGTCTTAACCTTGTAATCTTCCTGCATCAGATTTTCAAGTGTTGAATTGAAGATATTAAGATACATGTTTGGCTGGGGTACTTTGGTTATTACTATTTTAACACTGAATAACTGAGATCTAAATTACATAATCAAGTTACAAACCTCAAGTGTTAAAGTATAGTACACTTACATAATAATAGAATTTAACACTAGAAGGCAGGGAACAAGATGTTGTAATGAAAATATCTCCTATACATTTGTCTACATGTATAAAAATGTCAAAATTAAACATTTTGTATAATTAATATACAATTTAAAAGGAGAAACAAAAAAAGGCTTGGTGATACACACCTGTAATCCTTGCTCTGGAAATTAGAGATAAGAATATCGGTATTTCACTTTATATATTACTGGTTGTATAGTGGTTGGAGGTTATGCTGAGCTACATGATACCCTGTTTTGTTTATTTAAAAAAAGAAAGGACTTACATTTTCCTGATGACTAAGGATGTTGAATATTTCTTTAAGCGTATGTGCCATTCGATATTCCTCTATTTAGAGAACTCTCTGTTTAGCTCTGTACCCCTTTATTTTTTCTTATCAGTTACATTTTATTAACTCTGTATCCCAGCTGTATCCCATTCCCTCATTCCCTCCCAATCCCACCCTCCCTCCCTCATCTCCACCCTGCCCCTTTCCAAGTCCACTGATGGGAGGGCCTCCTCCCCATTCATCTGACCCTGTTTTATCAGGTATCTTCAGGACTGACTGCAAAGTCCTCCTCTGTGACCTAACAGGACTGCTCCTCCCTTGGGGGGTGGGGAGGTCAAAGAGCCAGTCATTGAGTTCCTGTTAGAAATAGTCCTTGTTCCCCTCACTATGGGAAACCAATTGGTTACTGAGCTACCACGGGCTACATCCGAGCAGAGGCGCTAGGTTATATCCATACATGATCCTTGGTTGAATGTCAGTCTCAGAAAAGACTCTGCGACCAGATATATTTGGTCCTTGTGGAGCTCCTATCCTTTCCCCATCATACCAACTCCCCTTCTTTCATATGATTCCCTGTACTCTGCCAAAGGTTGGTTATGAGTCTTTGTATCTGCTTTGAAAACAGTGCTAGTTAGAGTCTTTCAGATGCCTTCAGTAGACTCCTGTCATACATTCAATGCGCATCCCATCTGTCTTTCTAAACGAGGATTGATCATCTTACCCCATGTCCGCTCTCTTGATTATCTTTTTTAGGTGTATAGATTTCATTATGTTTATCATATCTTATAGGTCTATATAAGTGAGTATATACTGTGTTTATCTTTCTCCTTCTGGGATATTTCACTCAGAATGATCTTTTTGAGATCCCACCATTTGCCTGCAAATTTCATGATTTCCTCCTTTTTGATTGCTGAGTAGTATTCCATTGTGTAAAAATACCACAATTTCTGTATCCATTCCTCCGTTGATGGACATCTGGGTTGTTTCCAGGTTCTGGCTATTACAAATAAAGCTGCTATAAACATGGTTGAGCAAATATCCCTTTTGTGTACTTGAGCAAACTTTGGGTATATACCTAGCAGTGGTATAGCTGGGTCTTGAGGAAGCACTATTCCTAATTGTCTAAGAAAGCGCCAGATAGATTTCCAAAGTGGTTGTACCAGTTTACATTCCCACCAGCAGTGGAGGAGGGTTCCCCTTTCTCCACAACCTCTCCAGCATGTGTTGTCACTTGAGTTTTTCATCTTGGCCATTCTGATGGGTGTGAGGTGAAATCTCAGGGTCGTTTTGATTTGCATTTCCCTGATGGCTAATGAGGTTGAGCATTTCTTTAAGTGTTTCTCTGCCATTCGATATTCCTCTGTCGAGAATTCTCTGTTTAGCTCTGTTCCCCATTTTTTAATTGGATTACTTGGTTTGCTGCTTTTCAGCTTCTTTAGTTCTTTGTATATACTGGATATTAGTCCTCTGTCAGATAAAGGGTTAGTGAAGATTCTTTCCCAATCTGTAGGCAGTCGTTTTGTTTTGATGACGGTGTCCTTTGCTTTACAGAAGCTTTTCAGTTTCATGAGGTCCCATTTATTGATTGTTGCTCTTAGAGCCTGTGCTGTTGGTGTTCTGTTCAGGAAGTTTTCTCCTGTACCAATGAGTTCTAGGGTATTCCCTACATTTTTTTTCTAGCCGATTTAATGTGTCTGGTTTTATGTTGAGGTCTTTGATCCACTTGGACTTCAGTTTTGTGCAGGGTGATAAGTATGGATCTATTTTTATTTCTCTACATGTAGACATCCAGTTGGACCAGCACCATTTGTTGAAGATGCTGTCTTTTTTCCATTGAATGGTTTTGGCTTCTTTGTCAAAAATCGAGTATTCATAGGTGTGTGGGTTTATTTCTGGGTCTTCTATTCGGTTCCATTGATCCTCCTTTCTGTTTTTATGCCAATACCATGCAGTTTTTATTACTATTGCTCTGTAGTACAGCTTGAGATCGGGGATGGAGATACCTCCAGATGATCTGTTGTTGTACAGGATTGTTTTGGAGATTCTGTCTGTACCTCATTTTTAATTGGATTACTTGGTTGGTTGCTGTTTAACTTCTTTAGTTCTTTATATATTCTGGATATTAGTCCTCTGTCAGATATAGGTTTGGTGAAGATCCTTTACCAGTCTGTAGGCTGTCGTTTTGTTCTGACCACAGTGTCCTTTGCTTTACAGAAGCTTTTCAGTTTCATGAGGTCCCATTTATTGATTGTTGATCTTAGAGCCTGTGCTGTTGGTGTTCTATTCAGGAAGATGTCTCCTGTGCCAATGAGTTCAAGTCTCTTTCCCCACTTTTTCTTCTAACTGATTTAGTGTGTCTGGTTTTATGTTGAGGTCTTTGATCCATTTGGACTTTAGTTTTGTGCAGGGTGATAAATATGGATTTATTTGCATTTTTCTACATGTAGACATTCAATTAGACCAGCACCATTTGTTGAATATGCTATCTTTTTTCCATTGTATGGAAAAGATCCATTGAATGGATCTTCTATTCGATTCCATTGATCCACCATTCTGTTTCTATGCAAGTACCATGCAGTTTTCATTACTGTTACTCTATAGTATAGCTTGAGATCAGGGATGGGGATAACTCCAGAAAATCTGTTATTGGACAGGATTATTTTAGCAATTCTTGGTTTTTTGTTTTTCCTTTTTTTTTCTTTTTTTATTTTTTTTATTTTATTCTTTTTAGTTACATTTTGTTAACTCTGTGTCCCAGCTGTATCCCGCTCCCTCCATATGAAATTGAGAATTTTTCTTTTAAGTTCTGTAAAGAATTATGTTGGTATTTTCATGGGAATTGCATTGAATTTATAGATTGCTTTTGAACAACACATGTTGGAGAGGATGTGGAGAAAGGGGAATCCTCCTCCATTGCTGGTGGGAATGTAAACTTGTACAACCACTTTGGAAATCAATCTGGCGCTTTCTCAGATAATTGGGAATAGTGCTACCTCAAGATCCAGCTATACCACTCCTAGGCATATATCCAAAAGATGCTCAAGTATACAACAAGGACATTTGCTCAACCGTGTTTGTAGCAGCTCTATTTGTACTAGCCAAAATCTGGAAACAACCTAGATGTCTCTCAACAGAGGAATGGATACAGAAATTGTGGTACATTTACACAGTGGAATACTACTCAGCTATTAAAAACAAGGAAATTATGAAAATTTCAGGCAAATGGTGGGCACTAGAAAAGATGATCTTGAGTGAGGTGACCTAGAAGCAGAAAAACACACATGGTATATACTCACTCATAAGTGGGACATTATTCATATAATATAGGATAAATGTACTGAAATCTATACTCCTAAAGAAGCTAAACAACAAGGAAAACTCCAGGATTGAACTGGGCAATGAGAGGAGACAGGAGGGTAAACAGGAAGACAAAAGGAGTGAGCATAGATGAAATAGGAGGGTTGTAAAAAGAATGAGAAGCTGGGAATAAGGAAACCTTCTGAGCTTCATTATATGTTAAGAGAGGAGATAAGAAAAACTAAGAACTTGTGATAATGAGGGAACCTGTAGGCTATTCCACAGACAGCCCTTTGTGCTTTCTAACAGTACTAGGGAAATGGCTCCTTTGATGGAAGAGAACAGGCTGTAGAATATCAAATAGTAGAGATTGCTTTGTAACTGACACTTGATAGCTCTAGATGAGGGGGCAGGGTGAGCTGGTCCCAAGGGCACAGTGGTGTTCTCCCTGCCACTCATCTGCTGTGAGGTTGTGTGGGTGAGGAAGAAAATTTCCCTGCCCAACTCACCTCCAAGCCCCTGCACCAATCCTCCCGTAGGAGTTGGGAGAGCTGATCCTATCCCTCACTGGCTGCAGAACTCAACAGAGCAGCCCCACACCTCATCTAGGCAGCACTGTAGAGCTGGTTCATGAGAGCAGGAGAGCTGGCCTTGGCTCTTGCCTGCCGCAGTACTGGGTGAGACAGGGCATTGATGGAGAGCTCTCCCTGGTGCAGGAGAGCTGGCAGGCTGAACAACTGAGCTAACACCCAGGCCCATATCTGGGGCGTTGAGTGTGTTCCTTCAGATATGAACTGTTGGAACATATAAAGGGGATTCCTGAAGATTTAAGCCTGCAGGATCTCCATGATAGAGGGCAACAGAAGGATATCTGAGAGACGTCTCAGTGAGACCACAGTATTTATAGTGTAGCAGAAGCAAGAGGTCTCAAACCAAAGCAATGACTCATCTGCAAGTAAGGATATATTGAGATGTACTATGATGCACTACGGCTTCCATGACAAAATGTTTTTTGTTTGGATGGCTTGCTCTCTCTCTCTACCTATTTAATTTTGTAGGGAAGGTTATAAGGACAGAGGGGCAGATACGAAGGAATGTGTCTCAACTATCAAACCCCCAGATTTCAAAAATATATGACACTTCTCTGTCCTCCATGAGCCTTATTCATACACATTTCATTTTACACATACACATATGCAGAGAAATATTAATGCACATAAGATAAAACAAATGCATCTTGAAATAAAAAGAAAAAATACTTTAAAAACTTTTCTAAGTATAAAACTTTTTCTTATTTCTTGTTTCAAGTTTTGACACTTTTTTGGACTATGGAAAATTAGTCTAACTAACCCAATTGATACTACCTTTTTGTGTGTGTTTTCGTCAAGATTTTTTTTTTCTTAAAAAAGAAGAAAATTTATGCTCTTGAGGTTGTTGTTGAAATAAGATTGACCCTCTCTGTTTAATGTATTCTGATTCACACCATTCATCTGTACACACCAAAATCTTCACAATTTATTCATGATTACCAGAACTAGCAAAAGGGGGAATAAATTGAAAGGAAATTAAACTACTTAAAAATAAGTTGTTAAGAAGTCTAAAAAGTGTGAAGAAAATGTATGTGGGAAAAACAGCATGCTGTGGAGAATAAATCAAAAGAACCAGCAGATGTGTTTGTGTGCTTTATAGTTCTAGTTATTTTAAAAAAAAAGTCCAAAATAACATTTTTTATTAATAGTTTTTTTAGTAAATAGTGTTATGATGAAATGAGCAACCGATGAACAAAATTGAAAGCTACTTGCCTTATTTTCAAGTTTAATATAAAAAAAATCTAAGTAGTCAAACTATCTTCTAAGTATTTATATTTATATTAACAGACTGGTGCTTGTTAGCCTTGGTCAGAAAAACTTTTAGGCAGCAGGTGCCAGCTAATGAACAGATAACTCCCTGGTCAAAGTACTGGGAGCTCAATGACTGTTGACTACTCAGCTCTAAATGGGACATCTACACCATCCCTCCAAAATTCAGGGAATATTGTGGAAGAGCCAGAAAGACATAAGAAGCCAGAGAATGATAAGAAAAAAGCCATAATGATGGCTTTAATCAGCCATAATGATCTGAAATCATAAATGTATAGTACCTGTGGCTACATGATAAGATCTGTACACAAAATAAATATAAGTAGGAAGGGGACTATCTGAAGAATAAAAACACCACCAGGAGTCAGGGGTTGATAAGTGAAGATGATGGGCTATGAATATGATCAAGATACATAAAGCATATATATGAATTATGACAAATAAAAAGGCCAACTACAAATAACTTGAAAAGTCCCTGAAGATATTTCGATAGCCACCAAGGGAGAAGAAAAACCAACTATTTTTATACGTCAGCACTCCTGGTTGTGGGGAGCCAGACCAACTGAAAATTTCCTCAGAGATCCCGATGAGAGGACAAAAAGAACTTGAGTTCTGTTCCTTTGTTCAGGAGTGAATTTAGCAAGGCTGATTTAAGGCCGGAGTCAGTGCCTTGGAGGCTTTAAGACCAGAGAGCATGACTCTTGTACCTGGACTGTATTTAACAGTCATTAGGCAGTGGTGTCTGAGGTATCCTGTGTTCTCTTTGCCCATGTCTGATTTATCTCTGCTGATCTTGGTCATTTTTCTACCCACAAATATGATGCCATACTTCTTAATAAACTTTCTTGACATAAAAAAAAATCATGGAAGATCTCCTAACACCAGCATTTATCTTCTTATCTTCAGACTTCTCTGTGTTTTTCATTCCTTGGCACATCACAATCAGGACCTCCTTGCTGAAAATAACCTGTTGGTCCAGGATACCCGCCCACATATACCCTCATTGGTCCAAGTTGTAAAGATATGTTCTTCAAGTTACATTTTATCTAGTTGGAAGGTTTCCTTTCTCCCCCAATTAATCTAGGTGACTATCATACTCCTTTTATTATGTCTCGTTGATAGGGTTCTATTTTAATGACCATGTGTCATTAACAAACAAAATCATTCAACAAACATCAAAATCTTTAGCAACAAATAAGAACAACAATTTTGTTCATTATTTTTTTTTAATTATTATAATTTATAACAATTCATTTAATTTGTATCCTGGCTGTGTCCCCCTCCCTGGTCTCCTCCCACTCCATCCCTCCCTCCCTCTTTTCCCCTATGCCCCTCCCCTAGTCCACTGATAGGTGAGATTCTTTCTCCCCTAGCCTATCAGGTCTCATCAGGACTGGTTGCATTGTCTTCCTCTGTGGCCTGGCAAAGCTGCACCCTGCAGGGGACATGATTGGGTGTCACTGAGTTCATGCCAGAGAAAGCCCCTTATCCCCTTTTTAGGGCACCCACTTGGAGACTGAGTTTGTGGGTTTTTAGACTGAGCTGGGTTTTTAGGTCCTCTCCATGCTTTGTCCTTGGTTGGGATATCAGTCTCTGCTCAAATTTTTGGCTCCGTTGTTCTCCTTTTGGAGCTCCTGTCCCCTCCAGGTCTTTCTATATCCCCCTTCTTTCATAAGACTACCTACACTCTGTCCAAAGTTTGGCTATGAGTCCCAGCCTCTGCTTCAATACCTCAATCAGTAGAATCTTTCAGAGGCCGTTTGTGGTAGGCTCCTGTCCTGTTCCGTCTTCTCCTGCTTCCAATGTCTATTGAGTTTAGCCTTCTGAATGAGGACTGTGCATCTTCCCTGGAGTTTTCCTTGTTGTTTAGCTTCTTTAAATTCAAGCCGTTGCCAAGTCTATAGGTTTAAAAACAGCCAGCAAGGCTTCATTACTGAAGACAATTCCTATACAACTCACTGGATCAGGGAATTCAAGCTGCTTTCAACTTAAAGCCTTCACTCTTATGTTCTTGGGTCTTTGTGAAATAAAAGTAGTCTGCATGCTCCCAGAAGAGAAAATACCAACCTAGCCAAAAACTCTTTGATGGGCATAATTGTATCCTGCCTTCCAGGTATATTAGTGTAGTAGTGGCAGAAAGCTTGTAGGGGTAATCTATCAGTATCTGACTGGACTTGAGACTCACACCATGAGGTCACCGGATGGAAGCCCTACACAACACTGCTTAAGTGACCAAGAACTTGCAACTGGATAGTTCTGGGATGCAAGATATATCTGAATATTACTGGTTTAAAAACTGTAGCAATAAAATGAGGTCCTAATGACATTCCGTTTTACTCTATATATCAAAACATACTCTGATCTAAATCGACGCTTTTCTCAGCCATCATCATAAAAGCTTCCTCCAGCTGCAGCTGGCGACAAATACAGATACCCACACCCAGATATTTTGCAGACAGTGACAGACCTTGGAACACTCTCCCCTAAAAGGATTGTGTCAATAAAATCACTCTTTTCACTGCTCAGGGAACCCTACTGAAGAAGAGGCAGAAGGAATGTAAAAGACAGAGAAAATGAAAGACACCAGAGAACAGGGTCTTCCATATCAACCTGTGCAAATCTCATGCGAACTTACAGAAACGG
>NW_026592890.1:15563990-15600585 GCF_907164565.1 Psammomys obesus | reverse complement strand
TGTTTGTTTGTTTTGTCTAATTCCATGTGTTGGCTTCATTTTATCTTATCTTCTTTTATTTTTTTATTTTGTTAGTATCCCTTAGAAGCCTGTTTGTTTTATAATGAGAGACAGAAAGAGAGTGGATCTAAATAAAAATGGAGGTTGGAGGAACTTGGAGGACTTAAGGAAGAGGAAACTGTAATCAGAATACTTTATTTGAGAAAAATAGATTTTCAATAAATGAAAGTAAAATAAATAAAGTATATATTCCCAAATTTTAGATGTGAAGCTGTCTTAGAAAAATACCTACTAGCATGCTTGTTGACTAATACTTGGGGAACCATATTTTTTTAGAGTATATCTGAAGAAGAGATATTTAAATAAATTACTTGGCACATAATGGAAACATAATCATTAGGCTATGCTTGCCTGTGTCTTATTTAAATAATCATTTTTTTTTTTTTTACTGCAGGTCACTTCAGGACACTCAAACCTATCAATTGACTATGTAGCCTGCATTTTCTTTTGAAAATTACTGAAATGTTTTTCAAGCAACTGCCATAAAAGTTAATTTTCTCTTCTGCACCTTAATTTAGTAAACTTAGAAAATGCTAGATTTTTTTTTTAACCTCTCCCCAGGTATCTGTTTTGGAACAATTATTTATTCATGAAAGGAGAGTGCTGCTTTGCATATATAGAGATCAAAGGACATTTCTCAAGGGTTTTTCTCTTTTTTTTACGCTTACCTGGGTTTGGGGATCAAACTGAAGTCATCAGGCTTGACAGCATATGACTTTACCCCTCAGACAGTTTCTGGATGCGCATAACCCTTAAACATCTGTTTCTAGGATGTAAATTGTGTTTTAAATAAACTGTCTACTTGTTTTAAATAGATACATTTGTTGTACTTAAAGCAACATGGAGAGGCTGTGTGTCTCCATGTGAAATCACTAAGTCTTTTATAACCATTTTTCTTGAAAATGGTTTGTTGGGTAAATTAAAAAAAAAAAAACCTTCTCATTAAATTTCAGTATAACATAAGTATGGATTTTTGTTATGCTGATTTTCAGTCCGAAGTAAACTAAAAGGTACTGAATAGCAGAGGCAGAATTAGAAAATTAGTTAAGGTATTGGTGAAGGTGACCGTTTAGTTCACGCTTGAAACCATGTAGTCACACGGCACATTGAGTCTTTTAAAATGTTTTCGCTGAGAATACTGGCGTGGTCAAACATAAAAGACGGGTCACTAGAGCCAAGCAGAGCCCCAGTGGCACATTGCAAACCTCTCAAAACTGCCAGGGGCATAACTCAGCTTCCCTTCCGTCGGTAACCGACGATCTAAGACTTCTGCCATTCCCTTAAAAAGACAGGTCAGCTCTGCTTGTGGCTTAAACTTCTGTGTAAGTATTAGACTGCATGATTTTTTTTTTATTTGTGCAAGTTTAAGTGTTTAGATAATCCACCTCATTTTGAGTACCTAGTGTCTGTTTTTCCAGTACTGTGCAGTACTTTCAAGGGTGGCCATAGGAAAATGTTTATCTATTCAATTATTAATGTACATTTTAATTAATTTTAAATTGAGGCATTTGAAATAAACACTTCTTTGATCTGGAATATTTTCCATGCTTCTTACACTAATGCCATCTTCTTTATGAGACCTTCAGTCTTCAAATCAGAGACTATATAGAATCCTTGATTTAATATGTGTTTTATTCAATTTCCTCAGTTTACTATTTGTTTCTTTACTTATAAAATCAAAGCCTATGTGCTGTACAGAAGAAAAAGAATTAGCAGTCTCAGGATGCTGAGTTAGTAGCCACAGGTCTACAAGAACACATGCCAAAATCTAGAACCAATGTGTGTTGTATGAATATCAGCTTTGCTCAAAATGTAAACTGAAAATAGGTGTTACAGGAATGAGGGAGGGGGCGACAGCTGGGATACAAAGTGAATAAAATGTAATTAATATAAGAATATAAAAATATAAAAAATTTTAAAAAGTAGGCATTTATATAAAAATATAAAAATTTATGAAAAGTAGACATTACAGGACATGAACATTCATTGGGTTGTTTCTTTTACTGTGATAATGATGTGTTCTTGTTATTGCTGTTATAATAATGTGTGATAACATTATGGTCAAGACAGAATCTTACATACCCTAATATCCATTGTGGCTTAAAATCTTGGAACAAAAACATATCCAGTAAATATTTTTAATTAGGTAAATGAAATCTATATTCATTGAACTCTTTTAATAAAATATTTTCTCTTTAGTACATAGCTTTTAACACTGAAAAACATGAAAATTAATTCATTTCACTCACCCTGATGGAACACTCTATGGAACTCTTAAACAAATACTGGTATATAGAGTTTTCTTTTCAATTCTTCAGCCTTGTGGACATAGACATCCTTTTATGATTGAGGCTATCTGCTTAACAGAGCTGTATGGCAACTTCCTCATCGTGTTTACTATAATAAGACAAGGAATTATTTCTTCCATGGTTTAAAGAATACGGTCTAAACTCTCTAAAGTAAATGTATTTCCCCTCTAAATTGCTCAATGAAAATAGGCTTGGAAAACACTTCTATAAAATAATCAAAGAAGAGTCTACAAAGATTAATATAATTATATCATTAGATCATGCTCCCTTCTCCTTGCTTCCCTCAAACCCTCCCATGTATTATTTTGAGTCACAGTGTGGCATGGAAGAGCATATAATTTCAGATTACAGCTAAGCATTAGTTTAGATTGTAATAGCTGACCACATGTGACATCCAAGGCAAGTAGACTTGATTGTTATACATCATTATCTTAAACACAAACATGCTGATGGAACTCTTAACCTAAAGATGTATTGGCAACTCTGACTGTAAAGATCAGCCAAAGTTCCAGTTTATAATAATGTAAGAGATATTTTCAGAATATTGTATGCCACTTTTAGAGATATTTTCAGAATATTGTATGCCACTTTTGCTTGGGGCTCTTTCTGGAATATTCATGGTCTAAGGGGGCTGTTGTTACCTACAAGCTTTAAAGAATCAACAGAGCAAAAGATACATAGCTACTATCCAGCTGTGAAGCTGTTTGCCAGGAAGACCATTTTGTCTATACATGGTATTTTGCAAGACAAATCTGGCTCCCTGCGAAGCCTAAAAGAGAGGATTTCACTGTATCTTTCAGATGCCATGAGCATATACAACCAGCTCTCCCCAAAGGGAAACACAAATATAATGAAAATAATATCAAAGTGAAAAGTCATCTCCAAAAAAAAAAGCCCAGTTAAAATATCTACCACTTATTTCTTCCCAACCCTAACCCAGCATACTCTGTAAGGCTGTGTGTATTCCCATTTTAAAACTGATGAATCTGAGGCTTGGGAAAGTAAAGTATCTTAACTAAGCTCATATAGCTGGTTAAAAAAAAAAAAGAGCTGGGAGCTGAAACTTCTTGGCAGTTTTCCCACTGCAGAACTGCCAAAAAATTTAATGATTAGAATTGAAGTCCATAGGAAGAAAGGCTCACCAAAAGAAATGGGAGATATTAAGAATATCTTTTGGACTTCCGCTGCCTGGAAATGAAAGAATAGGCAGTAAAAACCAGGCAGCATCAGGCAGACTTGATGTCTCAACGTTAGAGCAAAAAGTTTGGATTATATAAGTAGATATCAAACAAGCAGTGTACATGTTTCAAAACATAACTACACAGTAACTGTAGATTTGGGGAAGATGGTACTATGATAGAACAAAAAGGAGACAATCCAAAAGATAGGTTATTAATTATTTATATACATGTAGAAATACATATACTATATAGAGCATTATATTCTAATATTATATATATATATATATATATATATATATAGAGAGAGAGAGAGAGAGAGAGAGAGAAATATATAGTGAATGGTGGTGAGTGGAGAGATGCTCAGCTGCTCTAGTTCCTGAGAATAAATGACAGTTGACCGCTAAGCCCAAAGTAGATTATATACACCACCCACTATATGGAATAGAGATCATAGCAAGACACGGGGAAGTAAGAATGTAAGAGCTGTAAGACAGGGAGTGTGGAGGTCTCTGTAAATACCAGAGCCATCAAGGCAATGATCTGTGAGGCAAAAAGAAAATCCACTTCAACATACTCAGTAGGCAGTGTTGATTCAAACACCCTCACCATGACGTCCACCCCAGCGGAGTCATTGTAACGTCCTCCCCGATGGGGTCACTGTAATGTGCACGCAGTGTGTTCACTGTGCCGTTTTTCTCTAGTGTGCTCACAGTGACTTCCATCCCAGGGAGATCAATGTAGTTTCCTCCCCAGTGGGGTCATTAACTTCCTAGTTTGGTCAACTTGATGCTGTCCCCAATGTGTTCACCGTGATGTCTTCCCCAGTGTAATCAACATCTTGTACTCCCCAGTGGGGTCACTGTAAACTTCTCCCCAGGGGTCACTGTAACACGAATACAGTGAGTTCATTGTTCTTTACCCACCAGTGGCATAACCATGTGACTTCCCCATTGCTTTCCTGGTGACATCCTCCCCAGTGTGGTAACTGTAATGTCCTCCACAATGGAGTCAACTGTAACATCGTTCCCGGGTGGGACACCATAAGGTATGTCCCAGTGGGGTCCCCACTAGAGGGGCCACTGTAACATTCCCCCCCAGAGTGGTCACTGAGATGTTCTCCCCCGTGGGGTCAGTGTAACATCCTCCACAGCGCAGACAAAACATCTTCCCCAGTGGGATCTCTCTAGTGTCCTCGGCAGTGGCGTCACAGCAGTGTCCTCCCTAGTGGAGTCACCCTGATGTCTTCTGCACTTGGGGGCCACTGTGATGTCCTTCCCAGTGCGGTCACTGTAACGTGCATGCAGTGAGTTCACTCTGATGTCCTCCCCAGCGGAGTCACCACAATATTCTCACTAGGGGCTTTACTGTACTGCCCTCTCCAGCAGGCTCATTGGAATGTCCTCTTCAGTGGAGTCAGAGTTTTTCCTCAGTGGGGCCATCTTAACCTCCTCTCCAGGAAGGTCACTCTAAAGTCCTTCCCGGCTCTGTCACTGTAACCTCCCCGGTGGAGTCAGTGTAAACACTTCCCTACCAGGGAAGTGAGCATGCAGTGAGTTCACTGTGATGTCCTCTCTAGTGGGGTCACTTCAACATTCCCCCCGTTGGGTCACTGTAACATGCTCTCCTTGGCGTCACTACGTGTTTTCCTGAGAGGGGTCGCTGTAAAGTCCTTGCCAGTGCAGTTACTGTAATGTCTTTCTCAGAGGGGTGAACAAAATATCCTCCCTAGTGAGGTCACTGTAAATTCACCCCCATGTGGGATAAATGTGATGCACCCCCCCCAGTGGTCCACGAGAGCATACTCCCAGGTTTGATTACCATAATGTGCTCCTTGGTGGGCTCATTGTAAAGTCCTCCCCAGTATGGTCCCTGTACTATAAAGTGCACCCAGCTGCCAGGGATTAAAGAGTAGGAGGGCCTTTGAGTTCAGGGGTAATTTAAGACAGCCATGGAGCAGAAAGGATTATTAGCTCAAGTTCTGGCTTTAGCTTAGGCTTCAGCTCCTCAGTTCCCTGGATTTTTTTGGGCTTTGAGCTAGCAAGCCTTTTGCCTTGGGTTTTGTTTTTTGTTGTGGTTCTTTTATTGTTTTTATTTCTTATTTTTTCTGTCCTTTTGCTCCTGGGCTGCCAGCTGAGCTAGTGAGCCTTTGGGTTTTTCCCATACAGATATGAACTGAGAAGAAAGCTTAGCTAATTACTTTTTCTGCCTCTCTGAGATGGCTGGTTTGCACCCCAGCGTTTGGCTCCTGAGTCTGTATTGGTAAAATAGAACAGTTGGGATTTTCCTTCTTTTTAAACAGCATTCCCCAGTAGGGTGACTGTAACAGCTTCCCCCATGCATTCACTGACGTCTTCTGCACTGGAGTCAGTGTAAACTTCCTCCTACTGAGCTAACTGTAATGTGCATGCAGTGAGTTCACTGTGATATCCTTCACAGTGGGGTCTCTGCAATATACTGCCCAATGGGGTCAGTGTACATCCTCCCCAGCAGGACCACCTTAACTTCCTCCCCACTGGGGTCACTGTACTATCCTACCCTGTGAGGTCACTGTAACCTCCTCTAAATTGTGGTCACCATAATGTTCTTCCCAGTAGGGCCACTGTGATATGTTCCCCAGTGAGGCTACTGTTGTTCTTTGCAGTGAGGTCACTGACACGTCCTCCCCACTGATGTCACTGGAATGTTCTCGCTCTGGGGTCACTGTAACATGCACCCACTGAGTTCACAGTGGTATTTTCTTCAGTGTGGTACAGTATTATCCTCCCTAGTGGGATCACTGTAATATCCTCCCCAGGGGTATACAGTGTAGTGTTCTCCCAAATGGGATCACTGTTTTGTCTACCCTAGTGGGGTCATTGTAACGTCCTCCCCAGTTAGCTTACTGTAGCCTCCTCCTAAGTGGTGCCACTATAATACCCTCCTCAGTTTGTTCACTGGGATGTTCTCCTCCGAGTTATCACTGCACCATCTTCCCCAGTGAGTTCACTGAGGGGTCATTCCAGTGAGGTCACTGTAATGTCATCTCCAATGGGGTGAATGCAAAGTCCTCCCTGGTGATATCACTGTTTTGTCCCCACCAGTGGGGTCACCATAACATCCTCCTCAGTGCAGTCACTGTGCTGTGTCCCATCATGGGTCACTGTAACATCCTCTCCAGGGGGAAAGGGCTCCAGGTACAATTGAAGGGCGTTGCTGAAAACTAAGATCTCCTTAGCATAGGGTGGGATATTTCCAGGAATTCCAGGATGCTTGCTGATCAGGTTTTCTTATCAAAAAAGGGCCCACCCTGTTATCTTCCGAGGGCTATGTGACGCTCCTTACCAATCTGGGTTTACCAGAGCAGGTGTAAAAATAACCCCACAGAGAAAAGAAAGTTGTCATAATAGACTGAGCTCAGCTGGCTATCTGGAAATGCCAGACTTCAAACTTAAAAGCAGGATTTCACATATATCAGTTGACATAGATAAACTACATAAGAAAGGCCCCTATTTCTAAATCCTGATTGGTGGAAAAATGTAGGTGTAACAAGGTGCAGCACAGATGTTTATGGTTTTCAAGCTTAAAAGCTCTGTAACATTATCTCTCAGGAGTGGAGGTGTGTGTTGCAGTTCAGCTCCCAAGTATGTTCCGTGGCCTTGATCAATTGGCAGTGGCTTGATTACAATAAATTCTTGCTATTTGCATTGACCTGGTGTTTGAGTTGTGTTGTATCTCAATAGACCCCATAACACAAAGACCTTACCATATTCTTGACATTCATAGAATTTCTGTCCAGAATGAATTCTTTCATTATGATGACAACTATAGAAATGTGAAGTCTTCATCATTTTATATACATTCATAAGGTTTCTCTCTAGTATGAATTCATTCATGATGATGAAGTGTACAAAAGCTTAACTATATTAAATACTCTTATAGGGTATGAATTCTCTCATGCCTTTATAGAAGACTGTGATATGCAAAGGCTTTACGACATTGGTGACATTCATAGGGTTTCTCTCCAGTATGTGTTCTCTAATGTATTTGGAGACCACTGTGATGTGAAAAGGTTTACCACATTGATTACATTCAAGGGTTTCTCTCCAGGATGAATTCTTTCATGCTTTTGAAGCAGACTGTGATAAGTAACGCTTTACCACATTTGTTACATTTATTAGATTTCTCTCTAGTATGTATTCTTTCATGCCTCTAAAGATGAATATGACATAGAAATGCTTTACCACATTGATTATATTCACAGGGCTTCTTTCCAGCATGTATTCTTTTATGTATTCTGAGATGACCATGATGAGCAAAGGCTTTATCACATTCATTACATTTGTAGGGTTTCTCTCCAATATGTGTTCTTTCATGTCTTTGAAGATCATTGCTATATGCAAAGGCTTTACCACATTGGTTATATTCATAGAGTTTTTCTCCAGCATGTATTCATTTATGTAACTGGAGACTACTGAAAAGTGCAATAGCTTTACCATGTTGATTACATGCATAGGGTTTCTCTTCAGTATGAATTCTTTCATGCCTTTGAGGATGACTTTGACATGCAAAGTCTTTACTACATAGAGTATATTCAGAAGATTTCTCTCTAGTATGACTTCTTTCATGTCTGCAAAGATAACTGGCACATGTGATAGCTTTACCACATTCATTACTGTGATTGTTGGTAAAATGTTCTTGGGGAATGTATACAATTTACCCTTGTTCATTCAAATGCTGATTTCTCTGCCCTACTAAGTGGTTTCAATCGGATGTTGCATTGTGATGCTTATTCTGAGCATCACCTGTCTCAGGTCTCTGTAAACATGCCACCATTTGTTCTCTGCAATTGTCAACTAAACAACCAGCCATTGCTGTGCAATGGAGAGAATATGGTGGAACATCCTGCTCTGGAGGGGAGGAGAAGGAAGCAAGTGGGAGGGTAGAAAAGCAGAGACTGGCAGGAGGACTTGGAACCATGAGGAGAGATGAATTGGACCTAAGATATGACTAAACGCAAGTATAATGTTGGAAAATCTGAATGGAAGGAAATTATGTGGGCTTGAGGGTTGAGGATGAAGTAATCATTGCCCAGCATTGTGCTCTAGGTTAATTAAATAAATCCTAGTCTCTGTGTGGTGATTTGGGTATACAGCTGGTTTAGGAATAACTGCTGTTTAACTCCAGATAAATCAATTATAAATATTAATAACCCACAACCACTAATGAATCTTTTTATCTGTATAAAGTAATCTCACAAATTGGTAAAGAGGAATCAGATATTAAGGTTTTATCACTTTATTTACATTCATTGTATTCCCCTTCATCATGGGTTGTTTTGCATCTTTGAAGATACCTATGATGGTAAGAGCATTTACTTTATGGCTCACCTTTATAGCATCCTTTTTCTATAAGAGGTTTTTCATATATTTGAAAAGAACTGAAGAACTCAGAGCTTTACCATACTAATTGCAATAGTAAATTTCTCTATAGTGTGAGTTACACCTCATTTGCAGTTAACCAGGACAAACAGAAGAATTCCACATTGCTAGTGCTATAGGGATTTCCTGTAGTGTGAGTTTGTGGATGTTCCCAATGAAGTTGGAAAACCAATTAATTGTAAACTTGTATCACATTCAGAAAGTCTACTCAAAGTGGAAACTACTACATATCTTCTAATTGCTCTGGAAGAGAGAGGTCTGTTGCTTTCAATATCCCTTTGTATATATGGCTTGTAATCATTATGACATATGATATACCTATTAAAAGAAGAATAACAAATTAAAGAGTTCCAAATTCCAATAGCACAGTTTGAAATTTTGTTCCTCATAGACATGTGGTATTAGTATTAAGGTTTCTCCACAACAACATTGTTGACTCTGATAAACTGCCCCTTACACTAAACTTAATAATGTTTCTACAAGTATATGAATGTCACCAGGCTTACTATGCACTGTTTACTTATTAGAAGGTTTTGGACATATAATTACCACCTATTCAATGTGTACAGCTTTTGCAATATTTAAGTGGTAAGAGACTAAACAAATTGGCACTTCTACAAGTCAATTGATGATATATTGTTTCCTTGTCTTCTTTCTTAAATGAATGTCTTGCAAACACAAATCAGATACTTGGCACTGAGGAACATGGTTTTATTAATTAATCATTGATACACTTAAACAGTGCTTTTTTTCCCCATGTCTTCTAGATCTTTAACAATGTTCTTCAAAAGTGTGGTCCTCCCAATTGTAGCCTAAAATATAGTGTCAAAAATATAATATTGGAAATTTAAGTTACTATCTTCAGTAATCTTAAAACCATGCCTGATTTGTTCACCTCATTCTTCCTCATTCTCAAATAACATTGCAGAAGAGCATCAATAACAAAGAAAGATATCTCCTTATTTTTAAATGCAAAAGAAAATTTACAGTCTTTCTATAGCCATAAGATTCCTGTAGGTCTCCCTTGTAGAGACTCTTCTGGGAAGAATCCAACGATGCCCACTCTTCCCAAGTGAAGTTCACATGCACATCATCATGGGTGATCGCATTCTAAAATATCCCACACATGTGTACAACAGAAGGCATGTTACTGACAACACTGTACACATATTCTTCATTGAAAAATATATTTATATAATTCTGGTGCTTCCTCCACTTATTTCCTGACACAAAAGTTCTAATGTAATCATCAAGTCATTTCGAGAAGAAGCTGAATAATGAAGTTCATCTATGTTATTTCTGAGAGCTCTGAATAAGATATAGCCTTGCAGGACAAAAGCCAGTTAACAGAGAGGGGAGAAGGGAGAGAGAGAGAGGACAGAGGAGGGAGAAAGAGAAGGAGAAAAGCATCAACAGAACTGAGCACACATCAGAGATATTGCATGAACAATCACTAACCACAAGAAAAAAGATGGGCAATCTAGTTGTATTGACTCAGACCTTTAATTCTAGCACTCAAGAGGCAGAAGCAGGTGTATCGACTTGAGTTGGATCCAGCCTGGTCTATGCAATGAGTTCCAAGACAACCTGAGGTATATATTAAGACCCTGACTCCCCTACAAAAAAAAAAAAAAAAAGAGTAACCAAACAAACAAAAAAGAATGAACTCAGAGATCTTTACTGAAGTTCCTGCAAGGAATTATACATTCATTCCAGTTCTAAATTCATCTTCCAATCTTCCAGAAACTTGAAGTACCCCACTTTAAACTGTAACATTAATAAGATCTTACTAAAAGTGAATGCTTGGTTAAACAGTTGCAAATGGACAGATGAAATTCCTAACAATGTAAATGTTGATCTTAAATAAGCAACACAGGACAGGAGTGATGACTCAGCAGTAAAGAGCTCTTGCTGGTCTTGCAAAAAATTTGGCTCAGTTTCCAGTACTTACAGGGGACTCACATCCATTATTCCAAAATCAGGGGTTATGAGGGGTTATAGCTACTGTAAGAACCAAGTACACATGAAGTGCATATTCATGAATATAGGTAAAACACTCAAATTCATTCAAAAAGAAATTCAACACAAACACAACAGATGGGAAGAATGTCAAACACCTGGAATCCAATGACTCAGAAGGCTCTGGGAGTATTAAAGTCATGAATACATGAAAATCCTTAGAAATAGAATATACTCTCTACCAAATTTCAAAATTCAAGATGGAGATGAAGGTCAGCACAACAATATATGTTTGACATGTACAAACACCAACATTCCAGGCCCATTAGCCAATAATATAAAAAGAGAAAAGGCCAGGCATGTTGGCCCACATATAATGCTAGCACTCTGGAGCAGGATCAGATGGATTTCTAAGTCTGAGGACTTTCTGGTCCAAATGCCTACTTGCAGGACAGCCAAGGCTACACAAAGAACCTTTGCAGTCAAAAACAAAACCAAAATTAACAAAAATTAAAAGCATCAGACTACCAAAATAGCCTAGCATTGAATAGTAATTGCTTTTTACTCTATCTTACGTGATTTAGGACTAGAGTCTATAATAGGGAAAGCATGACAGCATGAGAAGAAAGCTGACCAATCAATTTCAACCACAATGCAGCAGACACAAAAACAGTGTGTGCTTCAGACCCAGGACAAAAGGCTCCAGGTTCTCCCAGCATCCTTCGATCCCTACCTGCTGTAGGATATGTTTGGCATGCTGCACCCTCTACCCTGGACTTTCCAGCCCAGGGACAGGGGATTCCCCTTCCCCTTCACTATATAATCCAGACATTTTGGTTCCCATCCCTCTCTCCTCTTGATGACTCTCTCTCCTCTTCTTTCTCTCCTCTTTCTATACATGTCTCTCTCTCTCTCTCTCTCTCTCTCTCTCTCTCTCTCTTCCCCATACACCTGCATGGCAGCCAAGAGCTGCTTCCAATAAGCCTGCATTTGTAGACTTTAACTTGTCTTGTAGCTCACATTGCTACTTCCAGTAAGTTTATCAAACAGAAAATGGGTTAAGTCTACAGACACTCAAATCCCATCCCATCCGCAATAAGGAATCTAGAAAAGCTCCAACTGGAAAAGCTTCCATACGCTCCCACAAAGAAAGACCCAAAGGAGAGATAAGTGTCCAAAGACATCATCCTATATAAGAGCTTTTTTGTTGTTTTGTTTTCTTTTGTTTTGTTTTTCAATCAACTACATTCTGACTCTGGTCACTACAGGCTCATTGTCATCCCACAATGAAAATGCAGTTAGTCTAACTTTAACAATCCTAATACTCTGCAAACAGCCCATACACTGCTCAAATACCAAGGTCTCTTCTGAAACTGAAGACAATCTCTTGATTGCCACATCTTGTCAGACCAGAAAACAAATTTTATTGTTCCAACATTCAATAGCACAGAATACCCCTTCCCATTCTAACGGAAAGGAACGTGTACATAGGGAGGGAAGGTTGGACCAATGTAAGAAATGGCAAACAACAAATTCTACAGTTCTGTCTCAGACACATGGAGCTTTGGTTTCAAAGGGTTTACATGTCCCTATCTTTGAAACTCCTCATACAGCTCTCAGTTTGGTTACTTCCACTCGTTGCAGGCATCTCTCCATGGCAGATTTCTCATAGCTTGAGTATCTCAATATCTTGTGGTCTGAAAATGCAACTCAGGCTTCATACCCACAGCTTCATGCAATGAGCTCTCACAGTTTCCTCACTGAGGCTCTGACTCCACCAGAGATGGCTGGAACAATGCTGAACTGAAACCACAAGAGAAGAATCCATGACCTTGAATTTTGCATCTTTCTTGTTTCCGGAACCATGACAACGTGGGTGATCCAGTTAAGTTTGCCTTCTAAATTGTGATGCACTATGAAGTTCCTGCCTGGGACTAGGAATAACTCTGCCTATTCCTTCTATTAATTTAAGTTTTGGCAGGAGGGAGTGTTACTCTTAGGGCAAGTTCTCACGCTTCCAATCCAGAGCAGGGAAGGGCGTTCTCTTTAATGGTGAAACTCTCCTGGAAAATTCCTACCTCTATCTCAGCCTTAAACCGCCATCTGAAACTACCTGGTGGGAAATCAGCCCATTACTTTAAATTCTGCCTCACTCAATTTCTCAGGGCATGGGCAGGATAAAAAAATAATAATTTGAGCCAAAATACCACACAAATGAACTCTAGTAAAATTTTTCATGGATTCTATTTTCCACCAAAATCCTTGGACCTCGACTTCACTTCCTCTGCATTACTCTCATCTTCTAGGTCCTAAAAGAATAGCCAATTTAATCCCTGTGTACAGTTTTCTATGCCTTTTGACATCTCAAGTCCTGTTATTTTTCCAGTTCCTCCAAAAGGGCACATTCCCAGGTTCTGTGCAGCAGCAAAATCACTTTTTCCTTACCACTTTCTGTACTACTTTGTTCTCTGCTGCTGTGATTAAATCCTCTAACCAAAAGCATCACAGGTAATGGACAGGTTTTTTGGATGGTTCTGTCAGGTAATAGTCCAAATTTTGGAAGTTTTGTATAATAACTCAAGCTAGAAAATGAAGGCAAAAAACATGGACAAACATTGTTCTCTGGCTTTCTCTCCTGCCTGGTCACTGTCTCTTGCTCAGCTAGCTCTCTTATCCAGTCCAGACCCATTTGCTTAGGGATATTGCCATCCTTAGTAGAAGAGAATTTCCCACAGCAATTATCAATCAACACAATCACTCAGAGGCCTAGCAACCAGCCCTTCTAATGAGGGCACTACCTCAATTGAGGCTCCCTCACATGACTGTAACATCTGTAAATGTTTCAACATTGGAGAAAATTATTTTGACTGCCGTAAGTGTCTCATTCTTTTATAATAAAGCCAATGTTGTCTGTTAGGATCACTCTGAAACAGTTTTGCCTCCTATGATTGATGATTAGATATAAGTGTGCACTGGTGTGAGGAAACACAAACCTTAAAACCAAATGTAACAGAGCAGATTTTTAAAGAAACAGTGTATTTGTATTATACACCTAAACAGCTTGTTTTGCACTAATTGCTTTATAACTCATAAGCATCTTTGAAAACAAGTCTATCCCCATTGTATGCATGTATTTGTGTGTTAGAGAGAATGTCTTTCATGTGTGTACAGGTAACACACCAGAGAAGAGGGTGTCAGATCCCCTGGATCTGGAGTAGCAGGTAGTTATGACCTTCCCAACTTAGGTTGGGTGCTGGTATCTGATCTCAGGTCAACCCCAAGAAGAATATTTGCTCAGTGACCTGCCCAGCCCGCATAGTACTTTTTATTCAATAAACAAAAAGTCTTTCGCAAATTAACAATAACAAAAACCTAAATAAATATAAATGTAAATAAATGAGCCCTGGGAACCTAATACCTCAGTATTAAGACACTGGGCATGGGACTAAGTGGGACACCTCCAGACCTTCTCCATTCTCTGTTACCTGAGCCCAAATCAATACTCAGGGTTGCCCCTAGTGGCAGCTTCCTCTCCCCACCTTCTGTAGATGCCATAGACCATCCATCCCCACCTGTCCTTCTCTTCCTGCCTCATCTCTGTCTGGGCCACTAACTATGGGCAGACACCCTCTGTTCAACCGCAGTCCATGCCTGCCAAAAGACTAGTAGTCTGTCCAAAGTCCTATCCCACTATTTGTTACCTCAGATCCAATTCTCAAGGTTGCACTTAGCTCTGGAACAGAATACTAGGGGAAGCTTCCTCTCCCTGTTTCCATGCCTCCTGTTGATAGCAGATTATCCCCACCTACCCCTCCTTTCCTGCCTCATCTCTGTGGCCCAGCCCTGACTTAAGCAGACATCCCCTGCTCAAACAGATGCCATACCTGTCAGAAGCCCAGGTAAGCTGTCCACAGACCTACCACACTATCTGCTACCCCAGACCCAATTTTCACAATTTCCCCTAGCATTGAATCAGAGTATCAGAGGCAGCTCCTCTCCCCACATTCAAACCCTCTGTGGATCCCTAAGATCATCTTGCCCTGACCTCCACTTCCCCCTACCTCCAACAACAGCAAGCATTCTCTGTGAACAGACCAGCCAAGCAGGCCGGTAAGAAAGGCAACACTCAGCCAACACACTCTAAAAATTCAGAGAGCAAACAGAAACCCCAGAACAAAAACTCCCACCTAAACAAGACAAGACCCCAGAAATTAGCACCTCCACCAATAATCACCTCAAACTCAGATGCCTAGATTCCAGCATTGGAAAATAATCAATATCAACCAGGGAAATATGTCACCAACAGAGACAGCTTATCCTATCACAGCAGGTCCTGAATATCCCAACATAGCTGAAAGCACAAGAAAAAGACCTTGATTAAGGCCCTTGACGAGGAAATTAATAAATCCCTTGAAGAAATCCAGGAAAACACAATCAAACAATTGGAGGAAACCAATAAATCCCTTAAATAAAGCCAAGATACACTAAACAAGCCATTGACTGAAACACATAAAAGTGTTCAACACGTAAAAATGGAAATAGAAGCAATAAAGAAAGCAGAAACTGAGGAAATTCTGGAAATAAAAATTTTAGGACTGCAACAAGTAATTACAGAGGCAAGGTTCACTCACAGAATAAAGACAGAAGAGATAATCTTAGGTACTGAAGATACAATAAAAAAAAAAATGGATACATCAGTCCAAAAAAAAAAAAAGTTAAATCTAAAAGCTTCATGGCACAAAACATCCAGGAACTCTGAAACATTTTGAGAGGACAAATATTACCAATAATTATAAGTAAATGAGAAGAATACCAGCTTAAAGGTCCAGAAAATATTTTCAACAAAACCATTAAAAAAAATTCCTAGCCTAAAGAAGAAGATCCCTCTCAAGGTACAAGAAGCATACAAAATACCAAATAGATTAGTCCAGAAAAGAAAGTCCCATAACAATCCAAAGGCTAAACAAAGAAAAAATATGAAGAGCTGAAATGGGAACAAAACAAAATAATCGAGTAACATATAAAGGCAGAATTAGACCTATTAGAATTACACCTGTCTTCTCAATGTAGACTTCAAAAACCAGAAGGGCTTAAGACACATGTGCTGCAGACCCCAAAAAACTACAGATGCCAGCCCAGATTACTATAACCCAGAATTTTTTCAATCACCATAAATGGAGAAAATAAGATGCTGTGATAAAGTCAAATTTAAACCACGTCTATCTACAAATACAGCCATACACAAGGTGCTAGAAGGAAAAATGCAACCCAAGGAGGTTAACTACATACAAGAAAACACAGGAAATAATCTGACATTATCAGCACAACCAAAAGAAGGCAAGCACAAATACACACACACACACAAACACATCCTTCTACTGCATACAAGAAATACAGTTCAACATCAAGGATAGACATTACCTCAAGGTTAAAGGGTTGGAAAAAATATCTTAGGCAAATGCACCTAAGAAACAAACTGGTATAGCCATTTTAATATTGAACAAAATAGACCTCAAGCAAAAAATTAATCAACACCAATGGGTAAGAATACTACAAATTCCTCAAAAAAAAAAAAAAAATCTACCAAAATAACATACATTTCAGTTCCTAACATTCTATGCCCCAAACATAAGATCTCCCACCATTGTAAAAGAAACACTTCTGCAGCTTAACCTGACCCTCACGCCTGATAGTGGGAGACCTCAACATCTCACTCTTACCAAAGAAAAAGTCAAGACAAAAACTAAACAGAGAAATGCCCCAGCTGACTAACGTTAAACACCAAATGACCGCAACTGATATTTGCAGAACATTCCACCCAAACACACAATATACCTTCTTCTCAGAAACTCATGGAACTTTATCCAGAGTTGACGACACAGTCAAACACAGCTCAAGTCTCAACAGATACAGGAAAACTAACTCCTGCACCCTATCAGACCAAGAATTAAACCTGCACATTGTCAACAACAGCAACATCAGAAACCTGAAAACTCACGGAATCTGAACAACTCTCCTCGGAATGAAAATTGAGTCAAGACAGAAAGAAGTTAAAGGCTTTAAAGAATGCAATGAAAATTAATACACCGCACACACAAACTTACGGATTACAATGAGCAGTCCCCATTCGGAGGTCACCTCCTGGGTCAGGGAGTGACTAGGATCACAGGGGACCTCACGAATGAACAACCCAGCCCCCGGGGAGGACCCGCCCCACCAGCTCTCCCAGCTCAGCCGCCTGCCCCTTCCCGCTGCGGGCAGCGATCCTGTTCTAAGTTAAGACTTCACAGAGTTGGCCTGAACTCCGCTCACAGCACGCAGCTTTAGCGCTCAGAGCCTGTCACACAGAACCATTCAAATCTGCTCAAATCGCTGAGTCCGCAGCGAGGCACCGGAATAACCCTCCTCCTCTTCCAAGCATGTCCTCCCCGAGGTCCTGATTGGCCAGTGAGTCTAGAGTGACATGAGCCTGAGCCCCTCCGTAAAGGTTAGAGGGTGCTGAGGGGAAACAGCTGAGCGGCTTTCAGAGGCTTCCAGCCCCGGGCCAGACCTCTTTCAAACCTGCAGAGATCTGCCCCACTGCTCCTCCCCTTGGAGGACAGTGACCCTTGCCTGAGCTCCCCACACAGCACCCAGCAGCCCCTTCCGCTCTTTCCTCACGGAACCAAGGCGGATGGCTTGCAGAGCTCATTTTCCAACTTGCGGTGGCGTTATCAGTCCATCCCACAAGCAGAGGGGTGCCCAGAATACTAACAGTTAAAGAGAGATTTTAAGAGACAAGATTTTTGTTTCGTGGCTTCAAGTAAACCGAAGCTACTTTTCACTTGTAGGGATGGGACAACCCTGGGGATTAAATTTAAAAAAAAAAAAAAGAAACAGATGACAAACACTGTGGAGCAAGTGTAGTTAGCTGGTAGTTTTTCTCAGTGGGAAAAATAACAAACTAACAAACAACAACAACAAAAAAAAAAAAAAAAAAAAAAAAAACACAGCCAGAATCTAGTAGTGGTTCAGTGCATGTTGCTGGATGTCTCTTATTTTATAACCTTTATTTTTAATATATATTTAAACAAATTGTGTGTGTGTGTGTGTGTGCGTGCGCGCGCGCACAATACCAACAGAGGCCAAAAGAAGGCAGGAGATGCCTGGGACTGGAGTTACAGCAACTGGTTGGCTTCTATGTGATTTGGGGGATGAATGAAGCCCATGTCCTCTGTTACAACACTCTTCGCTCTTAACTACTGAGCTATCTCTCTAGCCACTTTTTAATTTAAAATTTATTTTTACACATTTTAAGTATATCACTTTCCCCCTTTCCGTCCTCTCTTTATCCCTTCCCAAATTCTTCCCGGCCAATTTCTTCCTTGTTAAGTATGCATGAAAAAGTCTGCTCAAGCAACTCAAACATATGAATAAAACTTGCCGGGTCCGTTGCTGTTGGTTGTGTGTGTATGGTTTCGGGACTGACCGCGTCGCATTGGATAATCAGTTAGGGAGCCCGTCATTGCCTGAGGCCGATTCTCCCACTTGCAGGAGATTTTCACTTTATAATGAGCAACAAGGATGCTGGGAGCACAAAGGTCCTTGCACCCTCAAGTCACTAGAAAAACCGAGACCATTAAACACACAGGGGCTTCTCAGTGAGGGAGACAAAATACCTTCATTCGATCCAAAAGGCTGGGAGTGGGTTTTGTTAATGACCTGGTGACCGGTTTGCTGTCTGTGGAGGCACACCTCACCTACCTTTTGCTATAGAAGCAGTCCTTTCCCAAATTCTCCAGAACAACTATCCCAGACTCTGTGTTCCCTAGACTGTTAGCCATTTTTAGGATACTGTCATATGTACTTTATGCCCAGATGACCTCAATGCTCTAGGCCAGAGTCCACGTTAAATTCTAGGTCTTTCAGCCGTAGAACCCATCCTCATGGCCACATGTACTTTATAAAAGACATTCTAAGTCGTCACACCTGGAATGGGACTGATTGTTGCCTGGAAATATTTTCCCTAACTATACTGTGTTTTAAATAGACTAGCAATATCAGACTCTTGTAAGTCTGATCCTGTAGCCTCAGGCTTTTCCACCAACACCCCAGTTCCTGAAAAATGACTCTGAAGCTTGTTATCAATAAGCCTTATGCTTTCACTTGTTCTCGGACTAACACATAACTTCTCGACCCACTTGCACTAACCTAAGTTCAGCTATGTGGCTGGTTACCTCTTCTCTGCTTCATATGTCCGGCTGTCCTGGTGGTGAATCCTTTTCCTGCCTGACTCTATTCTGGAGTTCCTCTCTCCCTGCCAGAAGTCCTGTCTTCAAATTCTGCCTCAACTTATTGTTTACCATATTTTTATTGGCAGGTGATTTTTCTACACAGAACACAAGAGATTATCCCTACATGATTACAAGTTGGTAAATAGAACCGCATCAGGTTGCCATTCTCATCTCTTAGTGTGGTTTGCTTCCCCGTCTGATAACTGTAGAGACCCCCTCAACAGAAGGCTGACCCCCAAGTCAGCTAGAATTCCTTGGAGAAGAAACATTATCAGGAATAGAAAACCTGGGAGCTGGAAATACATCGGAAGCTAAGAGCACTGGAGGTTTTTCCAGAGCAACCAGGTTTCATTCCCAGTAGTACATAAGGCAGCTAGCTCACTCCTACTGCTTGCTCAAGTTCCAGCATCCCCAACACCATCTCCTGGCCACCCTGGACAGCAGGCATGAATGGGCTACAAAGATACACATACAGGCAAAACACTCATACAAAGTAAACAGCAACTCAAACTCTTTTTGAGAGAGAGAGAAAACTTGCACCATAAAACGTACTGTTCAAGCTGTTCAGAGTAGTACATTTCTTCAATCCTAGCAGTCAGAACACAGAGGCTGGAAGATCACTGTGAGTTTGAGGAAAGCCTGTGCTACATAATCAACACACACACACACACACACACACACACACACACACTCACACACACACTTTGGAAAAGAAAAACAAAACTAAATAACATAGATAAAAAGAAGCATTTGGAGAGATGAGACAATACAATACCTCTTAAAGTCATCTCAGGTATTTGCCACCAATGTCCACGCAATCATTTTCAAAAAAAGAATATTGCCAAGCATGGTAGCACATACTATTAATACCATCACTTTGGAGGCAAATTCTTATCCATGTATTTGCTGGTCTACATAGTCACTTCCATAGTATAACACATTTCAAATCAATAAATTTCATAGTACAATACATTTCAAACCAATAAATTTTAGAACAAAAGGTGAATATTGTGGTGTCAAGAACCAGGGAGCAAAACCACCAAAACGTTGTGAAGCAAAAAATTAATTTTAGGGCTGAGCAAAATTTGCAGTCTCCTTAAAAGTAAGAGAGAGAAACACCCCTGATTAAAATCAGGGTCGCCTTTTTATGTTCAAGCTAAAGTCTGAGGTACATAGCAAGTGATTAGAAAAGTGGATTTTTTTTTTAAGTCTGTAATTTATTTAACCACCAGCCAGTTCTCAGAACATACCAAGAGCAATGGACAAAATATATGGTGTGTGAATCCCAAGATTACAGAGGAAGAACAAGTCAAACACACAAGTTGCTCTTGACTCGGGACATGATTAGAGAAAACTCCATAGGGAATGATATGGGAATAAATCAAATTTTAACATTAGGTTTAATTAGGAGAAGGAAGAAAAAATGGAGTCAGCTGTCCCTTAACAAATACAGTTTTGATTTGTTTTCTTTGTTTGAGACAGGGTTTCATTTAGAACCCCAGCTAACCTTGATTCACTAAGCTCACTATAATGTATAAATATATATATATTTATAAATATATATATTTATTTATATAATCTCTAATAAATATCACTATGTATTTAATCCTGTGCTTTTGGACCATCATTTCTAGCATATCAGTCTTCTATGGAGGAGGGATCTGAGAAGTTATTTGATATTTTCTGGTTAGAAGCAAAAATGACTGTTCTTAATAGGGTTGCTTCTTCATGAAAGTGTAGATTTGTCAATCTTGGGACCACTCCTAATCTCAAAGGCATAGGATTGATGCCAACTACTCTAGAGCTAAAACTAGAAAAAAAAAAATCCTCCCTGGTTTCTGTAGTTGGAACAGGAGAATTTTTTTGTGTTCTTATCTTTTGCAAACACTTCTGTTTAGTTGCCTTTCTATTGCTGCCATAAAACAGACCATGGCCAAAGCAAATCACAATTGAAGGCATCAAACGGGGCTTACAGTTCCAGAGGGTTAGAGGAAATGATGGCAGCATAAACACATGGCAGCAGGAGGAGCTGAGAGCTCACGTTTGGAATCCCAGACAAGACTTAGCAAGCAAAATGGGCAGGGTCAGAATCTTTTAAAGCCTCAAAGAACACGTATGTTTCAAAAATCTTTCGAAAAGGCCATACCCAAACAATTCTACCGCTTGGAAAATAAACATTCAACCATATGCGTCTATGGATGCTGTTCTCATTTAACCACCATATGTTTCTTCAACCCTTAGATAGTGACAACTACTTTTTATCTGACCACGCTCTATCATACTCTTAAGTGAGACTGTTTTGTGTCCATCATACATCATGAAATAAACAATCCTGCTCCACAAAGAATCAGAGCATAGCAAAGAATGAACAGACCAAAACAAGAAAAAAATACATCAGGGAAAACATCAAATCCTGTAGCTGCTTGCTTAGCTACTTGAGATAATGATGAAATTGCCTAGACTTAGATGCCCACTCGTTCAGCAACTTTTAGGGCAACTGCACTACTTGCCTGCAGATTTCCTCAAAGCCACTCCTGTATCCTGAATTTCCTGTGCGTGGTATTTTATTTTACTGAACATGTGTTGGCGGGGCTGGAGAGACCATTCAGTTGCTAAGAGCACTGTTAGAAATAGTTTCGTCCCTAACACTCACATGACAGCTCACAATGATTTGTAACTACAGTTCCACAGGATCCATACATCTAAATAATGGGGGATAAGCTGGTAGCTGCCATTGTTTGGTGTGATTACTTTTTAAATCCTGATATATAGATTCAAAAATTAGTAATATAAAAATATACTTCTGTACTACAAGGAAACATGTGAAAGTTGTTTAAGTTGCTGTTCTCTGGCAGTAACTGACAACATGTGATATAAAGAAAAAGGTATATCATAGCTGATAGTTCCATGGAAAATATGCCATTATGGTAGGAAAGTTTGGGAACAGTTTTGGGAATCTACACTTGATTCCCTATACTTAGTAATTGGGTCTGAGGTCATGAATCTGAGATAAAATAGAAACTTACAACAGTTATAAACCTTGGATACTTGACAAAAATCCATTTCTCAAAGGAGGCTCCATTTCATAATGGTTGCACAACAGCAAAACAGGATTGTCAGCTTGGGATCCAGTGTTCAAACACGTGAACTTTGGAGGATATTTCACATTCAAACCATAAGCGTTAATTCTAGAGCCAAATATCAGTGACCATGACCTAGAAAAAAAAACTATATTAATACAAAGTCTGTGTTCTTGTATAATAACGGTCTCGTAGGGTTCTTTTTCACCTATAACAAGAGAACAAAGAAAGTTATGCATAAAAGCATTTAAAATATATCAGTGGACTCATGACATAGGTGTGTTATGTTAGAGGGGGGAATCCCCTCTTATTATAGACTTCAGATTGGACTTCCTGACAATGTTAGTCTATCCATGGGTGACCATTAATGTAGAATGGCAATGGGGATGATAATCATCCTACAAGCTATATGGACCTCAGAAACAGATTACTTATAATGTTACCATGGAATATAACATATAATTATTCAAGTTGTAATTTTCCCCTATCCCAGTTAGCTCCCAAATAATTGACACAGAGAGATTATGGTTTATTTTATAGATGTCAATACAATAACTGAGCATTGTCATTCTATTGTCATCTTCTAAGATAACCTAGCTACCTGAAAGCCAATATCCCTGTGATCCTTATATTTATGGCTTTCTCTGCTCCAGCTGTCATCTTATGGTGTCTCCTTCCTCTTTTCTTGTGGCCTAATTCTCCTTCTCTGTTTCTCTCCTCCCTTCACTGAAATTAGAAGTCCCACCCTATTCTCTCTATCGCTCAGGTTTTGGCTGTCCAGCTTTCATTGACAAAGCAGAGAATAAAGGGTGAGGAACGTTTACACAAACTTGAGACAAGGGATTTTTAGAATAAGCACTACAATGCCATATCTGGGTTGAAACCAGACAGTGGAATAGAAAATCAGCATTTGAATGATACAAGGGTAAACTTTGCACAGTTTACAATAGCATTTTGCCAACAATGGAGTTCAGTGTTACCTTTCTTTTCTGTTTGCTTGGCTTACTTGTAAATGGAAGTGGATCAAGAAGCTCTATATTAAATGACAATGGAACCATTTCTCTTCTCTTTTAGAAAGTTTAAGTGTAATATGATTTTGTAAGTACGATACCATTAAGTAATTGTTCCCTTTATATGGTGGCAAGAATATTCTGTAGAAAAAGATTAAGGCACTTTCTCTTTAGATTACCAAGATCAAATTATATTGGAGGGGGAAGATTATAGCAAATTTAGATTTGGCAAGATTAAGGGGGTACTTCCCTGGGAATTCTAAATGAGACATTCAAATGAAAAGTTCGGTAGAGTTCTTAGGGATACAAATTTCTTGACAGCTGTCCTTCACAGTTTTATGAAGCTTGCCATATGTTCATTTGTGCACCCCATCTACAACTTGACATGGTGTTCAGTGGTGTCTCCAGCCCTTGTTAAGGACTGCTGCCACTTGAATGGTATATGCCTAGGAGTGGTATAGCTAGATCTTGAGGTAGCACTGTTCCCATTTGTCTGAGAAAGCACCAGACTGATTTCCAAAGTTGTTCTACAAATTTACATTCCCACCAGTGATGGAAGAGGGTTCCCCTTTCTCCATAGCCTCTCCAGCATGTGTTGTTGCTTGAGTATTTGGTTTTAGCCATTCTGACGGACGTAAGGTGGAAACTCAGAGTTGTTTTGATATGCATTTCCCTGATGACCAAGGATGTTGAGCATTTCTTTAAGTGTTTCTCTACCATTCGATATTCCTCTATTGAGAATTCTCTGTTTAGCTCTGTACCCCATTTTTTAATTGGATCATTTGGTTTGTTGCTGTCTAATTTCTTAAGTTCTTTATAAATTCTGGATAATAGCCCTCTGTCCAATATAGGGTTGGTGAAGACCTTTTCCCAGTCTGTAGGCTCTCCTTTTATTCTGTTAACAGTCTCCTTTGTTTTACAAACACTTCTCAGTTTCATGAGGCCCCCATTTACTTATTGTTGATCATAGAGCCTGAGTTCTTGGTGTTCTGTCCAGGAAGTTGAAAACATTCAAAGCTCTTCCCCACTTTTTCTCCTAACAGGTTTACTGTGTCTGGTTTTATGTTGAGGTCTTTAATCCACTTGGACTTTACTTTTGTGCAGGGTAATAAATATGGATCTATTTGTACTTTTCTACATGTAGACATCTAGTTAAACCTGAACTGGGAAAGCCACTGATGATGCTCTTGTTTAAAACTCTACTTTATTCGGAGTGCTTAGGCCTCTACCTCTCTTCCACCAATCCCCCCAACCCTACGTAGGAGAGAGAAAAGGTTAGTGAAGAGAGGAGGGCCAGACCCCTTTACTTCTCCTGTCTATTTAGGGTCAAGCGGTTCTTTTAGGGCTCTGTACCAATCTCTGTCACTGCAGATGCAGCTAGCAGTCTCCTCCATGCAGCTGCACTCCCAAAGCACTTCTTTCTGTCTGTCTGCTCCAAACTGCCACGATGTCTCTGGTCTCTGGTCTCTCCACACTGCTCCACAGCACACACCAACACCAAACTCCACCCTGAACTCCACCGAACACTACAAAACACCACACAGTCTCTTTCTCGGCCTCATATTTATACTCTCGGAGACCTACTCCACGCCCTTCCATGCAGCACGTGAAAGGCCCTTACCAGCTGGCAAAGATCACACCCCACACTCGAAAATTAACAGGTGTGGACAAATTACAGCCAAACTAAAATCCCACACTTGAAATTAAAACAAAAGCATGTTTACATAACATACAAAGAAACCAAAACTTCCACTACATAGACCAGTACTATTTGTTGAAGATGCTATCTTTTTTTTTTTCCATTTTGTGGTTTTGGCTTCTTTGTCAAAAATGAGGTATCCTCAGGTGTGGGGATTTATTTCTGGGTCTTTGATTTGATTCCATTGATCCTGTAATCTGTTTCTATGCCACTACATATTACTGTTGCTCTATAGAACAACTTGAGATCAGGAATGGAGATACCTCCAGAAGTTCTTTTATTGTACAGGATGGTTTCAGCTATTCTAGATTTTTAGTTTTTCCATATGAAATTGAAAATTGCTCTTTCAAGGTCTGTAAAGAATTGTGTTGGTATTTTGATGGGAATTGCATTGAATCTGTAGATTGCTTTTGGTAGGATGGCCATTTTTACTATGTTAATTCTACTGATCCATGAGCATGGGAAATCTTTCCATCTTCTGATATCTTCTTCAGTTTCTTTCTTCAGAAACTTGAAGGTTTTCTTTTTTCATACTAGTCTTTCACTTGCTTAGTTAGAGATATGCCAAGGTACTTTATCTTATTTGTGGCTATTGTGAAGGGTGTTGTTTCCCTAATTTCTCTCTCAGCCTTTTTGTCTTTTGTATACAGGGGGCTACTGATTTTGTTGTTGTTGTTGTTAATTTTGTATCCAGCCACTTTGCTGAAGGTATTTATCAACTAAGGAGTTCTCTGGTAGAATTTTTAGGAACACTAATGTATACTATTATGTCATCCACATATGGTGATACTTTGACTTCTTCATTTCTAATTTATATCCCCTTGGTCTCCTTTACTTGTCTTATAGCTCTAGCTAAGACTACCAGTACTATGTTGAAGAGATACAGAGAGAGTGGTCAACCTTTCCTTATCCCTGATTTTGCTGGAATTGATTACGTTTCTCTTCATTTAGTTAGATGTTGGCTATAGGCTTGCTGTATATTGCCTTTACTCTGTTTAGGTATGTGCCTTATATCTCTAATATCTCCAAAACTTTAAACATGAACAGGTGTTGTCAAGTGTTTTTTTTTCTTTCTGTTTGTGTATATGGTGGATTATATTGATGGATTTCCATATATTGAACCACCCCTGCATGCGTAGGATGAAGCCTACTTGGTCATGGTGAACAATATCTTTGACGTGTATTAGATTTTGTTTGCAATTATTTTATTGAATATTTTTGCATCATTTGCTCAACTATGTTCATAGCAGCTTTATTTATAATAACCAGAGTCTGGAAACAACCTAGATGACCCTCAACCAAGGAATGGGTTCAAAAATTGTGGTCTATTTACACAATGGAATACTACTCAGAAATTAAAAACAAACAAATCATGACATTTGCAGGCAAATGGATGAAACTAGAAAAGATCATCATGAATGAGATATCCCAGAAGCAGAAAACATGCATGGTTTATATTCACTTATTAGTGGATATTAGCCATATAATATAGGATAAACATACTAAAATCTACAGACCTAAAGAAACTAAACAACAAGGAGGACTTTAGACAAGATGCTTAATTCTCATTCAGAAGGGAAAACAGGATAGACACCAGAAGTGGTAGAAGAAAGGAAATGGGATGGGAGCCTACTACGGGTGTCCTCTAAAAGACTCCACCCATCAGAGGATTAAAACAGATGGAGAAACTCACAGCCAAACTTTGAACAGAGCACAGGGAGTCTTATGGAAGAAGGGGAATATAAAAGGACTCTGAGGGGACAGGAGCCACACAAAGAGACCAACAAAGCCCCCCTCCCAAAAAAAACTGGGTCCAGGGGGGACTGCAGACTAATGAATCAACCAAAGACCATAGGGAGGAATCGACCCCCTGCTCAGATGTAGTCCATGGGCAGCACAGTCTCCATGTGAGTCCCCTAGTAAGGGGAGAAGAGAAAGTCTCTGACATGAACTCAGTTGCCTGTTCCTTGATCACTTCTCCCTGGTGAGGAGACCTGGCCAGCCTACAGAGGAAGAGGACCCATGCAGCCCTGTTGGGACTTGATAGGCTGGGGTCAGACAGTAAGGGAGAAGGGCTTCCCCTATCAGTGGACTAGGGAAGGGGGATAAGGGAGGAAGCAGGGTGTGACTGGGAGGAGATGAGGAATGGGGTTATAACTGCGATACAAAGCGAATAAAGTGTAAATAATAATAATAATAGTAATAGAAAAAAATTATCTTAGACGTAAAAAGAAAAAAAAAGAGCTGCTGCCAGTTCATTTGGAGCAACCTCACTCGGTTACCTCCTATCACCAAACACTGAGAGTCTCATTTTTGCTTTAACCGTTCATTCCTCATCATCCTCCTAATTTCAATATATGATCTCGGTTTGGTAACACCTAAGGTGAGAAGATGTCAGTTCTGCCTTGCTGCAATGTTGAAAGTATTTTTGTTTATTTTGTCTACATTGTTAGATTGAAAATATTTATTATTATATCAGCCAATGTATTATAAACAGAAGAACCTTACATGCACTGGGTATAGTCATACTCGCAGTTACTGACTCTCCATTAATTTTGCATTGTAAAGAAGAAACAGACAGGAGCCTACCGCAGAGGGCCTCTGAAAGACTCTACCTAGCAGTGTATCAAAGCAGATACTAAGACTCATAGCCAAACCTTCAGCAGAGTGCAGGGAATCATATGAAAGAAGGGGGAGTTTGTATGACATGGAAAAGATAGGAGCTCCACAAGGACCAAATGTATCTGGGCACAGGGGTCTTTTCTGAGACTGATACTCCAACCAAGGACCATGTATGGATATAACCTAGAACCTCTGCTTGGATGTAGCCCATGACAGCTCAGTAACCAATGGGTTTTCCATAGTAAGGAGAACAAGGACCATTTCTGACATGAACTCAATGACAGGCTCTTTGACCTCCCCACCCCCCCAAGAAAGGAGCAGCCCTGCTAGGCCACAGAGGAGGACTTTGCAGCCAGTCCTGAAGATACCTGATAAGACAGGGTCAGATGAAAGGGGAGGAGGTCCTCCCCAATCAGTGGACTTAGAGAGGGGCAGGGAGGAGATGAGGGAGGGAGGATGGGATTGGGAGGGAATGAGGGAGCGGGATACAGCTGGGACACAGAGTTAATAAAATGTAATTAATAATTTTTAAAAAAAGTTAAATACTGATACTCTGTAAGCCAAACACACACACACACACACACACACACACACACACACACAGAGAGAGAGAGAGAGAGAGAGAGAGAAGTTAAAAAGCAACAAATCAAGCAATCCAATTAAAAAATGGGCTAAACAGAGAATCCTCAGTAGAGGAATACAGAATGGCAGAGAAACACTTAAAGAAATGCTCAACGTCCTTAGCCATCAGAGAGATGCAAATCAAAACAACCCTGAGATTTCACCTGACACCCATCAGAATGGCTAAGATCAAAAACTCAAGTGCCAACACATGCTAGTGAGAATGTGGAGCAAGGGGGACACTCCTCCATTTCTGGTGGGAGTGCAAACTTTTGCAGCCACTTTGGAAGTCAATATGGCAGTTTCTCAGAAAGTGGAGAATAGTTCTCCCTCAAGACCCAGCTATACCACTCCTGGGCATATACCTGAAGGCACTCCACCATACTAAAGGACACTTGCTCAACTATGTTCATAGCAGCTTTATTCATAATAGCCACAAACTGGAAACAATCCAGATGTCCCTCAACTGAAGAAATGATAAAGTATGTTATGTTTACACAATGGAATATTACTAGGCTATTAAAAACAATGACATCACGAAATTTTCAGGCAAATGGTTGGACCTAGAAAAGATCCCCCTGAGTGAGGTAATCAGATCCAGAAAGACAAACATGGTATGTTCTCACTTTTGAGGGGATATTAGCCATAAAGTACAGGATGACCATGCTACGATGCACAGACTGAAAGAAGCTAAGTAACAAAGAGGGCCCAAGGAGGGACAGGTGAATCTCACTGAGAAGGGGAAATAGATCCACTCCCACATCATGGGGGTGAGGGGAGGGAAGGGGTCTGAATGGTGAGAGGGGATGGAGATGGAAACAGGAGGGGTCAGGTGGAGGAAAGATAGAGGGAAAGTGTACTGGAAGAGACAACTGGAATGGGGGGGAGCATTGGCTGTTCTTCCAGGGATCCTGAGTTCAATTCCTAGCAACCACATGGTGGCTCACAACCATCTATAATGAGATCTGGTGCCCTCTTCTAGCCTGCAGGCAGAACACTGTATACATAATAAACAAATAAACAAATAAAGCTTAAAAAAAAAAAAGAAAGAAAATTAACTGTGTTGCTTTCAGTTAAAAACATGAAAAGACCTAATCATGCTATCTAAAAATCACAGACCTCTGATTGAAGGCCTATTGTTTGCCCTTTCTCCTTTGGCCAGGTAATCACGGTTTCGGTTGCTCTTCCCTCCTAGAGTTAACACAACCTCAACGCTGATTAATTCATACTCAAGATATTTAGTTACCTGCAGGTCTATATGTAAAACTTTCCCCATTTATGTTATCATGTTTGCTGTTGTAGTCTTTGTTCAGCTCATATTTAGGCAGTCATATTGGTGAGACTTTATTGATATAGGTTCTGATTGTACCCAGAAGACAAAATTTCACAGCAAATGTCCTGGTCCTCTCTCTTACAATCTTTCTACCCCCTCTCTTTTTTAACAATGATTCCTGAAGCTTAGGTTATGGAGTTGTATTGTTAGAGGTACCCCTGAAAGCATACGCACAGTAATTTTACACAGTCTGGGTTGTTGTATTTAGGTGTATTTAGGAATACACCTAAATCCACCTCCACACTGTCCAACCTAGGGGTTCAGCAAGTGCCAAGAAGAACGTGCTAGCACAAACAGAAAGGGCTGACAGCTAATACACATAGAGCTGGCCAGTTCCTGGTAAAATTTAAGAAAGAGGCTAACAGGGTAGTTTGCCTATTGTTTACTCCGAAAATGGACCATCGTGAAGGCTGGTATTTTCATACTTGCCTCGTAGAAATTTTCCACACGACCAAGAACATGGCCATTCTGTTTTTCTCCTCTTTTCTGCCTCTCTTCTTTTGTTCCTTCCTTGGTTTCTCTGATACTATACTTTAGGACTCCTTTACTATGAAGTGTAAAATACTTATCTTAATGCTTAGTGGCTTAATCCTTTATTGTTTATTGTTTATTTCAGTTTCTGTAGGCTGGGGATTCAGACATGGACAAAGAGATATAGTTAATACATTCTCACTTATCAGTCAACCCTAGCATTCCACAAGCATGGAAACCATCTCTGTATGGCACAGCTGTAAGGCACAACTCTGCATCGTTGTTTATTACTGAAGGCATTAAAGAGCTTTGCTCAGATTTAAGAGAAGGAAACAAAGGTCTCAGTGACAAAAACATGTGGGTGGACCAGCTTGTCTGTGTTTCGAAAATACTCTCTCCTACACATGTTAATAAAGTATCAGTACCTAAGAGTTACCTTAAACCTTCTGTGGGTGGGGCTTAGAATGAGGCAACATACTGTCTCCATGCTCTGACTGTGCCGCTTACTTTAATTCCATAGGTGGGGGATTTGCTACTTGTGCAAGGCCATCTAGGTTTTAAGGAACTGAAATGAGATAGAAATATTTAAGGCTCTGATGTCTCACCCTTAAAGTTGTCCCTATGTTTCTCATATGTAAATATTACTTCCAGTCCTTGTTAATGTACAGATTTCTAGTTACCATCCCCAGAGTTTCCAATGAAATAAGTTTGAGAATTCACACATCTATCAGGAGCTGCAGTGCTGCCAATCTTGTAGAGGTAGAGGGCTCACTGGGAAAATCGCTGCCCCAAAACGTACTTCTAAAAACAGGACTCTAACGCGTTCAAATTAGAGTTATGAATACAGTCATATGAGTTACAACTGAATCTTTAACCTTCTATACCTGAAGTCCACGCCTACCCTACACTTGTCTGTCTTCAGTCTCAGTTAAGTGTTTAGCACACACAATCATTTCTTGGGTTGTGGGTTTGGTCCCTGCTGCTGCTCGCAGAGCCTCTGCAGTTATTCTTGCTGCCCCTAGATGAAGCTCCTGCTGCATTTTACTCTTATCTGAGAATTTGCGTTTTGACTCCTAGGTGACTGAAGTGGGAACTGAGCCTGCTGCAAGGATTAGCCAACGTTTTTTGTTCTGGTGTTAACCAGACTTGTTCATTTCAACACAACTAGAAATCTAGGCTAAAGTAAACAGTTCGCTTTTCTACTTGATAATCATTCACCAAAAACTATACACCCTTGTTCCAGTGAAATGGAATAGTGGGTAAAAGTACTTGCCATGAAGTCCAGGACCCACGTGATGCAAGGAATGAAAGGGAACCAATGCCCACAAGCAGTCGTCTGACCTCCAAATAGAAACTGTGTCGCCATATACCTCTCTCATATATACACATAATAAATTCATATATGCAATAAAATATTTAAAACCATTGTGTACACTCATCACCCTTTGCCTTGCACTCGCCTGCATCACTCTCAGTGTTGGCTTCTGGGAGGTACAAACACAGCAAGTGGTGAAAAACATGAACCCACTATCTACTCCTAGATAAAATTGGGAAGTTGCTCATTCAACATACCTCAAAAGTATAAGCGTGAGCTGGCACCATTAATTGAGTTTACATATTTGATAGAAGACAGCAAATAGACCTCAAATTTTCTTTTTCACGTATTGGAGACAGAACCCAGGGCTTAGATGTGCTAAGCAAACGCTCTAACCATTGAGCTATGCCCGCAGCTCTATAGCCAATATTTCTAAGAGGCCGGTGATGGGAGCAACAATCTGGAAGGAGTGCCAACCAAGTGCCTGTTTTGTAGCTGAATCCAAGTCAAAGCCACTGTCATATTGTTGGGTTAGGGAATTAAACCTATGTGTAGTGGAAGTTCTCAGTAATCCAAAGATCCACCTGGAGGGCGATGGCAAAGTGATCAGATGTTTGGTGCAAAGCGGTAGGTTGAATGATTGCCCAGGAGACTCTTATTAGAGGCTTGGGGACTTTTATTGGTGGTATAGGGGTCAGGCAGAGGAGTTTTATCTCAGTGATGATGCCCTATGCAATTGAGCAAGCCTTCCCATGAATACAACTCTGCACATTGACAAAACACTTTTTTCTTTAAGTCATAAAAGTTATTTAAAAAGTATGGAATCAATATTCTAGAGAAGACAGAAATCAACTTTAGAATCACCCCCACCACTTTCTGAGAAAATCTAAATGGAAATAAATTTTGTTTCGTTACCCACCTTCCACTATCAATCACCTATATACATCCTATACAATACCACATACGTCCTATAGCAAGCTCTTCCTGAAAATTTGTGACAGGTCTTATGGTTCCCTATGGTGTGTGTGTGTGTGTGTGTGTGTGTGTGTGTGTGTGTGTGTGTGTGCCTGTTCCATTGCTGAGAAAGCAGAGACAGGTGGGTCTCTGGGGCTTGCTGGCCAGCCAGCTTAGTCTAATTGGTGAGTTTCAGACTAGTGAGAGACCCTTCCTCAGATATATCCCTGCTGGAGGGATATACTGAGCCTCATTTATGCCAAACTGTAATGAACTAGCTCTCGTTGTAATTAGGAAGCATGCCATCTGTGAACAGCAAGAGAACAACAGTAAATGAAAGTGGAAAAAAAAAGTCTCTCTTCAGCTCTTCAGTGGCATGAAATGAGGTAACAACATTTTCCTTGGGTTTATCTTTGGTTCAGAACTTCATAGTGAGAAAAATAATCAAAATCAAAGGTATGGATGTTTTGTATCGAAAAAAGTTTGTCTTCTCAGCTGAAAGAGAATGAACCTGGCATGCTGTGTAGGAAAGCGTGTGTCGGTGATGGGGTCTGGTCTCAGACTCTCTGATCAACTGTCTCTCTTGTCTCCATTTTTGCTCTAACCTTTGCATCTCCAACCCTAGGGTGCTTGGCTGCTGCGGTACTATTTAAGGTATAGGACTGCATATTTGGCAGGACCTTGAAACATAATCAATAGAGCTCTGATTCACTCGACAATTTGCTTTAAATTTCTTGTGACATTTTTTGGGGGGAGAGTCACTCAGCCTCCTCCTTAGCGAACACTTGAGACATACACCAGATAGCCTGTAAATACCTACCAGACCTAAAATGACAATTTATGTAACTGGAGAGGACTTTCTCAGAACCCTTCTCATTAAAACCCAGTGTGTTCTGAAGGATCTGTTTCAGGTGGAGAGAGAACAGATGCACATGTCAGGGCACACACGCACATGGGTGGCATCTGCCTGCAACTTCAAAACAATATTTTAGTTAGAGTATTATAAATAGAAGTTTTATTTCTATGGCTTTTTCTATATTGAAAATAAGCCGAGGATTAACACACAACTTAAGCAAACACCTTACGCCATTAGTCATACACAGAAGGTGATGCTACACAGCGAAAAAAAGTTAAGTACCATGGATAAATTGTAACAATATCTAATGTGAAGTGTTCTTTATGACTTGTTAGGAAAAAATAGAGATATTTCGCACAGTTTTCCTTTAAGGTTTGAGACATTATTTTAAGATGGTACAATCATATGTTATAATCATTCAACATGCAATTCATTTATATACTAGCCCTCCGCTCAGTGCAAAGGAGGGCAGAGGGGCTCCATTATGTACAGTTTTAAGGAAAAAATCTTTTTATTTGATCTTTAAAGGGCTTCTGTTTGTGAAAAATAGATGATAACCTAATTTCTTCTTAGTTTAAGGCTGTTTGGCTTAATTATGGTCAAAATGTTTATTTACACTTTGAGATTTTATTTGTGATTTATTTTTCTTTGTGCTTTAAGTGTATTTTTCCTCCTATGTGGAAATACATTGTTCATATCTTAATGTCTTAACTGGAGCCAATATGGTGTAATGAAGAAATTATGAGATTATACTGAATATTAATATCTATACTGGAATAGATTTATTGTTACTTTTTTATAATGGTCAAATCATACACAAAGCTGATATTTGATGTTCATATAGGCGTTTATTGCTTGGAAGACATCCCTTCCCAACTATACATTTGTTCTAGTTTACAACAGGATGTAGTTATAAATTCAGTGAAGACCTGGGACTATTCCCACAGTCACCAGTGAGGAACTGGTGAGCTCCTCAGCATGAGCTGTGGTTCCCCAGTGTGACCATCCCCTTCCATTGTGACCTTATCATCCATGCAGATCTCACCTCCCTGGACTTTGCTGTGTCTGAGGAGATTGAGGTCTTAGTCACAGATGCTACCCAGCTTCATCCTGTACATCTAGCAAAGACCTAGAGATCACAAATACAGCCTTCAGTCAGATGAAGATTTGAGATGTAAGAAACTAGAAATAAAAAATAATAATAATTGCATGTGTTAAATTATCCTGCTCATCAACAAATTGCACTTCTGGTTCCAGAGAAACTTACAGCTGGCCTCAAATACTATGTGGTTATTAGATATCCAAGCTAAGTTAGCTGATGGATTTGAAGGACTTTATAAAAGCACATATAAGACTCATGCCGGTGGAACAAGGTAATTTAAAATCGTTTGTGATGCTTATTGGTTACATCTCTTGTCAGCAGCATACTTCACCAGTCATGTGGGAAAAACCAAATAAAACACGGGGACCTCAGAGGTGAAAGTTCTACCACTCCCTAAGGATACTTTAATAGAGGTGAGGGAAGAGATAGAATGTGAAGGATTACAGGTGAAGGGGGTAATCAAAAAGATTATCTGTGACTGATGGTTTGGGTAGTGATGAGCAATGCAGCAGTAGAAACTGGGAAGGCTTCTCAAAGAAGACAACAGTTGATCCAGAACCAGGAGAAAGAATGAGGTGTGGGAAAAGAGGGAAGAAAGAATGTCCACTTCAAGGAAATGGCATGATTCAAATCCAAGAGGCAGAAACGTAACATAAACATGTTTAACGAATTAATGAATATGGTCCATTTAGTCAGCACACACACTGAGCACATGCTGTATGACAAGTATTACTTTGGGCACTGAATATGAAGTAGTGAAAAATGATAAAAGACACGGTAAGGACAGGAGAATGAATAAAACAAGCAAGGTAAACTACTGGAGAAAATGCAAAAAAAAAAAAAAAAGAAAAAAGAAAAGGAGAAGAAGCTGCTACAATAAAGAGAAAGAATAGATTAATACCAATTTGGATGGGTTGCAGGAAGTGTCTGTTAAGGAGGTGTGTTTAAACTGACATCTGAGTTGAAAGTAAAGTAGAGACTGGGTTATAGGGAAAACAGAGCATACTCAAAAGATCATCTTAGGGCAAGAGCAAAGACTCCATGATAGGACTGACTAGGAAAGTCTCTGTTTGAGGAGAGTGACCTGTGTGAAAAGGTGTTAAAAGATGCTGAGCCTTACAGCCCCTTGGAAGGAATAGAGTCTTTTACTAAGGTGCAATGGAAAGTCATTGCAAAATTCTCGTAGGATCTATGCTTTACAAAAATCACATACATGCATGGAGATAACCTAGAGCCCCTGCACAGATGTAGCCCATGGTAGCTCAGCCTCCAAGTGGGCTCCCTAATAAGGGGATCAGGGACTGTCTCTGATATGAACTCAGTGGCCTGCTCTTTGATCACCTCCCCCTGAAGAGGGAGCAGTCTTGCCAGGCCACAGAGGAAGACAAAGCAGCCAGTCCTGATGAGACCTGATAGGCTAGGGTCAGATGGAAAGGTAGGAGGACCTCCCCTATCAGTGGACTGGGGAAGGGCATGGGAACAGATGAGGGAGGGAGGGTGGGATAGGGAGGAAATGAGGGAGGGTGCTACAGCTAATATACAAAGTGAACAAACTGTAATTCATATAAAAAATAAATAAAATGTTGTAAAAAGATCACATACATGCTGAATGTATGTAAAGGAGGCAAAAACCAAAAATCATCAAAGCAGAATAAGCACTTTTGGAGGTCATTGTGTTCTGCCCAGTTCGTGAACCCCAAAAGACCAGGAATAAATAGACTCCGCTGTAAATACATGAGGTTCTTTTTATTATAAATCATTACAAGCTGCAGCTTGGGCTCACACCCCCACTGTCGAAGTTGTGAGAGCTGAGAGCCTCATGCTGAGGTTAGTTGGATGATTTAAAGGTTCTGGTCCCTCCCAGCATGCCCAAGGCAGGGATGATTCCTGCCTGGCAAGCATCTATTGGTCAAAATGCTACATTTTGAATTGATTGGCTATAAGAAGGTCCCCAGACCATTAATGATCTGGTGTCCCTCCCTAGGGGGATGGACCAGTTTCCTAGCAACTGTATCTCTAGTGGGTGGGGAAAGAATGCAGTAAGGTGGGTTCTTCCCCTCCGGGCATTGCTGGACTTCTCCACCCAGCTAGCCTTAGTTCAGGCCTAAACTTTAATAATAACTGCTGATTTCTAATCTTTTGGTCTCTCAGTTGCAGTAGAAAATGATGGTATTTGGGCTGGGCCATCATCATTGCTTACAGAGAAAGCCACTGAATTTCACCTTAAGTTTGGAAGATAAGTTTAGTAGTGAGGTTCAGCACTATTTCATACTCTTTACTTCTGATTGTGTGTGTGTGTGTGTGTGTGTGTGTGTGTGTGTGTGTGTGTGTGT
>NW_026592890.1:15529623-15563980 GCF_907164565.1 Psammomys obesus | reverse complement strand
TGTGTGTGTGTGTGTGTGTGTGTGTGTGTGTGTGTGTGTGTGTGTGTTGTAATACCCAGATTACGAGTCCCCAAACAACCAACAGGCTCTGTGTGTTTCTGTCTGCTTCTCTTTTATGAAGAGATAGTTTATTGTTTTTTGAGAGGCAGAAAAATCACTACTTTGTTTGTACTAGAGTTAACATTGCTTAAGAGCAAAGAAAAGACAGCCTTTTGCTTTTGCAGTATAGCTTAACAGGACCCAAATTTCATATTGGCAAATTTTTTTTTCCAGAAACTTGGAATTCTTGTACATTTACAATATCTGCTACCAAATGCAATGAAACCCTGACACCCAATGATTTACAAACCTTTACAGCAAATCATTGACAGCTCTGGTCTGGTTTCCCCAGTCTCCATCAGAAAAATACAGTAAGCAGAGGTACAATGGTCTCCACGGCTCCTCTGGTCTCTGCTTTGCCTCCTCTCACTTACCTGACATGAAGTTTTTCACTATCAGTACCTTCTCCAGCCAATGTCTACTTTCCAGATTTGCTCCTTTTTTTTTTTTTTTTTTTTAAGTTCAAACCAACCGAATACGATTGTAATTATTTCAGTAGGGGCAGTAGGATGTGGCAGGATATAGATTATGGATTTATCTGCAAATGACAGTCTGAATGTGGGGCTCTGCTGGATAAGGTTGAAGTCAGCAGTCCCTGGATGGCCAATTATATGTCCTCAGTCTATGACACTGACCTTCTTTTCTCATCGGGGTTCTAAAAGTCTCCCCTGATATGGGTCTTGAAGGGAGCAACACATAGTCTTCAGGGCAGATTACAGGCCGGACCCTTCCCTGATAAGAAAACTGCTCTAGTAGGCACCTAGGAATTCGGAGAAGCACCCCACCCTCCTAAGGGTCTTAGTTCATCAGTGACCTTCAATTGTACTTGGAGATCCCCTCCTGCCTAGGATAATTAAGTACTGTATTTTTCTTCTTGTCATAGGACCAATAAGTGTTCCTGACTCCCTGACTCCCTGACTCCAGTGAATCAAACACATTCACCCTTGAAATTCCTTCCTCTGCCCAGAGTTTATATTGGCCTTGATTTTACACAAATAAAGGTGTGTGCTTTCTCACTTCAAAACTATCTGAGATTCGACATTTATCCTCTACCACGTCCTATCCCACCAGGCCTGCCCTGCGGCCCTCTGGGCCTTGGCCTTGCCAGACCTGAGCTTCCCTGGGCCTGTGTCTTGGCTGCAAGATGCCCAGGCAAGGGCTTTGGCACAAACCTCTGCCATGCTTAGCACAACCGCTTGACCAAGAGCTGTTAACACGTTGGTATCAACACAGGCTTTGAACACCCAAGCTTCCTTTGCCAACAGGACCTCAAGCTAAAAGAGCTAAACTGTAACACTCTGTGGAAAATCTTTTCCACACCCCAGCTTAGCATGCTCAGGCCTCACCCTAAGCTCTCTATCTGCCCTGAGAGAAAAGGAAACCCCATTCTCCATCTGGAAGTTGAGCTCCAGGACCCCATCTCAAATCCAGCCCCCCACCCCAACACACACACAACCGCAGAACAAAGAGTGAGAGTTAGCAGGATATAGATTAATGTATCTGCAGACTACAGTCCAAAGACTGAGTAGATTTGCTGAAAGCAAAGAGAATTAGAAATGCCTGAGATGTGGCACTAAATGGAGACCCTTAGTAAATATGGTTCACAAATATAAAGCCCCACTTCTTGCCTTCAGTAGACTACCCTGAAGGTCCATTTCTGAGCTTTTGGGGTATAGGACTGAAGTTAGGGCTTGCTTGGAATGCCCCTTTTCCCACATGCTGGCATGTTTTTAATACAACTCATATGTAATCATTCAACTACCTGACTGAGGTTTAGAGGTCAAATTGGACTAATAAATTCCTAGTCAATTTTGAGGTCACATGGCCTACAAATGACTCTGATCTCAGCCCTTTACTAGCTAAGGATCTTGGTACAGTCACTCAAATTATTTTAGTCACAATTGGTTTGTCACAACAACGTGAGCATGAAAGAAAGTGTTGAGTGTCTATCAGAGTGTTACATTACTCTCATCAGAAGGGTGGTCCCCCAAAAGCAGCCAGTGTACGCTTCATTCAAAGTAGATGTGTGTACACTGTGGCTGTTGGGGTTAGGGGCAGGGCCCACAGCACGAGGAACTGTATTAAAGGGTCACAGCATTAGGAAGGCTAAAAACCACTGTCTTAAAAGATAAAAGGTGAAGGGTGCTTCCCCACCATGATAGTTTCTTGTCCCTCTAGAGCCATTAAGTCCAAATAAACCTTCCTTCAGCAAGGTGCCTTGGTCATGGTGCTCTATTACAGTAACAGAAAAAAGCAAGTTTGAAAAGGGTCTATTTTTTGGCTTACAGCTTTGAGTGCACACTCTGTGATGGAGAGGAAGTTGTTTCAAAAGATTATGATAGCAAGACTGATAAGAATCTTACCTACTCACCTCCATACAACAGGAAACAGACAACAGATAGAAGTGGAGCCAGGCTCTAAAACCTCAGGGCCATGTCCCAGTGACTTATTGCCTCTGGCAAGGTTCCATCTTCCTAAAGAAAGTTCCATAACTTTTCAAAATAGCAACATAATAAGTGTTCAAAAACTGAAGCTATGGGGGACATTTCACATTCAAAGCACAACACTGGATCACTCCATGTACCTCACCAAAATTTACTTCTGTAAACTGTTCCTCTGAGGGTTAGAAATTAGAGCCCTTGCTCATCTGTTACCTGACTACCCCTACCACCAGATTTTGGATGGCTCAGACTCTCTTTTCCTCCAAGCCTCATCTGTACAGCCTGTTCCTTCCACCCCATCCAACACTTGGGGAACCGCTTTGCTCAGAGTTTGGGTGAGGTCACAGACATTTCTCTGCTTTTGTACCTCCAAAATGAAACAACTCAAGCCCTAATTGTCCAAAATTCTTTTTATAAATAATTGTTGCTGAGCAAAATTAATTTGCTGTATGGAGTTGAAAAGACAGTTCTCTGTGTGTTCTAATTTTTCTAGAATATGTGGTAAGTATCTTCCACTCTATTGGTACTTAGAAATGGATTTTTCAATAGAACTATGTAGCACTGAGTTTGTAGTATTTAATAACACAAACGTTTATCATTAGAATAAGCTTGGCAGTATATGGTAATGTTTCAAATCATTATTTCTAGGCAAAACAAACTGTCATTTTAGCCAACACATAAAGCAGGCTTAACAAGCCAACGTGACATTGCCACAAACCTGCCTTGTTGAAAGAAGGTAGAGGAAGGAGCAGGTAGGACTAGGATTGTAATCAACTGGAAATAATAATTCAGGTCATGGGATCTGTATATATTCAGAACTTAGAACAGTATGACAGTGAAAAACTTCTCTGGGACAAGTTACTCCGACTAAACGAAGAGAGAATTCACTAATTACCTAGTGATCTTGATGGATGTAGCTGACCAGACTGCAGCCTGACAACTTCCTGCTTCCTCCACAGATGGGCAGAATCTTAAATTACTAATGACCATCTTGGCCTGACTGCTTCCATTGCTGAATCAATAAAGCAATGATAAAATAAGATCGTGGCTCACACTATTGCATGGCCAGTTTGTAAAAGAATGCGAAATCACATCCACATTTTGGTTCTGTTATGAAACTAGTCCTGTGACCTCCAGCATTTCAGGTGACATTTTTTGGGGAGTTCATTTCCTCATATGTGAAATAACAGCCACCTTGAACCCACATAAGAGGATTCAAGGCGAACCATCTAAAAAGGTTTTGCTTCCTGTTTTCTTCTGCAGCAAAGGTTAATTTACTGTTTCACCAAAAAAGGAGAAAGGCCATTCTCCAATTTTTTTTTTTTTTTCTGAGAAGCCTAGAAGCAGAAACGTTTATCTAACATGTTTTTGTGACTTCAAGCAGCAATGTGTGAGCATCTTTTGTGGCAACAAAAGCAGTGCTCTGTGTCTTTAAGAGAGGGATAAAAGAAATACAGTCCAGAGAGAAGAGGCCATTTATCTAGAAAGCCATTGAGTGCCTTTCACAGAGAGAGATTTTTCCTGCTATAAATCAGCTACAGCCATGAAACATTCCGTTCTCACATACAGATTCCTTTTCTTCTCTGTAGGTTAAAGCAACTGAGCTTGAAGGGGTCTTGCGGAAGACTACTTCAAGGCTAGCATGAGGATGAGCACATACCTCACAGCGTACATAGTATTTGATTTCAACCCCGTGAGACACACAACCTCCTCAGGAGTCAAGTTGAGACTTAGTTCTGAATTTGCAGCCACTATAAAACAGCATCCTTGGTGTACTTTTGCTTATTTTCTTGTATGTTATTCTAAAAATCAGAGTTTAAGTTTCTTTCTCACACTAAAACAGGTTGAAATTATATTAAAATGATTCTTATTACCAACAACCTATTTCAGCAAATTCATGTTTTCAATTGTTTTCTATACCTTTGTTCTCTCAAGGAAAAGCAGTCACTGTAAGTTTTAGCATATTCATTATTTACAAAAATTTGTGACTGTGCCCAGTAATTTTCTTCTAACTATCAATAGAGACATTAAAGAAATAAAAAGAATTTATAAAACTATTTGAACTATAGATTTAAAACCTCAAAGCATCATGACATGATGCATAATAAAATGGCTTGAAAATGGCTACTAATTGCATACATATTATAATTATAGATATCTAGATGTGTTTTATGTGTGTCTCTACATACATATCATAGCATCTCTTTGCATGAAGATATATATACACAGAGATAGTGTGAGGAAGGGTCACATGTTACTTAACTTGGCCTGCCTCCTTAGATTTATATCTTAATTCTACAGTTTCCCACTGGAGTGGTATTGGGCACATCTTATAATCTCCTGTGTTGTGTTTCCTTTGCTTTAGCTATAAAATAGCATCACTAGTTCATGAGGGTTATAGTATTAAATTAGATTTTATATGAAACACTTTGTAATTGCCTGGTGAATTGACTGAGAAAGGTAGCCTCTGCACTGATACACATCCTCTGCATAGTCATTCTGAAAGACTTCAGTTAATTCAAAGTATAAAAATAGCCCTACACCTGGAAAATAAGAACATTGCAATCCAGTTTTGTTTCTTTCTGCTGAGCAGTTAGACAATTTGTGAGAGTTATTAGATATATTGAAATATATTTTAGGGTTTTTTCTTTAGTTTAAAATAAATTAGATGGGTAGTGAGCAGTTGATCTTATAAATTATTTTTATTAGCATACAAAGTAGCAAGTTCCCTTATGACATTTTCATACATAATTAATTTGGTTTTCTACTCACCTCCTCACAAACCTACTTATCTCCTTGCCTTCACTCTCTGCTTATATACTCTAGGTCCAGTATTCTCCATATCAATTTTATGTCACATGTTTTATTACTTTCCTTAATCTCCCTCCTAAAACTATCTACCCTTTCATGAACCTCTTTCTAGGTCATGGTCTACGGACAGTTCACCCCTCTATAAGTGTACATATATAAAAACTAGAAGCTAAGATTCACATATGAGAGAGCATGTGTGGCATTTGTCTTTCTGAGCTCCAGTTACCTCATTTAATGTACAGTTTCCTTTCTGTTGCTGTGATAAGCACCATGACTGAAAGCAACCTAAAAATGATTTATTTGGCTTATACTTCCGGGTCACAGTTCATCACTGAGGGAAGTAAAGACAGAAAAGCAAGGCCAACCTGCTTGTATTCCATTACTTTTAATCAGAGAACTCACACATAGTTTAGGAAGTACAGCCGAAACCATGGATGAATACTGTTTGGTAGTTGGAGGCTTAGCTTTTACTTGGCTATCTCTCTCATATAGCCCAGGACTATCATCCCAGGGAATGATGTTACCCACAGTGGACTGGGCCCTTTTGAATCATTTAACAATAAGATAATCTTAGATAATCCTCAACTGAGATGCCCTCCTCAGATAATTCTAGGGTCAATGCTTCTCAGCCTAACTAAGGCTGCTACCCTTTAATACAATTTCTCATGTTGTGGTGACCCCGGACCAAAAGATTGTTTTGTTGCTACTTCCTAACTGTAATTTTGCAACTGTTATGAATTGTACTTTAACTATCTGATACACAGGATAGCCTATGGTCAACCTCCAAAGGGATCACAGCATGGGTTGAAATCCACTGCTCTAGGCTGTCAAGTTGAAAATTGAAGTTAACTAGGACAATGAGGAACCCCGGTTAAATAAGTTAAAATGGAATCAAATCGAAGATCCAGAAACAAACCCACACACCTATGGATACTTGATTTTTGACAAGGAAGCCAAAACCATACAATGGAAAAAAGACAGCATCTTCAAAAAATGGTGCTGGTCTAACTGGATGTCTACATGTAGAAAAATGCAAATAGATCCATAACTATCTCCCTGCACAAAACTCAAGTCCAGGGCAAGGCAGGAGGTTCCAAGATGGCAGCAACAAGCATGCACCATATCTGAGGAGCGCAGGAGGCAGCTAAAGCCAGGACATCCACATCGAGGCTTCCTGGGCAAGAAGGGACAACCTGCGAGCTGGGACAGTTTGGATCCAAGTCACCTGTGGATGTCTCTGGGGACTGAGAGTGGAAAATATTCAAACCTCTGCACTTCTCCTTTCCCCAAGCACAGCTATCCATGCTCAGCAAGGCAACCAGCGGCGGCCTCTGCCCCAAGCACTGAGACTGGCCGAGACTCCAGTGATTGCCCCAAGCAAAACCTCCGCATTCAGTGACAGAAAAGCACAGACAGGCCTCCCAGGTGGCTGTGGCTGCATCAGGGCAGAGGCTAAACCAAGCAGACACCTCTGCATGCTCAGTGACTGAAACGGAACAGGCAGGCCTCCCAGAGCTTCCACTGGCACGGGATAGCAGCTAGTACAAGCAGGAGACTACTGCTCTCTGTGACTGAGGCTACAGAGGCACACCTGCCCAGCAGCCAAACAGGACACCACTGAGCCGATAGATCTCCTGCACTCTCATTTGCCCATGCAGGCCCAAATCTGAGAGTAGAAAACCCTGTGCTCTCCAATTAAGCTTGCTAGCTAGTGAGTGCACCTTTAAGCGAGTGCTTGCAGAGTCTCAGAACCAGGGACCCTCTCACTAGCCGCCAGGCATCAGATCCCTCCCACCTACAAGGTCCTTGGGACAGCTGTTCCTAACACTGAAGCACTTGTTCAGTGGGTCTACCAGTGGAGTCCAGGCAAGCAATTCTTGGAGCACAGACGGATCTGAATACAAGAAGGACAGTACAACAGGCCTGTAGGTATTCAGGGCACCAAAGCATGCACATTGCTGCCAAGATGAGCGCCAGCACCCGCACCTCCCACATCCCCGCGCTTAAGCGCCACTCTTCAGGCATCTACAAGCTCTAGCACCCTCTCCTTCAAGTCACACTGCCACACACACGCCTGTGCTTGCACATACGCACCTGGGACCTTCCTCCCTCAGCGAAAGCTGAAACACCAACATCCACTCTCAAACCTGTCTCGTCTTCCTGAAGAATACTCCAGAAACCAGAGACAGGCCCAGTCTGAAGTACAGACTCCAGGAGCAGACAACAAAGGTTACAGATAAGCAGATGGCTAGAGGTCAGTATAACAACACACCCAACAAAAATCAGGAAATCATGGCTTCACCAACAACCCCCAAAATGAATGGATATTTCAATTCATCGAAAACACAGGAGAATTATTTTAAAGGTATACTTATCCAGTTGTTAGAGGCACATAAAGAGGAAATGAACAAAGCTCTCAAAAGAAACACAGGCAAATACAGCCAAACAAATTGAGGCACAGGTAGAGGCACAATTAGTGGCATATAGAGAAGAAACTAACAAAAAAAAAAAAAAAAAAAAAAAAAAAAAAATAGAGGTCATCTTGGAAAGTCAGGAATCCACATTCAAACAGATAAAGGCAATGGTGCAAGATGTGAAAACAAAATTAGAATCAATAAAGAAAACACAAGCAGAGAAAAGCCTGGAGCTGGAGAACTTAGAGAAAAGAACAGGAACTACAAAGGTAAGCATCACCAATAGAATACAAGAGATGAAAGACAAAAATCTCAAGTGTTGAAGATATAATTGCAGAAATGGATGCATCTCTCAAAGAAAAAATAAAATCGGAAAAGTTTCAAACACAAAACATCCAAGAAATGCAGGAAACCATGAAAAGACAAAATCTAAAAATAATAGGAATAGACAAAAAAGAAGATTCCAGGCTCCAAGGTCCAGAAAATATTTGCAAGAAAATCATAGAAAAATTTCCCAACTTAAAAGAAAGCCATGTCCATAAACATACAAGAGGCCTACAGAACACCAACTAGACTAGACCAGAAAAGAAACTCCTCATGTCACATAATAGTCAAAACACTAAATCTATAGAGCAAACAAAAAATATTAAAAGCAGCAAGGGAAAAAGGCCAATATATAAATGTAGACCTATTAGATTCACACTAAACTTCTCAACAGAAACTATTAAAGCAGAAAAGCCTGGGCAGATGTCATGCAGATTCTAAGAGATGACAGATGAGAACCTAGGCTACTATACTCAGCAAAGCTTTCAATCAATATAGATGGAGAAAACAAAATATTTCTATAACAAAACTAAACTTAAACAATATCTACACAGCAACCCAGCCCTACAGAAGATAGTAGAAGGAAAACTCTAATCCAACAAAATCAACTACATTCAAGAAAACACAGGATATACATAACTTTATATCAAAGAATTAAAAGAAAACAAGGATTGAAACACAGCAACACCACCAACTCTACAATAAAAGGAACTAACATTCAGTGATCAATATTATTTGTCAACACCAACGGACTCAACTCTCCAGTAAAATGACACAGACTAACAGAATGGTTACGGAAACAGGATCCAACATTCTGCTGCATCCAAAAAACACACCTCTGCAACAAAGATAAACACTACCTCACAGTAAAGGGCTGGAAAAATGTTTTTCAAGCAAACAGACCCAGAAAAAAAGCTGGGGTAGCTATCCTAATATCTAGCAAAATAGACTTTCAACCAAAATTAAGTTAAAAAGGTGGGGAAGGGCATTTCATTCTCATGGAAGAAAAATTCCACCAGGAGGACATCACAATCCTGAACATCTATGCCCCAAATAGAAGACCACCAACATTTGTAAATGAAACATTATTAAAGCTTAAATCACACATCAATACCAACACCTTAATAGTGGGAAAGTTCAACACTCCAGTCTCACCAAGGAACAGATCATCTAGACAGAAGCTAAATACAGAAATAAAGGCACTTACAGAGACCCTAACTCAAATGGATCTGATAGATGTCTACAGAACTTTTCACCCAGACTCAAAAAAGTATAACTTCTTTTCAGCTCCTCATGAAACCTTCTCAAAAATTGACCATATACTCGGGCACAAGGCAAGCCTCAACAGATACAAGAAAATAAAAATAATCCCTTGTATCCTATCAGACCACCATGACCTAAAACTAGACCTCAACAACAGCAGAAATTACAAAAAGCCTACATACACATGGAAATTAGACAACTCTCTACTCGATGACAGCTTGGTCAGGGAAGAAATGAAAAAAGAAAATAGATTCTTCCTAACATTCAATGAAAATGAGGCACAACTTACCCAAACCTATGGGACACAATGAAAGCAGTGCCAAGAGGAAAGTTCATAGCACTAAGTGCCTCCAGAAAGAAGTTTGAGACATCTCATACAAGAAATTTAATGGCACATTTAAAAGCCCTAGAAAAAAAAAGAAGCAGACACACCCAAGAGGAGTAGACAATTGGAAATAATCAACTCAGAGCAGAAATTGATGAATTAGAAACAAATAAAACAATTCAAAGAATCAATGAAACCAAGATCTGGTTCTATGGGAAAATCGACAAGATAGGCAAACCCTTAGCCAATCTAACTAAAAGGCAGAGAGACACCATCCAAATAAGCAAAATCAAAAATGAAAAGAGGGATGTAATGACAGACACTGAGGAAATCCAAACAATCCTAAGTTCTTACTATAAAAGCCTAGATGCCACAAAATTTGAAAATCTAAATGAAATGGAAATTTTTCTTGATAGATTCCATCTACCAAAATTAAATCAAGATCAGGTAATCAGATTAAATAGTCCTATATCCCCCAAGGAAATAGAAGCAGTCATCAAAAGTTTCCCTTCCAAAACAAAACAAAACAAAACAAAACAAACAAACAAAAAAAAAACAAAAAAACAAAAAAACAAAACTACCAGGGCAAGATGGTTTCAGTGCAGAATTCTACCAGACCTTCAAAGAAGAGCTAACTCCAATTCTCTTCAAGCTATTCCACAAATAGAAACAGAAGGAACATTGCCAAACTCATTCTATAAAGTCATAGTCACCTTGATACCTAAACCACACAAAGACCCAAAAAATAAAGAAAACTTCAGACCTATCTCTCTTATGAACATTGATGCAAAAATACTCAATAATATACTTGCAAGCCGAATACAAGAACACATCAAAAATATCATCCACCATGACCAAGTAAGCTTCATCCCAGGCATGGAAGGATGGTTCATTATATGGAAATCCATCAATGTAATCCACCATATAAACAAACAGAACAAGAAAAACCACATGATCATCTACTTAGAGGCAAAAAAAAAAAGCATTTGACAAAATCCAACACCCATTCACGTTTAAACTCTTGGAGAAATCAAGGATACAAGGCACATATCTCAACATTGTAAAGACAATATACAGCAAGACTACAGCGAACATCAAACTAAATGGAGAGAAACTCAAACCAATCCCACTGAAATCAGGGACAAGACAAGGCTGCCCACTCTCTCCATATCTCCCCAACATAGTACTTGAAGTCCTAGCTAGAGCAATAAGACAACTGAAGGAGATCAAGGGTATACAAATCAGAAAGAAAGAAGTCAAAGTATCACTATTTGCAGAAGATATGATAGTATACATGAGTGACCCCCAAAATATATCCAGAGAATTTCTTCAGCTGATAAACACCTTCAGCAAAGTGGCTGGATACAAAATTAACTCAAAAAAAAAAAAAAATCAGTAGCCCTCCTGTATACAAAAGACAAAAGAGCTAAGAAAGAAATTAGGGAAACAGCACCCTTCACAATAGCCACTAATAACATAAAGTACCTTGGTGTGACTCTAACCAAGCATTCGAAAGACATGTTTGGAAAAAAAAAAAAAAAAAAAAAAACCTTCAAGTCTCAGGAGAAAGATAATGAAGAAGATATCAGAAGATGGAAATACCTCTCATGCTCAAGGATTGGTAGGATTAACAGTGAAAATGGCTATCCTGCCAAAAGCAATCTACAGATTCAATGCAATTCCCATCAAAATACCAACACAATTCTTTACAGAACATGACAGGACAATTCTCAATTTCATATGGAAAAACAAAAAACCGGAAATGCTAAACCAATCCTGTACAACAACAGATCATCTGGAGGTATCTCCACCCCTGATCTCCAGTGGTACTAACAAGCAATAGTATTAAAAACTACATGGTAATGGCATAGAAAGAGAATGGTGGATCAATGGAATCAAATAGAAGATCCAGAAACAAACCCACACACCTATTGATACTTGATTTTTGACAAAGAAGCCAAAACCATACAATGGAAAAAAGATCATCCTGAGTGAGGTAACCCAGAAGCAGAAAGACACACATAGTATATGCTCACTTATAAGCAGATATTAGACATATAAATAGGATAAACATACTAAAATCTATAGCCCTAAAGAAGCTAAACAATAAGGAGGACCCTAGGCAAGATGCTTAATCCTCATTCAGAAGGGCAAACAGAATAGACTTCGGAAGTAGAAAACAAGGAACAGGATAGGAGCCTTCCATGGAAGACCTGGTCACTGTTACCCATCAGAGTATCAAAGGAGATACTGAGACTCACAGCAGAGTGCCAGAATCGTTACAGAAGAAGAGGTAGATAGAAAGACCTGAAGGGGACAGGAACTCCATAAAGAGAACAACAGAGCCACAATACCCAAGGGTGCCTGCAGAGACCGATACTCCAACTAGGAGAGGACCTAGACCCCCTGTCCAAAGAAAGCCCATTGGCTACTCAGTTTCCAAGTGGGTACCCTAGTAAGGGGTACAGGGGTTGTTTCTGACATGAACTCAATGGTAGGCTCTTTGATCACCTCCCTCTGTGGGGTTCAACCTTGCCAGGCCACAGAGGAAGATAATGCAGCCAGCCTTGTTGAGACCTGATAAGCGAGGGTCAGATAGAAGGGGAGGAAGTCCTCCCCTATCAGGAGACTAGGGAAAGGGCATAGGGGGAGAAGTGGCAGGGTGGGTGGGACTAAGAGGAGATGAGGGAGGGGCCTACAGCTGGGATACAAAGTGAATAAATTGTAATTGATAATAATAATTAATAATAATAATAATGAAAAAGAAATTTTAAGTTATAAAATATATTATTTTTCCAATTTACAGTTGATAGAAAGGCCCTATGTTAACAAAATTTTTATTTGCTTTTTTAAAATTCATGTTTTTATTTGTACACAAACCTGGACTAGAGTTTTCCTATTGTCTCCTATGCACTGAACCTACAGTTCAGTCCCAAACCTTTGTATATACTGATTTTCAAAATGCAAATAACATATCTTGCAAAGGTATTTAAAAGGATTGTGGACAATGGATACTTACACATTGTAAGTAGTCACTAAATAGAAACTATTGTTTTTATTCCTGTAGTCAAGTGCTTGGTATACAGTAAAAATTTAAGCAATCTCTGAAAAATATTGGATTTGAGCCTTCTAGACAATTGGTTAAAGGGGAATAAAAGGAAACAGTTTATAAGACATATTGTTTGAATCTTAATCTTACTAAATCTTTAGTAATCTGGGCTCAGGGTTTTTTTCTGAGACTGATACTTCAACCAAGGACCATTCATGGAGATAACCTAGAACCCCTGCTCAGATGTAGCCTGTGGCAGTTCAGTGTCCAAGTGGGTTCCATAGTAATGGGAACAGGGACTGTCTCTGACATGAACTGATTGGTCTGCTGTTTGATCACCTCCCCCTGAAGGGGGAGCAGCCTTACCAGGCCACAGAGGAAGACAATGCAGCCACTCCTGATGAGACCTGATAGACTAGGATCAGAAGGAAGGGGAGGAGAACCTCCCCTATCAGTGGACTGGGAGAAGGACAAGGGTTAAAGAAGGGGAAGGGAGGGTGATATTGAGAGGGAGGGATGGAGGAAGCTATAGGGGGGATACAAAGTGAATAAAATTAATTAATAAAAAGAAAAAGAAAAATTAATTAAAAATGTTAACTTACTTGCTAATATGTTACTAAAGTTAACTCATTTCCTATTGATTGTGGTGTCAAACAGAAACAAAGATTTTTCTCTCCTTCATTCAGGATGGCTATGTTTAGGATATGTGCTTTGAATAATCACAAGACATTCATTGATATCATCTCTGTCCAGCTGCAAAGCAGCAGAAAGTCCTATTAAAACACAAGTGATGTTTGATTAAGCTTCCTGTAAAAAGTTAGAAAATGTGCAGGAGGGAACTCTTTTTTTCAGAAGAAAGATAGTGGCAACTGTAAAATCAACAGTTTAAGTCATTAGTGCTGGCTTATTGCTTTTTATTTTACTTTTTATTTGCTACTCACCTGGAGACATCACACACATTCTCAGAAATTTAAGTTTCTGTTAACATATGATGCTGTTTTTCCTTTGATCTCCATTCTCTTTGTTTTCATTTTAGGGAGCTTGCATTTTGAATATGCTCAAGGATTTTCTGGGTGAGAAGAAATTCTAGAATGGAATTACTACTTAGGGAAGTACAGCTGCAAAAATGTCAGGAATGAGAATTTATGGGATAGTCTGCCTAGTATAAGCCCTATGTTGGGTTACAGTTGACTTTTAAGTCTGAAATCTGATAGGATAATGATTTTTTAATAGGCATGTGTACTATCAACACACATTCCTGCTGCTGGACATGCCCTATCCCTTCTCGGACACCATGCCCCACCTGAATGCCACATGAGATGGCTCTCTCCTTCTTGGTTCCCTCTACATTCATCTTCCTTTCCTCCGTAATGTTTACTTTGTAATCTCTACCGTTTAACCTGAATTTTCTCTGTCAGTTTTTAAGATTAAACTCTAATTGTTTAGAGTTTAAACCCTAGTGTGCACTTTTTGTGTGTGAAATTAACCTTCACACAATCTTGTTCAATCCTAACATAGACATGCCTTTGTTTCAGTGCCTCTGATACCTGAAATGCCCTGATCCTACCTAATAACTTAAAAGCTAACTCTATCTTACAGGTATTTGTCCTTTAGTTTGTTTATATGATGGATTACATTGATGGATTTCCGTATATTGAACCGCCCTTGCATGCCTGGGATGAAGCCTACTTGGTCATAGTAGATGATATCTTTTATGTATTCTTGGATTCGGTTTGCAAGTATTTTATTATTTTTGCATCAATGTTCATAAGAGATAGGTCTGAAGTTCTCTTTATTTTTGGGTCTTTGTGTGGTTTAGGTATCAAGGTGACTGTAGCTTCATAGAATGAGTTTAGTAATGTTCCTTCTATTTCTATTTTGTGGAATATTAAAGAAGATAAACAAAAAAGAGGACCCAGGGTAAGATGATCAATCCTCACTTAGAAAGACAAATGGGATGGACATTGGAAGTAGAAGAAAACAAGTAACAGGACAGGAGCCTAACACAGAAGGGCTCTGAAGGACTCTACCTAGCAGTGTATCAAAGCAGATACTGAGACTCATAACCAAACCTTCGGCAGAGTGCAGGGAATCATATAAAAGAAGGGGGAGTTAGTATGACATGGAAAGGACAGGAGTTCCACAAGGACCAAATATATCTGGGCACAGGGATCTTCTATGAGACTGTTTCTCCAACCAAGGACCATGTATGGATATAACCTAGAACCCCCACTCGGCTATAACCCATGGTAGCTCAGTATCCAAGTGAGTATCTAGTAAGGGGAACAGGGACTATTTCTGACATGAACTCAATGACTGGCTCTTTGACCTACCCCCAAGAGGGAGGAACAGCCTTGCTAGGCCACTGAGGAGGACATTGCAGCCAGTCCTGAAGATACCTGATAAGCTAGGGTCAGATGGGAGGGGAGGAGGACCTCCCCTATCAGTGGACTTGGAAAGGGTCAGGAAGGAGATAAGGAAGGAAGGGTGGGATTGGGAGGGAATGAGGGAAGGGGCTACGGCTGGGATACAAAGTAAATAACCTGTGATTAATATAAAAAATAAAAATCATAAAAATAAAATTAAAAAAAAGCTAACTCTACTCTGTATTCAAGATCCAAAAAAAAAAAAAGATCCAGTTGAGGGCAGGTTTTCTCTCTGGGCTACTCTAGAACTGTCGATTTGTGCTTGGTGAATGCACTTAAGATCCGTTCCACAAAACTTTCCTGTTGATGTAGTAATAATAATGATAATTTGCTTCAGAATAACAATTAGTCCTCTTCTCCTTCTCTAACACTATGGCACTAGAGTGCTATTAACCAACCAATGGTGATTAATAAAGTTAATGATGTTTAAAGAAAACATAGCCTCTTCATCTTTGAATTCCTTGCTGGAGAGTAGGAGAAACACTCTAAAAATTACTAAAATATTTTATCTTTTCTGAAAAGAAAATAAACAGCAATTAGACCAGGAAAAGTTGCCTGCAGATAAAACAATCTAAAATGAAATACAGATGAAGCCCTATTTTTCATAAGCTTGTATTCCTAGACTTGGCATTAATCTTCCTTGATATTTGTATAACACATTTTTAAAGGCACTTCATGTGCTCTTTCTTGGGTTTTGTGCCCTTATAAAGCCCTTCATAGCCACAATTTATGTGTGGTTTTGTGGCCAAAGAAGCAAACTTCAACAATCAAAAATTATTTCAAAGTAGCTTAAATGTTTGCCCTTGCATTTTTGTCAATCTTGAGGTGCATTCAGGTTTATAGTTCTTGGCAGCATTCAGAAAATTGTTATTTGAGTGCTGTCAAATGCTTTTTATGATTCCTGAATTGAGTTTCTCTTTCCCATTCCTCTCTTCTTCCTTCTCTCTTGACATGAATGCACACATGACCAATGTTTTTGTGTAGATATCAACCTAACCCTCTCCAACAAGAAAGACTCTGTTGTTTCCTGTGTGAACTGAGGACAGGGTAACTGAAGGGAGACACAATCCATAATTACAGGGTTGTTCAGGACCAGCTGTGAGAACTACATTAACGAAAACCTCTTTGAAGAACAAAGTAGGCACAATTGCCCTATTTTTGTTGTGTATTTGTGTTTTAAAGATATCATCGTACTCTTACCCCTTTTTGGCCTGAAATCTTTTGTGTAGCCAAGGCCAAACATTGGGAGCTCCTGCCTAAGCCTCCCAAGTGTCAGAGTTCCATGAGTAAGCCTACATCAGGTCTGTGTATCCTATTTTCATAGCTGAAAATTAATACCAAATCAAAGATTTTCCTGAGGTCACCAAGTCAGTAAAAGAGCCAGGCCTTGAAATTTGCCTTCTGATTCTTAAACTGTTCTTTTTTTTTTTTTTTTTTTGGCTGGGGGTGATCTAATGTTTGTTTCTGAGTTTTTTGTTTTGTTTTGTTTTTTTTCCATTTTTAAAAAATTTTTCCTATTTATTTACTTATTACAATTTATTCACTTTGTATCCCCACTGCAGCCCCCTTCCTCGCCTCCTCCCAGTTCCACCCTCCCTCCCTCTTCTCCCCCTATGCCCTAGTCCCTTGATAAGGGAGGTCCTCTTCCCCTGCTATCTGACCCTAGCTTATCAGGTCTCATCAGGACTGTCTGCATCATCTCCTGCAGCCTGTGAAGGCTGCACTGCCCAGGGGGAGGTGAGCACTGAGTTCATGTCAGAGACAGTCCCTGTTCCCCTTCCCAGGGAGCTTTACTTGGAAACTGAGCAGCTTATGGGCTTCCTCTGAACAGGGGGTCTAGGTCATCTCTGTTTTGATGGCACTATGGTTTGAACCCAGGACTTTGTACACTTTGTACAAGTGACTTACTAATGCCAATTCCTGTGTTTATTCTTTCAGATACACCAGTTACTTTCAAATTATCAGAAAAGTTACCTATCAGCCTTCCCCTAAAGGTTCTATATTTTGAGTAGCCCCTTCTGCTACCAAATAGCATTGTGATTCATAAATAAGTTTCTTAAAATATGTTGTAATTATGTATCACAAAGTCAGTTCTAGTGTGTCATTAATAATCTAAGAATCAGAACATTTTGCCATCTTTTCAAAAGAGCATCTACTTGAGAACATTAGTACAGATTTCATTGTTGTTGTTGTTGTCTGGTTGTTTTTCCATTTGCAATCCCCCTCTGACCATTAACCACTGATTAGTCTAGGGTCAAATGTCAAGTCATTATTATCTTAGGTCCCATTTTAATCCTATGTAGCTAGATTACACACTGCTGTGATAGTCATCATAGGAATATCCAAGTAAGCAAAAGTTTCCCCCACTGTCCAGGTATTTGCAATATGACAGAGGAGAGTGTTGCCTAAATCCTAAATAAGGGCTTGAGTAATGTACCTAATAAAAGAGCAAGACCTTTCACATGGCAAAGGAGAAAATGAAGAAAAAGTCAACAAACCAATTCTTTCTTTAAAGTTACTAATCATTCTGAATATTTTAAAGACAGTTTTGTGTCCCTGGGGAAATAATAACATTGCTTGACATTTGCATAACACTTCATGGTTTAAAAGGTACTTCATGTTGGTATCCTCAGTGTCTACATGAACTACATTTTAACTACATTAGACATGCATTCATGCCTAATTTGTATATCCAGCTAACTATTGGTACCTACAAACAGTGATTTTACTCTTGTTTTATAGAGTTATTTAGAAGGTGATTTTACTCCTGAACAGAACACCAACAGCTCAGGTTCTAAGATCAACAATCAATAAATGGGACCTCATGAAACTTTAAAGCTTCTGTAAAGCAAAGGACACTGTCAAGAGAACAAAACGACAGCCTACATACTGGGAAAAAGGGCTAATATCCAGAATTTATAAAAAACTTAAGAAATTAGACACTAACAAACCAAATGATCCAATTAAAAAATAGGGTACAGAGCTAAACAGAGAATTCTCAACAGAGGAATATGGAAAGGCAGGGAAACACTTAAAGAAATGGTCAACATCCTTAGTCATTGGGTTAATGCAAGTCAAAACGACACTGAGATTCCACCTCACACCCATCAGAATGGCCAAGATCAAAAACTCAAGGGATGATGCATGCTGGAGAGGATGTGGAGAAGGGGGAACCTTCCTCCATTGCTGATAGGAATGAAACTTTGTACAACCACTTTGGAAGTCAATCTGGTGCTTTTTCAGAAAATTAGGAATAGTGCTACTTCAAGATCCAGCTATACCACTCCTGGCATATACCCCAAAGATACCCCACGATTTAATAAGGACATTTGGTCAACCATGTTTATAGCAGCTCTTTTCAAAATAACCATAATCTGGAAACAACCCAGATGTCCCTCAACGGAGAGATGGATACAGAAAGTGTGGTACATTTACTCAATGGAATACTACTCAGCAATTAAAAACTAGGAAATCATGAACTTTGCAGACTGGTGGGAACTAGAAAAGATCATCCTTAGTGAGGTAACCCAGAAGCAGGAAGACACATATGATATATACTCACTTATAAGTGGATACTAGCCATATAATATAGGATAAACATACTAAAACTTATAGCCCTAAAGATACTAAACAAGGAGGACCCTAGGGAAGATGCTTAATCCTCATTCAGAAGGGCAAACATTGGAATAGACATCGGAAGGATAGACATCGGAAGTAGGAAAAGACAAGGAACAGGACAGGAGCCTTCCACAGAGAACCTCTGAAAGAATCTATCCACCAGGGTATTGAAGGAGATATTGAGACTCACAGCCAAACTTTCAGCAAAGTGCCAGAATCCTTACAGGAGAAGAGGGAGACAGAAAGACTCGTAGAGGACAGGAACTCAAAAACAAAAACAACAGAGCCAAAATACCTGGGGCCAGGGTATTCAGAGACTGATACTCCAATTAAGGACCATGCATGGAGAGGACCTAGACCCCTTGTTCAAAGGAAGCCCATTGACTACTCAGTTTCCAAGTGGGTTCCCTAATAAGGAGAGCACAGGCTGTCCATAACATGAACTCAATGGCCAGCTCTTTGATCACCTTCCTCTGGGGGAGGGGGTGCAGCCTTGCCAGGCCACAGAGGAGGAGGATGCAGCCAGCCTTGATGAGACTTGATAAGCTAGGATGAGATAGAAGGGGAGGAGGTTCTATCCCTATCAGGAAACTAGGGAAAGGGCCTAGGGGGAGAAGTGGGAGGGTGGGTGGAACCAAGAGGAGACAAGGGAGGAGGCTGCAGCAGGGATACAAAGTGAATAAACTGTAATAAGTAAATATATAAATAAAATTAAAATATTTTAAAAGGGTGATTATACATCTAGTGCAGTTATTCTGATCCCAAAATGAAAATAACCCAGTAAGTACAGGAGATAAGAGAAGTGACCCTATTGACTGACTTGGAGTATCTACAGCATATAGAGTGGCCCCTGATTGTCTAAACAACTGGAGAAGAAGGACTCCACAGTTTTCCATGAAACAGTGCTGGCTGAAAGAGAGTTGGTCACTGTATTACTATTTTTAGTTGTTGTCGTAATTCAGCTCTCCTCTATTAGCTAAAAATATGTTGGCTCAAAAGTGTTTTGAACTGTTATTACTGTGCATGCCTTAGGCTCTAAAAAAAAATGTTAAGACAAGTATGTTGTTACAGAGTTCAGCGCTGTCTTTCTGGCTTATCTGGAGGCTTGATCTCGATCTTTTCCTTACCTTTAGACACTTCAAGGAGAAGAAAGATTATATTTTCAACCAGGCATGAGTGGGGATGAAGTGAGGAGTAGGTTAAAACTGGCAAAAGCTCATAGAGGAGGATCCACCCTAAGTTATGGCCTCCAAAGAGTTTCGGCATACTCAGTGATAGAAACGCACCAGAAAACATAGAAAGTAGAAAATTTGCTCTTCACAAACACATTGCTTAAATAAAAGTTTTCCTTTGAAATACTGGAAAATGATAGGATTTCCCTCTTAAACCTACCCTCGGGAGTTAGTTATTACAGGACAGAATAGGGGTTACTTGTTTGTTTTGGAAAGGACCAGCGGAGGCCCCCACTTTCAGTGCCTTCTAGGCTGGCTTTTCCTGCCACAGATGAACTCTGCCCATCTTATTTGCAGATAAACCCTGGGATGGCCACCCTGAATCCAGATAATTTAGGTACACCCTAAGTCCTCTCCTGATCTCCCTTCCCAACATGGTTTTTGGCATTTAAGGACATGGACACTTCTGATCTCTTTTGGGAGTGTCTAATTTCTCTTTAGCCATCAAAGATGCTTGTCATTTCAGCTTGCCTGTCTGGAGGAGAATGAAGAGGTCAAAGAAATGATGACTACTTAGACACTGAAGAAAATATTCCTGCGAGTGGTTGTTGAACAGGATAGGTGTTCGCTCAGGCTACAGTAGGTTCACTTCCTGAATGGGGTGTTCAAAGAGGACACTGAATGCAGGGTGCTGCAGGAAAGGTGGCAGATTTTCTGCTTTTGATCTGGCTTTTTCATCCCAATTTGTTCATAATTTTGTTAACTTTCTTTAAGGTCCTCTGTCAGCTCTGTAGGATGCCATTTCTATTCAGGAATCAGAGGCCTGAAGAAGCCTTAGCAACAAGTATAAATAGCTTCTCATGGAACAGTTAGCCTTGTTCAGCAACCTCGTTCTTAACAATTCCATGAAGCTTTCAGAGCCTCTGTTCTGATACAGAGAATGGTTGGCTACATTTTGATTGTATTATATGGATGTCTGGTTCTTAAAGTTATGACTAGCCTTCACCTAGGAAGTTCTATGAAACTTACAGAAAAAAAATATCAGTAGAGAAAAAAGTACCACTGTGTAATAACCTGAATGCTAAGGTCTCTCATTGCCTTTTAAAGACAACAATAGACTATAAATACAAGTCTGAAAACATATAATGTTCTTAATAACAATAAGAGAAAATACAGCTGGCCATACTGTAATCTTGTTCTTCCCCCTATCCTGAGGAAACATTCTAAAGGGCTGAAATCCAGAAACATAGAAGTTATCCACACTTATGTGATCTACTAGTCCCATTAATAAGATGATTGAAGTTAATTTAAAATGAAATAATCAAAAGTGAACCTGTGCTGGCTCTTAAGAGTGTTATTTCTTTTATAGGAGCTTAAATATCTAATCATTCTATGATTAATCTGAGAGTTGGAAGGAAGCCATGGTCTTTAAAACAGAGAATCTGCTATATATTTTTAATTAGTTACATTATTCCCAACCTAAAAGCAATTCTTATGGAACTTTTGTACACACATACATCTTTTCTGTGTGTTCTTTTGCAATCTGTACCAGAGAACTAATAACCCAGTAATGCAATCTAGTAAATTTAATGTCTGGTTAAATATTGTGAAAGCAGTAGCCATTACCCTATAATGTAAACAAAATGTCATAAGTGTTCGAAACCATAAATGACCCATGACCAAACTAGCTCCTATAATGATTGATATTTCCTTCTATACAGGGCAGTATTTAAACAACTCAAATGATTCTTTTCTGATTATGATTGTCCATCCATATTGGATATATGTACATATTTGGGAAAAAAAAACACTTTTCTTTTAGACCTATCAATGATTCTTAACCCACTAACTCCTAGCAATATCCAGGGGCCTGCTACCCTTCTGTGTAAATATTATACATTTTCTTCTTCTCTGTATTTTGTAGATTACTTATTCTGTCCTCTTAGTAGATAAGTTCAGTAGTGTTATTCCCTTTTAATCAACATTTGAAGGACAAATAGGTATGACATTTTCTTTTCTATAACCTTCAGGGTGGTCAAGAATGTACTTTTACATGTGTGTGGAGCTACGGAAACTAAGATATTTTCATTTAATAAAAGAAATTATTCTGTAAGCTACTAGAAAATTGGGGGGAAAAATCCAATTTCTGCCCCTAGTCTATCAGGTCTCATCAAGTCAGGTTTCATTGTCTTCCTCTGTGGACTGGTATGGAAGGGGAGGAGGACCTCCCCTAAAATTGGACTGGGGGAGGGGCATAGGAAAGAAGAAGGAGAGAGGGTGGGGTTGGGAGGGGCTGTGGGACAGGGCTACAGCTGGAATACAAAGTGAATAAACTGTAATTAATAAAAATAAAATAAAATGTTTTTAAAAAGTCCAATTCTGCTATTTATTAGAGCAGGGCCATGGAAAAGGAACTGAGGCTCTGTCCTCCAGTCCGCACTGTTCCACTCTCTGCCTGGCTTTCCTGCCCTGGCTAAAGTATGAGGACCACTTGCAGTGTTTAGCAGTTTGGAAATAGTTCTGATGAACAAGAAGGAAGGTGAAAAGTCATACTGGAATTGGTTCTTCTCATCCTAAGAGTTTTTTCTCCAGCGTTGGTTTAGCTCTCTCAATCAACATCAAGCTCCCAGAAGCTTAAAAATATAAAAAGAATGCTGGATCTCTTCCATTGTTTAAAAAAAAAGTGCAATTTGTTATAAGATTTGGACAAGTAAATGGCATGTGTGGGCTTTGAGGTAGAGCTCAGCCACCTATTATGAAAAAAAATTCTACCTGCTGAAAGATATGCTAGTCTGAACCCATATAATCCATATGACATTATAATGGGAAGGATGCATACTTAGATGCCTTCTGCAGCTGGTTCACCCTACAATTGCCATTCATTCATTCTGTTAACTTCTTTATTCTCTAATTCGGGTATTCGTGGCATACCCCATTGATCTACTCAGTACGTTCCTCAAATCAGATTCACAGACACATTCTAAGATCTAAAACAGGTAATGAACTAATGTCCAAACAGACATTTCAGTCCGGAAATCAAGCATGTGTAGAGATATTTGGAGGGCCGTGTCTATAAGGAAAGCTAATGATAAAAGATTTGTGTTTGAGAGTTTTCATTTATCTATTACTTGTTACAATAACCCTTCAGCTATCAAGTGTATTTTTCATTCAGTGGGCAGCTCACCTGTGCCTTTACTATTTGGACATAAAGTTGAGTTTATGTCAGTAAATGACAGATTACTATATAATGTCATTTAATGTCCAGTTATGCATTTTCATGGATTTCATGAAGTAAAAGCATTTACTGAAAAGCATACACTTCAGAATTGATCTGCGTCTAAATCCTCAGTCTGTCACCTATTAGATGTGTGACATTCAGAAACATTAAAACTTCTTCAGAACTTCAATTTTCTCATCTTATTTTAAAAAATTACCATGCTTCAAAGAGTGGTTGAAATACTATTAAATTTCACAGCTTACTGTGATAGTATGTTGAAAATATGTGATATCATGATATAATCTTGTTTCAATTTTTTAAGACAGGGTTTCATATAGTCTAGGCCGGCCTCACTATTTAGCTGAATTCCTCATCCTTCTGGCTCCACCTCCCAAGTTTTGAAATTACGAGTGTGTTGCACCATCCCTGGCATATAATACTAATTTAAATTAGACCTCTAGGTACCAATAAAATCTGAAAAGTTTTCACCACAATTTCAAGCTCAAACTGGGTCTTTCACATAATAAAAATTGGACAAACATGTTACTTCTTAACACTTACAGAGGTACTTTGAAGGACCTTGTCTCAAAACAACAACAAACCCATATTTAAAAAAAAAAAACACCAGTTCTAAAGATAATTCTGATGTACATATTAATAGTGAAATGTCTAATTTTCCTCTTCTTAGATACTCTAGATTTACTTGAAGGCACCAGTTGGATGAAGTTCAGTATGGATGCACATGGCTACTAAATTCTTACTATTCAGGGCAAGAATGGGACGGGTTGATTGCAAAGCAGATACACCTCTAAGACCTAAGGATAGAGTAGTTCTGATTCATGACCCTTCCGGCTGTTAACGCAAAATGTCATCTGCTTATATAAGAAACATATGTCTCATGACCAGATATGCTAGATTTCAAAATTAAAATTAAAATGCTGTTTTTTCTTACAAAGCCAAGTATTATTTAACAATGAGATATCTTTGGCAAATACAGTATTTACATAGATTTAACTCAACACTTTCAAATTTGTAACACTTTATATATAAATCATGATTTCTGGGGTATCTCTAAAAACTGAAATTTGGCAGCTGTTGGTATTCATGCCCACAGGCCAACACAGACAAATATGTAATCATCCAGGAAACCTTCAGGCTAGGCCTGCAGTCTCTTACGTACAAAAGTCCCAATGCACAACAACCTGTCTCAAATTGAAAATGTTTATGTTAGTAACCTTCACATCAAATACCCGTCTAATCTAAGGGCAATAGATACAGTACTATTGTTTCTGATTTTAAATAAGGTGTTAGCCTAGAGCAGGAGCCATTCATTGCTTTACTTAGAGTGGTAAGAAGTGAAGAAAGGACTGGCTGTTTATATCTGTTCCTCTTCAGAATTTCTGAAAAAAAAAAAAAGTTTTCTTTTCTTTTTGGCTTAGTGTAAACAGAATAGTATGTAGAATAAATCAAGTTTCAAGATTGCCAACAGGGGGGGAAATTGAAGATCTGATTGCATCTTAGCACTTCATACATTCACTTTATTCAGATGGTGCACTGTTTCCCTTTACATGCTTGGTTGCAGTTAATGATATGCTCTAATAATGTTTATTATTAATGACATAATTCTTACAGCAGTGTTATCTGACCCTACTATCACAATCAATAAAACACCTGATAGATTTTAGAAAATAGCCTTATATCACCTGGGGCATGGCAGATATTATCTCCTAAGCTATCTTTACCTCCCAAGCCCCCAATCCCACACCACCCGGTCTGATAATTTCTATATGGGCTATCTCCCACCCATAATTCCACTCATTCTTGTTTATTCTTTCATTTGAACCACGTTCCTCCATCCATGCTGATATGGCCATGTGCTTTTCCCCCACACTAACTCATCACAGCCTTCTGCTCTCTTCCTCAGATACCTGTCTCTCCTTCCCAAGACCCTTCTGTTTCCAAAGCCCACAGACTTTAGCAATGCGTACCTCCTTTCGGCCTGCCCAGGTATGTCAGCATTTTATTATTAATCAATCAGGAATAATTTCTTAGGTAAATTACACAATAAGGATAGGCATATATGAATGTGTTCTGCCTATCTGGGCAGCAAGCAGATATTGGGAGCCAGTAAATACCATTAGAATACATTGCACAGATCAACCACCAACAAAGCTTAGTTAGGCGAAACTGAAGGAATGTAGCTTCGGGATATATCTCAATTAAGGCCTATCAGCATGATAAGATTTCTTAGCTAGAAAGCAGAGAGGAATGATTCTTTATCTTCCCGGAACAACGTGGTGCCACAGGGAGGCTGAGATGAGGATAAACACCGACTCACATAAGAGTATATGACATGGGGGGCTGAGTAGGAAGTAGGCTTGACAGATACAAATTTTGAGACTTGGGAAAATGAAAAATATGACAACTCTGCCAATTGAATCCAATTTTTCAAGCAGCATAAGAATTCCTTTTTATGTTTTTATTCTAAATGTATGTACAGTTTAAAATTATTAGGAAGGACACTATAGTCTTCGTTCTTCTATGAGGTAGATTGGTTACAAGAATAAAAGTTCGGGGTTAAACAGGTGAATAAACACTACTTATTCTCTTATTGTCTGAGCTTGGATAAGATATTCAACTCCCAATTAAATACTCTTATATGATATACAAATAGATCACAGACCACAGACAATGCCATTCCTACTTTGAACTTCTAAAATCTGAACTTGTTATCTAAAAAAAAAGAGTATGGAAACTAGAAAGAAGTAAAAGAAAAAAGTACCAAGTTTTGAGTTGTCATAATGCTCTTGTCTGTGTACCGTTTACTCTTGTTCACTCACATGCCGTTTTCTCTACCCCACTACCTGGTTTCAATCTGGACATTGCATTGCGATGTCTATTCTAAGCATCTCCTGTCTCAAATTTGTCTAAACATGCCAGCATTTGTTCTCTGTATTGCCAATAAAAGCCAACCAACCATTGCTGAGCAATGGAGAGAATAGGGTAGGACATCCTGGTCTGGTGAGGGGAGGAGAAAGGACAGGAAGTCCAGGGTGGATCTGTGAGGAGAGAACTGGGAAACATCAAGAGAAATGAACTAGACTTAGGATATGATTTAAAAAAACAAGTATAATGTGGGAAATCTGAACGGAAGGAAGCTAGACTAGCTTGGAGGTTTAGCACAGAGTGATCATTGGTGCAGCATTGCGCTCTCCACTAGTTAAAGGAGTCCTAGTCTCTCTGTGCAGTTATTTCAGTGGATGGCTGGTCAGGGGGTAAATGCTGCTTTACTGAAAACATAAATCAGTATTAAATATTAGTCATCTTTCAACAGTTGTGTTGTAGCGTTACTTTTCTAAACCACAATGACATACTACTTTACAACTGACTTGGGGAAATTTTCCAGAAATTTCTCCAAAATTTTCCTCTGAAGAGAGAGCTCAGCCAAATGCTATGTCAATCTGTAGCCTGCCACATTTTTTTAATGAAAAAAAAATTATTTAAAAGACAAATATTAGTAGGTCTTTCCAATTATAAGTGCTAATATTCAGGTGCCTTGTTTATGTCTTATGCAAGACATAATATTTAAAAATATGTTTATTCTTGTGTTACAATTGGAGTTCTTTTTATTTCTTAGTATTTATTGTAAACAAAATGCTTGACAGAAACAATTTGAGGGAGAACAAATTTATTTTAGTCCATGACCCCAAAGGATTTAGTTGGCAGTAGCTTGGCCCTGCGTTTGAATAAAATGCCATGGCAGCACAAGGAGATAGCCAGGGAACCAAGAGGAAGTCAGATGAGATATAACTCTCAAAGGCCTGCTCTGCAGACCTACTTGTACTAGCTAGTTTCTGCCTCTCAAAGATACCACAGACACCCAAAACCCCTATGGAACAAGTGTTCAAGACATGAGCATGTAGAAGGAATTTCAGATTCAAACCACACTAGTAAGCTAGCGCCGGCATGAGGAAAGTGACCTACTTCTTTATAACCAAGCCAACTCTACCTTTTCTCACCACAAAACTATGAGCCTTTGAAATACGTGTCTTCATTCACATCCAAATGGCGTGTATGCCAGGGCACAAACCCTGGCCAAGATGGCGGCGCCAGGAGGACACTGTGTCTGAGGAGCAAGGACAGCAATGTCAGTACAGCGACCAAGAGACTGAACTCTGGGCCCTGCCCTAAAACAACAGATCATGTTTCCCAGGTGAGAGGAAGGTGTGGGAATCAGTCGGGTCCACTCTCAGGTCACCCAGCCTGCCACATTTTTAAAGAGACAAATTCAAAATTGTCATTTGAGAACCATTTTATGAGATAATGGTTTATTTCCTTCACAAAGACACCATAGCCGCCTTCTTATTAAAGGAAATAAAGAGACATTATAACTTTAGAATCTAAGTTCTACCAAAACAAAACAAAACAAAAAAAACAACCATGTTTTGTCCTCCCGATGATCATTACCTTTCTAATAGAATTAAGTGTTAACAAACTTGGCCTGTTTTTCCCACTGCAAAGCACTGAAACAGTTTCTGCGGAAGACAAAGAACTTATTCCTGAGGATGGTGTTGGAGACAAGTCTCAAGCCTACCCCCCAGAAGACGAGAGGAGGGGACACTGGTGGGATTCGAAGGCAGGGTGATTTTTGGTTTAGGAAACGGTGATCACGGTGGAGAAGACAGTGGCATACGTACGTACAGTCAAATCTCTTATCTCTTCCTGAGACACCAGTTCGGAAAAAGTGTTCAGCCTCCTGATCTTCAAATAGCACCTACACAGGCCCGGATGGAAAGTCAGTGGTTCAACAAAAATGTCGTGCAAGTCCCTGAAAAGCAACCGAGGCAACCATTATCACCATCACTCTCAAATCGAGGTATTAGCTACTATATTTTTTAACTGAGCGCTCTCCCAAATTAGGGATTTTTAAAATCTACTAAGAGCAAGTAACTAAAAGCGAGGTAGCTAGCGAAGCTGGAGTTTTTGTTTGTTTGTGTTTTCAGCTTCCCTTGTTTTGTAAGGACAATTATGGGGGCGGGGGTGGGATGGGTGGGAGGATTGTTATATCTATCTTCAAAGTTCTAAATTTGCTTATAGGAACAACTCAAATCCAAAAATGAAACAAGAAAGAATGAATATAAAATAATTTTTGTTTGTTTATTACTAAATGTTAAAACTGGGCAGTGCTTTTTTTTTTTAATCAACTTTTTTACCGTGTATTAGACATCATGAAGTGTTTTTAAAATATCAAGTCATTTAATCTGCACAACAAGCTCATGGAGATGCTCTCTGTTGATCCCCCTTGTTTAGGGGAGAGAATAGAAGCCACAGAAAGGTTAGGTAATTTGCCCAAGACCACATAGCTCTTCAGTAATGAAGCTAGGATTGAAACTAAATGGTCTGGTTATGATGAACCGCTTCTGTACTGCTCTATGGACAAATCCTCTAAGATTAAGAATATTAAGAACTGTAAGAATACATACAAACGACCTACATTTCTTTTAAACTTCAGTGCAGGAACGTTGACCCTGGGCAAAGCCCTTGAACTGACTCACTATAGCCAGCATGAAACAAGCAATCCTGCGCTACTGGAAGGTCAGAACTACTTAGAGATGGAACGTTTCCGATGTCACTGAAAACTTCAGGGTTTGCATAACTTTCAAAACACTTGTTAAGCAAATACACAGTGCTAAGACAATTGGCAAGAGTCCGTGTGTTCTGTGTAAACTCGTTGGAGATAAACCACTGAGAAGCTGATGCCTCTGGATGATAGCCCAGCCACCATCCTATTACCTAATGGTTGAATAGCCTTTGTCATAGTTAATCCTGGGAGCTGGATAACATGAATCTTTCAGAGTTACAGCAGAAGTATTTAGTAATGGAGATTTTATCATCTATCTCCCAGACTTCTCTCAGACAAGAAATTGCCCATTCATTTTTAATGTTAAAATTCCATTTTGTATTAGTATGTTGGGTGGGAGCCAGGAAAAGATAAGATTGATTCATGCAGAAAGTTCAGAGTTGGGCCTTCCAGGGTAAGAGTGGTCCAAATTAAATTTATCTGCTTTGTAAACCATCTCCTGTTTCTGGCAGCATTACATTCTCCAGTATTTTAAGCAAGTGATAGACACACAAATATGAAATGATGAGGCTCAGTCAGGGAGAGGATGCTTCTAACACTCCTGAAGTTGGCCTGTGACCTACACCACTTCTTGTACTCAGAAAGCAATGGAGCTCTTCTCCCAGTGGATAAAATCTAAAGGAAAATTAAAGTAGGTCTATTACTGCCCTATTCTTTGTTCTTTTCCTTTGATATAAAAGCGTTTGATCAAGCAAGACATTAGATCTAAAGCCTCTTGGTAAGGTTGAAAAGAAATAGAAATGCTAGGAGTTACAGATTTCATTTCATGATCCCACATAGTAGGTGCTCAAAAGATTTCCTAGGAAGTAATAATCCTAAGGAGAGGTAGAAAACACTGGTGTGGCAACAGGAATAAGGTAGCCAGTGGGTTTTTATGTAGGAGCCAAAATCTGATCCCTTTTAAAGACAAAGCTATATTAGAAATAACAATGCGAAGTAAGCATACAGTTAAAACACAGTAAGATTTGGTGAAATAATTTTTGAAGTAACTTATATTTAAAAATCTATTTTTATTCTCTTTAACAATCAATACCAGAGGCATGCTAGGCCTCATGTTTCAACTTTGATGGAGAACTAATGATTTGGGCCACTGAAGAACTGGCATCGTGGTAAAATTGATTCTGAGGATGATTATATCCAGAAAGGAGATCAATGATTGTAACAATTTAGCTTAGTTGTTACAGCACCTCTAATGTTTTAATATAAAATTTAATTTCTGGCCAACGCATTATTATTTTTAAAATTCTGTCTCAATAGTCATATCATATAAGTTGTTTCAGAAAAAAATTTATTTGTGGATTAGGAAATTCTTAAATAGAATTTTTTCCAAAAATTTGGAGCCATGGAATGCAATGGTGTTAATTATTTCTATGCCAGGTGGCTGAAATGTGCTGACATAATTTTTCTCCCCATAACTGATTCTCAGAAAGTTGTTTGAAATTCTATGTAGAATTCTGTTTTTTTTAATAGTGATTTATTTTATTTTATTTTATTTTATTTTATTTTACTTTATTATGTATATTGGTGTCTTATCTCCATGTATGTCTTGGAGTTACAGAGAGTAGTGAGTTGTCATGTAGGTAGTGGGGATTGAACCTAGGTCCTCTGGAAGAGCAGTCAGTGCTTTTAACTGCTGAGCCATCTCTCCAGCCCTGGAATTTTTTTTAAGAAAACAAATTGAAGTTTTATTTTTCCTCTTTTTGGACTTTTCTGGTTGTTGAAAGTTATGCTTGAAATCAGTGTTAGAAGAACTTCTTTTAGATCTGTCATTCTTTGTTCCTTTATATGGGCTGTATTAGTGCGGCAAAATGAAATGACATCTACGTGATATTAAATAGAAACTACTTTTTTTAATGCAGAGTTATGGTATGCATATGCATATTTCTTTAAAGGACCATAAATGCTGGTGTGACTGTTTCCATGACTATCAGTGTCCACTAAAGAGTTGACATTTTTCCTGCAATGCTGTGGATTTTCTTTGTAACCAGAAATTAAGCTCTTCCTATCATGTGCTAAACCTTGAGGAATGCCTAGTTGGCTTGGCTTCCTTGATACGAATCATTTTGCCCTCTGGTACAAGTATAAAATATTGAGGTAAAAGCTGTGACTGAGACTTCAACCAAGTAACACCATCCTTCTTCATAGTGTTTAAAATTCATGGCATCCAAAATGTGATGAGGAAGTGTATTAGACACTACATTAGAATGCAGACAGACGATATTAACATATATTGTTTATCCTGTGTTTTTAACTTTGCATTATTCTGGTTTTTAAACATTAGCACATAAGAATAAAATGGATAGGCTGTTTATTATAGTATTTCCTGATTTGCAGTCTTCTTCATAATATGCACAGACAATTCAGAAACAAAACTATGTATACTGGAAGTTGGGCAAATAGCTCAGTATAGAGCATTTGTGTAGTATGTGCAAGGTCCAGGCTGTGATCCTTGGTGCACACACACACACACACACACACACACACACACACACACACACTTTCTTACTTAAAATCTTTATTGTCAGAGTTACATAAAAATAGAGAATAATATTTACAAATATAACAAATATAAGCAGGAACACTTCTGATAATCTAATTATATTTCTCTAAAACTTTTCATCTACATTTTCATTTTATAGTATTATTTCATAAATTCAGGATTATACCCAATAAGTTATTTATTTTATATTAATTAACAGTATTTATTGTAATGTTTAACTTATCAGGTACTTACTAGTCCTGCAAATACATATAATATTATCTATAAATTATTGCTTTTTAACAAATCTTTTGAAGCGTGTAGTTAGATTGTACTATGTATTCTAGGTTAAATCATTGTTTAATGTAGATATTTAAGTGCAGCAACACATTTTATAGCTTAATTTTAGTGTTTCCTCATATTTTCAGGAAACCTCTTGATCTCTGATAAACTCGGGTAGATGCTTCTTATTTTTAATATACCTACCAGAAAAATTAATATGTACATATATCATAGAACATTTCTATGTAATGGTGACGCTCTGGGCCCTCCATCATGAACTGTAGATTCAAAGTTAAAAGGACAATGACAAAGAGGCAAATTTTTCCTAAGTGAAAAAAAAATAGCTAGTGTTTGAATTAAAATTAAAAAAAAAACTACTCCTTTTGTCAGAATTATGTAATAGTCTATTAGTTTGTATTTATTCTTTGACAATTTCATACCTATAAACAGTGCATGTAGATCATGTGTAATCCTACTCCCCTTCCATTTTCCTCAGGACTCTTCTATTCTTCCTTTTCACCCCAAATCTCAGACCCTTGACACACCCCCGTCTTCCTTCATGTCTCCCCCTCCCTTTTTCTTTTTAATAATCCACAGAGTTCAGTTGGTGCTGCCTCTTGAAATGCTGACTGATTATGTTGCAATTAACCATAGTTAGAGTGAGTTCATGGGTGCAGAGGCCATATTCTGTCTGGAAGGTAGCATTTCATATCCCTCCTCCCCATCATCTGCCTCTTATGTTGTTGTTTTTCTGTTCCTCTTCTAGGATGTTCTCTGACTGTGGTGTGCGTGGGGAGAGGGACAGCTCAATATTGATGTCCCAGGCTGAGCACTCAATGCTTCTCAACTTTTTGTGTAAGATGGTTTTTAATAAAGAAACCTAACAAATCAGTATAATATAAATTAGTTTCATAGAACAAATCAATATACTGCTGACTGTATTTGGACAATAAGGGAAGATGAGGAATTCAGGGCAGGAGGAGAGGGTGTTATCCAATCTGTTTTGAATCTATGTATCTTGGTACTCTTGGAGGTCTGGGAACTAATATCCCAGTAATAGAGAAGAATGACTATTTTAGATTGTTTGCTTCTTGATACCTTGATCTCATTATAAGGAGAAAAGTGTCTTTGTATGCCAAAGTATATGTGCATTTTGTATAATATCATATTTTTAAGAAGTTGTGCTGTATTCTTCCCCAAGCGCAGCACTTTCTTAGTGTCCTTAGACCCTACACTAATCAGCAGCAGATATTAATCTTCTACCTGTTGTTACACCTGACATGCAAATCTCTGCTTCCTCTGATGTACCTATACTTCAGTCTCTCTGACTTTTGATTTGGTGTCCTTTAGTTTTATACCAGTCTGTTGTAAGCAGGCTCATCATACCTCAGTTTCAGTTCCTATTTTCCCAGACTTGGGCAAGACTTGCAGCACATCCCTAGCACTCTGAACAGCATGAAAACTGAAGATTCAGGTGCACCAGAGCAAAAAGTTGCCCTGGCTTTGCCTCTCTCCCTTTCATTCCTGCCTTCCTTTAACCCAGAGGGATTTTATAATAATTCAGAGCATTTATTTATAATTTTTTATTTATAATTTTATAGCTTCAATACATGAAAACAACATTTAATTTACACCATTTTTAGCAAGAAATTCAATCAGGGTACCTAGTGCAGAATATTCCCAGAAGCCATCATAATCTATATTCTAATTTATAAATGCTTGACATTTTTACATACGAAGCTCCTTGATATAGAAATTGGTCAAGAATGTTGGCCCTGTAAGTGCTGTGTTCTTTCCCAAGAGTAGTGTTCTTCACTTTCTTTGTTTTCTTAGGTCTGATTTCTCATAAACAACATCGTATCAGTAAAAAACAAAACAAAACAACCCTCCCCCCAAAAAAAACCTAGGTCATTTATCCAGGATTTAAGTCAAGTGACTTCTTAATAAGTATAGGAATAAATACTTAGAAAGTCTGAGAAATGTGAATTTAATTAAAATACAGGAAAAAATATATACTTATCACTTACCGTAAATTTTAGTTCCCAGGTATAAGTTTCAGGTTTTGAATTAATTTATTCTCTTATCCGCAGATGTTTCAATTATACCCATATTTTCAAGTTGATAAGCTGGGGTTTTTTTGTTTTTTTGTTTTGTTTTTTTTTTTTTTTTTTACTTTCATTACAGGACTAAGCAATTCTGATGTAGATATCAATAAAAAAATGCCTGTATCATACTTTTGAACTATGCCATATTTTTAAAGTTTAATATAATATTTAAGATTCATTCCTCTGTAAGAAGACTCCTTCTAAAGTCAAGTTTCACTGAAGTTCTGATGGCAACTCAGTACCCAAACTTGGATTACTCAGGACATCTATGTAAATAATCAGTTCGGAGTAAGCTGCTCCGCCACAAAGGCAGAGGCGGAATCTGACCTCTATGAACTGGCTTCTGAAGCCAGCTTCCGTCTTGTGCTGTGTCCTGTGTCCCCATGAATACAACTGCATAGAGCTAAGCCAAATGTCACCTGTATAATCACCACCAATAAAAACACATATTTTGTTTGATAGCCTGTTCCATATGGGAGAGGTATTTATCTCTCTGCACAGCATAACTCCATATAAACATTTTAAATGTGTAAATGGATACGGTCATCACAGGGAACAAAAGATTGTAAGAGCCAGAAGCAGTGGAGGATAGCTGACATGTCAGGACCACTGCACACATGAGTTCACAGGCATGCACAAAGCCTACACACACACACACACACACACACACACACACACACACACACACACA
>NW_026592890.1:15347532-15529613 GCF_907164565.1 Psammomys obesus | reverse complement strand
ACACACACACACACACACACACACACACACACACACACACACACACACAAAGCCTACCAAAACTCCACCATGTATGGGAGTTGTGCCGACAAAGTCCCTCCCCTACCTGAAGAGCTATTGGTAATTTACAGCGGTTGCAGGAAAGAGAGCCCGTTTTCTTAGGATGTAGCCTCGGAAAGGCTGCCCATTCTCTCATGGATAGCTTTACACCGGTGCACACACTGGAGGCGTTATGTTGCCTCCATAGTTTAGGAATAAATACATGATTTTTAAATGAAATTCTGAGTTTTTCATATATATTTTAGATGCAAATTTATTGTAAAGCATATGATATGCAAATGTTTCTCGCATTCTGTAGGTTGTTTACTCATGGCTTAATGCTTTTCTTTGAAGCTAAATCTATCTTGACACTTAACTTCATCCTACTTTCTCTTATAAAGATGTCAGGAGGTGAATAGTTTCCTCCGAAATTTTTCATGCTATAGTTATAAATTTTCAATATCTCAGACTGTGATCTCAGCCGGGCGGGATGGTGCACTTCCATAATCCAGCACTCTGGGCACCTGCAGGCAGATTTCTGTGAGTTCAAGGCCAGCCTGGTCTACAAAGTGAGTCCAGGACAGACAAGGCTACACAGAAAAACCCTGTCTTGAAAAACAAACAAACAAACAAACAAAAATTTAAAAAGATGACAGAATGTGATTTCACTTGGAGATAGAGTTGACAAAGATTAAAGTTCTTTAATTTAAGGCTAAAATGGAGTAGATTGGTCCTCTAGCCTAATGTGAGCGGAGTCCTTCTAAGAACGGGAAATTGTGGACACACATGCATTCGGGAGGAATGCCACATGAACACAGGGATCATCTTATCTCCAGTCAAGAAACTACCAGTACCTTGAAGACAGTTCTGAAGCATATCTTTCTCTGGTGTCTTCAAAGGGCACCTGTCCTTGACAATACCTTGAACTTGGACTTACATCCTGTAGGAGTATGATACAACAAATTCCAAAGTCATGCAGATTTTAGAGGCCTTTACTGTAGTAATACTAGCAGACTAATACAGATGAAAATCAGGTTTACTTTTCATTTTTTGGTAATTCCATTATATCAAAATTCAAAGTCTACTCACATAGTATTTCTTGGTTTGTAATCTTAATTATATCACATGTATATTATATTATATTATTATATGGAAATTTACATTGCATGTGAGGGGCTAGATCATAATTTTCCTGTACAAGTATCATTGGACACAAAATTATCAAAATAGTATTAAAATATATCTACCTTTATTGGATACAGATTTTAAATTTGTATTCAAATAACCTCACCCTTCCCTTACATGAAACAGAGAAGGCAAGCTCTAACCTCAGACTTTTAAGACTGTTGTCTAAGAAACTTTTTCATTCCCAGTGGTTTCTTTAGAAATGCACAAATTACAGTTTTCAGAAATGAGACAGCAATTCTGAGGGTTTTCTAAGGAAAGTTTTCTTGTTTTCAAGAAGGAGACATGAAAGAGAAAGTCCCTTCTGCCTACCCTCTTGCAGCTTCTGCCTTTTGGACCACATGACAGACTTTCAGAACATCAATCACTGAGGAGAGGGCAGAAATGAGCATCTGGTCTCCTGATGAGGCTGTGGTGCTGTGGCTAAGGAGCACCCTGTCTTTGGATCCTTCTGTGTAATGACAGATTATTTTTAAATTTTAAAATTTATCATCATTTTGGTTCAGGGACTTCAGATTTTGTAGTCCAAAGGAGCTGAACTGGTAGGTAGCTATTTCTTCCTGATAAAACCCTTTTTAAATTTGGATGAATCTTCTTGCTATTATCAGAGCTCTACAAGTTATATTGATTATTCTGCTTTTATAAATATTTTAAAATTTTATATAACTTTGAACATCACCGGTCAATGTAGTTTTTTTGTTGTTTTTTTTTTTTTTTGTGCATCAAATGAGTTACGGAGCAGTGAGATGCTGACCTTAGAGTGATGCGAAATCCCACAATGCTCATTCTCTTTTGGTCAGCAAGCAGCATCTTTCATTTGTTCAATACCGTGTAACAAATAACACTTTCAAGTGTGTAAAAGTTTGACTTGGAATATAAATTAATTGTCATATATATATATACACACTCACTCTTACAGACTGCAGTCATTGACACTAACTCCCTTGTGTGTATCGGTAAAGTGCAGCAATCTCCAGTGCTCTGGCTTAGAACACAGATGGCTCTAATTCCAGTCTCTGCCTTTCCCAGGAGTATGAGTAGATCATCTACCTACTCTCATCTCTCACATACTTAATGTGAGGTATAAATTAGGTGATAAATAGCAGATCGGGCATTCTGTTTTGATCTTTTTAAAAATGACTATGTGTATCATAACCCAGCTTGTTGATTATTTTTTGTTTTAAATTGGAATAGTTTATTTAAATGGATAAATCTAATTTCAGCTGGAAAACTGAAATGTTGTGGGTTTTAAAAGTGTTAATTTTTGTACCTGCATAAGTATGTTCCATGCATCACATGGCATACATGTGGAGAACAGAGAAAAACTTCCTGGTCCTGGCTTTCTCCATCTACTATGTGGGTTCCAGGGCTTGGTGGCAAGGACCTTTACCTGTCAAGCCATTTTGCAGAGTCACAACCTTAAAAATTCTGTATTTATGGCAGTGGCCCTCAACTTTCCTATGCTATGACCCTTTAACATGACCCTTCCTCACGGTGTGGTGACCCTACTTTATAACTGTAATTTTTCTACTGTTATGAATTGTAACATAAATATTTTTGGAGATAGAGATTTGGCAAAGGAATTGTGACCCAGGGTCAGGGTTAAGGTTATGGAGTACAGTGTGACGATTTCATACATGTGCACAGTGAATAATGATCAAACAGAGTAATTAAAATTATGTCTCCTTCAATTTAGAACATACGTAAAAACATATGTTCTAAACATAAGAACATTTTTGAGATAGTATAGTATTTCAACATATGCATATATGCACCAACCAAATGTGTCTGTCTCCTTATTACTCTGTGTTTGGAGACTTTGCGTACTTCTACTTATTCATGCCAACTGTAACGAGTTATTGTCAGTTACAGTCACCCCTCTCTGCTTCAGAACTCAATGCTTCTGTCCTACAGTGCCGACTTCCCAGTCTCCACCTTTCAAATTCCTGATCTCTGTAGTCACTACTATTCTTTAGGTTGACGATTTTTTAAGCAAACACATATATAAGAAAATATATGGTGTTTTTTTTTTTTGTTTGTTTGTTTGGTCTTCTGTTTCTAACAAATTATCATAACGTCTGTAAATACTAGCCATTTTGCTATCGGTCGTAAAATATTTCTTTTTACGGCTGAGGGATAGTCACTGTATACATACACATTCAACTGTTGCTGGGTATCCATTTTGATTCCTTGTCTTAGCTGATAATGCAGTAAAAAAAAAAAAAAAAAAAAACCATGGGTGTTCAGACATGTCTTTGAAAACAGATAGAATTTCCTAGCATCCTAGCACAGATCTATTTATAGTATCCCATGGCTCGCTACTATTTTCCATAATGGCTGTACTAACTTATGCTCCCATTTTTGTTTGTTTGTTTCTTTACAAACAAATGTTATCCAGGGTGCTACCATTTTTCATCTCACGATATTAATATTTGTTCTGTTATGATTTAAAGGTTAAGAAATATGCAGTGATGACTCTGAAAATGGTAAGATGACATCCTGCCTTCTCTGGTAATATAAAGTAACTTTGTAATAACCTCAACTGTTAGACCCTTAAAAAAGAGGAAGATCCGTGTGGAAGAAAGAAAATGTTAACGATAGGAACATAATAGATTGCAAGAACAAAACCTCTGTGACCGTTTCCCCTCAAAAAGGCTTTACAAAGGCAAATATAAAACAAATCTGACAGAACAAAATTCACTATTTTTCCTATAGTTCTAGGTGGGATTCTGAGTTATGTTGGTTATATTTACTGTTTGCCTCCCCCTAAAAGAGTCCCAAGACTAAATAAATGGCCCTCAATGTCTTTGCTTGTATTTGTGGATAGCAGAGATGAGATGCAAGAGGCTGGCAAAGAAATAGCCTCCTTGTCAAAACACCTTTTGATTCCTTCAAATTTGTGAATGCACTTTGTACCATAAAGTCTTCAGAGTCGAAGACTTCAAAACAAAACCCAAGATAATGTGATTCACACTTAAAAGCAGATGGAGTTTAGCTGACAGGTGAGGTGAGGTGATTTAACACATTGCGGAGTTTTAAATATCTCTGGAACTAAGTGCTCTGGCAATGGAAATAAACCCAAAGGAGCATAAAATGGCCTAGTAGAAAGGCGTTTCTCATCTAAGCAATACCAATGTGAACCAGGCTCATTTGAACAAAATCCATTAATCCAAGAGTTCTTATGACTCATTTTCTACTTTTGGTTCTTAATTGCTCTGAAACGGCGACCAGTCTAAGGGCTCAGCCTATCTTTCCTACAGTGAAAAGAGCAGCATCGCTGAGCTATGACGTGGTGAACATTTTCTTTGTATTGACCACAAACAAACCCATCGGGGACATTCAATGTAAAGACATTCACTGAAAAGGTTCCAATATGGGCAGGAAGTCAGGACTCTAAACACTATATTGTATTTATTTAAAATATTGTGTAACGATTTCGAACCACGAAGGCACAGCTGCATCACGGAACCTTCATTCTTCAGAGGAAGGTTGATAAACAATAAGCTTTTCGACAGCTAAGAGTGTTCTGGAGAGAACGGCAGGCGAAATCTTTATAGAACCGACGTGGTTGTTGCTATTTTAGGTGTGTGGTCCTATTTTAGGATTCTCTACAGGGGTGACATTTGAGCAAAGAAAAAGACAGGAAGAAGTAAGCAAACAAAACAAGCTGTGGAACAGCTTTGCAAAAACAAAAACAACAACAAAAAAAAACTTTTATAAAGGAACGGTTAACAATGCTGAATGAAACTTGGCAACTTTTAGGAACCTTATGAAGGCCTCAGGGGCCAGGAAAGGATGAGAATGTTAATGAGGCCCCAGAGTTAGGTAAGGAGTTTACTCTAAGTACTGTTGGTATTCACAGGACTTTGCAAATCAGGAGTGGGGAGTAGGGGGCATAACACAATTGACATCTTAAAAACACTGCAGTTCGGTTTTTACTTCTTTGAACGTTATTCAAATTTCCTTATCGGCCGAACAGTATCGCCGCTCCCCCCTCCCCTCCCTTTCGCCCAGGATTATTTGCGCAAGCCTAGATTTGTTTGCAGGGGTTGGCAGCCTGGGAGGAGTGTGTGACAGTTGGCTAGCGCCGAGGCCGAGGCCCAGCCAGGTCGCCGGGAGGGACGAGGCGGGGGCGGGGTGGGGGCTCACCGCGGGGTGCTGGCGCCCCGCAGTCGGAAAGGGGAGAGCGGGCGCCCTTGAGAGCCTTTCCAGCAGCTCCCGGGCCGCGCGGTCTCTAGGGGTCTCCCCAGCTGGAGGCTGCTCCGCTTTGGCACCGGAAACCGTGGGGCCCGAGGCAACGGCGTGAGTGCCGGGGGAGAGGGAAACCTGGCTCCCTCCGCCCAGGCCCCGCGCCCCCCGCCGTGTGCAGGGGTCGCGTTAGGACGGGGCTCGGCTGGCAGACCTCTACCTACAGGCTCTGCGCGCGCTCCGCGCTCCTCTACCCCGCGCCGGGTTTTGTGATCTTCCCTCCGTCCTAAACCCGGCCCGGAGCAAACAGCAGGGACCGGCCGGGGCCCTCCCTTCCCCCTCCCTCCCTCCCTCTGTCCCCGTTTGGCGGCGGCAGCCGCAGGGCGTTCTGCTTCTGGAAGGAAGTGCGGCCGAGCAGCGCCGCAGGGCTCGCTCCTGCGGCCGGGAAGAGCACCGTCCCGGGCTACCGCACCGCAGACACCGCCGCTCCCCGGGCCCGGCTCCGCACTCGGATCGCGGATCCGACAACCCCTCCGCCATCACCGGCCGCGCTTCCGGCCTCAGGGTTAGGGGTGGCCGCGCCCGAAACACGACCAGACCCACTGGGTGCACCCACCGTCCGGACAGCTCCGCGGCAAGGGCAGCGCGGCGACGCCGGGGGCGGGGCCTCTGGGGGCGGGGCTTGCAGAGGCCCCGCCCAGCCCGCAGGCCCCTCCCCCGCCTCTCCCGCGGCGGTGTGGGCCCCGGGCCGAGCCGTGCACAGCGGTTGCGAAAACCCGGAACGAAGGTGTTGTAGCCGCGCGGCGGACCGGCGCCGCCCCTCGCCGCACCTCCCGGGCAGCCTTCGGAGGCCTCGCTGGGCATGCTCAGTCGGCAGGGCCGCTTCAGCTCTGGGAGTAGGAGGCTCGGGGCGCGCGGCTCGAGAGGCCCCCGCGGCGGGGGGCGAAGATGGAGCCCTTCACCAATGGTGAGTGGTTAGCCCGAGTCTAGGACTCCCGGGCTCCCGGCGGGTCCGCGGCGCGCGGGGGTCGGGCCGCGGGCGTCTCCGCCGAGGGTTTGCACGGCGGGCCGGGGGCGGCCGAGGGGCCGGGGCGCCGGGGCGGGCGTGACGGTCAGCGCCCCCGGGGCCAGCCCCGAGCTGCCGGGTTGAGGTCGCGGCAAAGTTTGGGATGCTCGCGCGGAGGTGGGGTGGGGGCGGGGAGGGCGGCAAAGTTGGCAGCTGCGTTGGTCCCGGGGGGAGGCGGCGGGCGGCCCGCTCCTGCCGGGAGCTGTCCGCCCGTCCTTCAGCGAGGGGCTCGCTGCCTTTCCCTACCGGGGCGGGGTGGGGCCGCGGGGCTGGCAGCGGGACCTAGTGCCCCGCAGGGAAGGAAACTTGCCGGAGGCCGGCTGGCGCTGCCCCGCATCGCCACCCCTTCTGCCTCCCGCTGCCTGAAGCACTCCGCAGCACGACCGGGCTTCTTTTTACCAGCTGGGAATATTGATTATTATTTTTTTTTAATTTAATTCAGAGACCCACTGCATATCAGTGGTCCGAGCGCTGCTTTTATCTTAAGGTGTCATGGGGTGAAAGTCAGAGCAGCCTGCGTCCAGCCAACAGCCACAGCCCTTCACTCCATGGCTTTTGTCTGGGCTTAGAAGTGCTGGAGTCACCATATAGCGGTGAGATGTCTTGCCATTTTATGGTGTTCCATCCATGGATTCCCCATTTAGGATGTAATGTAGAAAAACTGCTAATAAAAGGTAGGGCATACTGAAATTAAAGGATCCACTTTCTAGTTGGCATGTGTTTCCACTGTGGTTGGTTACTTCAGGTAGGTAGAAAATCAGATTAGCAGGAGAGAAGTGTATTACTGTTTGGGTGGGTTGCTTGCCACTTAACGAACTGGGGGAGGGGACGCCCACTCCCTCTACTCTCAGGCCAGACTTCGTTGTGTACTTTAACATACTTCAACACATTCCTGGAACTGTGACCTACTCATTATGTTCTCCTTTTCCCTAATTCAGAATGCTTTACTGTCCTCTTTCTGTCTGCAGTGTTTGATTAGGCGTAATGATAACAGTGTTAACTCCAAAGTTTATTTTTTTCATCTGTGTTCTATTTGTAATTACCAAGGCTCTAAGAATAGTCTGGTAAACTTAACCAGAGAATTAAGGAAGATTTGAACTGAAAGGCACCGTAGAGACCGTCTAGTACTTGAATGTAAAATAATTTTAAAATAGGTATTAGGTCTTTGAAAATCAGTATTCCAAGGCTTTTTTTCTTCTAGGCAGAATTCTTGGAGCCTCCTTGTTTTTTGTAGGATTTTAAATATGAAACTTCACCCAATTGACAATAATGTCTACACAAGAATGAGTCATTCATTTGGTCATGTTTAATGCTGGTTGATTTGCTGAACCTTCCCCTACAGAATTAAAGTACACTCTCACACCTTAAAGGTAAAATCTTTTCTCCTCCTACAGAACATTCTCCTTTAGGTGTGTTTGCAAATTGTCTCATTTGGGAGGACAGTGGAAAAATCCTAGAGAACAAAATAATGAAGCAAAGGTTCAACTTTCATATAGGAAGTTGGGTTTCTAATTCTTTTCTATCTACCAGTTTTTCACAGTTGATGCTGGAGAACGCTTGGCAATATATCATTTTAGTTAATGTAATCTTCTCTGTCCTCCTTTAACAAAGAAAATAGGAACTACAGTATATAACATTAAAAAATACCTTGGATACTGCTAATTTAAGGTGCTTTACAAATTTTAAGGTGGACTAGGTATTTCAAAACTTCTGAAAGTTTGCTGTATAATTTTCTAGTGTCTTCAAATATAATAGTACATAATGGAAACTATTTTTGTATTTGGTTGTTTTGAGTGCAAAACACACACATGTAATTCTACAGATATTCTCTTACAGACTATATTGTCCTCTTAGAATTTGTGATTGAAGGATTTATCAAGCTTAATATTGTCATTTGTTATACACTGATCCTCTTTTAGTAAATTTCTCACTTACATGCTCTTTTGTCTGTCCCTGCATAAAGAGGTATGTATGGGTATATAATAAAGAACAGTTTCAGTAACTTTGGACCCCTGGCTTTTTTAAAATACTGTCATTGGGTGACCTAAAGTTTGTAAAGGAAATGAATTTAGTCTTGTCATTGCAACCTTCAGAACTGGTTGATTTCAGTAGCATTTTCTATAGTTTCCCTATTTTCTGTGAAATGTGCTGCTGGTTATGGCTCATTTTCATGAGCACTGCTCTCTGCCCGAAGTAATGAGTTCATGTATTATATAGCTTGTTTTCATCTGTCCAATTTACAACTATTGTAAACCAAATCTCATGTTTCTAGAAAAGGCCTGTAAGAATGGCCTTTAGTGCTAGGAATTCCTTTTTGGCTCAGGAAATATTTTTGGCCTTGACCTTCAGAGGGCCTGTTACCACACTGAAGACTGGACATCTGCTCTGGCTTTAGTTCTCTGGTGACTTTTTATGGGTAGAAAATGTGTTGACTAGTACGTAAGATTGGTTTGACAGCAGCTGCCATGCCCTGTTAGGCAGGTAGAAGTGAAACCTTTAATAGTAGTGACTTGTCTATTTACCAGCACCGCAGAAAGTTGATGAAACTATTTAGGTTTTCTAGAGAGAAATAACTAGATTAAGAGAGCTAATTGATATTCATCTGCCCTTATCATTTATTTGGGATATCTCAGAATAATTTAAATTTGGGTTAAGGCATGCTAAGATTCAGGGCTCAATTGCAAAACCTGATTGAGGAGGTTCAGATTTTCAGGTCTGAAAATCTCTGAGTGCATTTTGAGGATACTAGGAATATTCACTTAACGAGTGTTTGGGGAGAAGTTTATCAGGTAAATAAATACAGACTTTATAAATACAGGATGAATTAAGTTTTTGTTATTATTTAGTATATATTTTGCTAATAGATGCTAGTTGGTGCTGTGATTACAAGTAAATCTAGTGGTTGGAAAATCATTGATAATGTTGAAGTGCCATAACTAAAAGCTTAGTAGAGTTTTTCATTTATATATTAATTATGTAGCCTCCACACAAATCATTTTATTATTATGCTTTTGTATATAATCTTGACAAGGGAAACCTCCTGTCTTTCAGAATTGTATGTGTGTGTTTTTAGATTGATATCCAGTTTTGAAAGTGTTTTCCAACTTTTAAAATGGAAAGTGTTGACAATAAATTATCCATCTATAGGTTGTAAAACAGTATAAAATTAGAATGCCATTTTTTATCCTATAAATAACACTTGTTTTATAGAGATGTGTAGCTTTCTAAAAACAACTTTATAGTATCATCTCAAAAGTAAGAGCTTACTATATACTGTTTATATGTACATTTACATATACATTTATTTTTGTTCTGTGGTGAATTACTTCATTGAAAGAAAACTCATTAATGTTTTTGTAATGGAATATGAATTAAATTTTGTGTGTGTGCATGCATGTGTGCATGTTTTCCCAATCTGCCTTATCTTTTAAATTTCAGTTGGGGAAATCTGATAGAGAAATTAAGGGTTAGCCAGGAGTGATGTCCCATGCCGAAATTCCCAGTTGATCCCAGCGGGCGGGGACATAGAGGCAGATAGACCTCTGTGAGTTCTGGGCCAGCTTGGTTTACATAGCAAGTTCCAGGTAATTCAGGGCTAAGAAAACAACAACAATAACAAAACAAGAACAACAAAAAAGAAATCAATGGCTAGATAGCATAAAAAAAAAAAAGTAGAAAGGGTAGCTAGAATGTATTTCCAGTTGCATCAGTAAGCAGTGTTAGAAAAATTCTTTGTTATATATTCATTTTCAAAAGTGTCTTGAGACAAAATAAAAGATAGCATATTTTAGAAACTTATAGCAATGGATTGTCATTTATCTGTTTTGATCTTTGATAACTCAGCCTGAAAGATATGAGACTAAAAGGATAAGGAGTTATTATTTAGAAAATCCAGTGGTGATTTTCTGCTCAGTAATTTAGTCACATTGCCTCTTTAAAATGCTTACTTTAGAGGTAGATTTTATGCTAGGAAAGTTTCACAAAAATACCATAAAATAATACTTGCCCAAATAAGAAATGGACTGAAATAATTTAGTTTTGTTTTCATGCTACTATAAAAATGTGTAAATATAGAAAAGGTAAACAATGCAGCTTTGCCTAAGATAATATTCTAATTGTTAAAGAGATATGCAGAATTGTTTTTCTAACCTGTTCATATAACATTTGTTGCTAACAAGGTTACATTTCACTAATGTCACATAATACTTCTATTAGAACACAGCATTTTTATCTTCTACAAAACTTAACCAAGCTCACCCTGGGATAAAACCAGATTAGGGCCATGGTTCCTGGCAGTTAAGTTATGTGTGGTGCAGCTGTGTCCGTTACTTGGCGTCTGGAAAAGTATATGGGATTGGAGTTGAGCCCTTACTGCTAAGCATTTCCTAAGGACTTGACAACCTCTCCCCCAAACACACTCACAACACACACACACATACATGTACATTTACACCCATTCCATTAGTGGAAAACCAGGAATAGGAATGAAGGAAATTCTGAAGCCCTATGGTGTCATAACTCTTCATATCTAATGACCTGTAGAGAATGTTACATGTTGTTATAGTGTAGACTGTTAAAAGTCACAGTAATTGTGATAGCTATGAAAGGGTAGTTATCAAGGAATGAAGGTGCTGGCAGGAGATAGAAAACATTTGCTAGGAATTTAACTGTGCTTTCTTTTTTTCTACTCAGAAAAATTCAGTCACTTTAAGGCATTACTGTTTACTGTCTAGAATATTCTGGATTTGAAGAAAACAAAATATAGGCAAGACTATCATCCCTTTTCTACCATGATAGCAATCTTTTCCTGTGCTTATTACTTGGCTCTGTTCCACTTTGCTGTTGGAGCATATGTTTGAACAAAGAGCTGATTGACTTTTAATTCTAACCATAGCATCTAAACTAGGAACCAAGCCACTTACCCAACAATATTGAGGCATACAAGGAAGCTTCCAAAAACAGTGGAGTGTTAAGTTTATTTATAGGAGAACCTTTGATGTTCTTTTCCTTCTCATATGCACTGCTTAATGAAAGGCCTCCTCGGCCTTCCACATATTTCCAGAATATAATCAATGGAACAAAATTTGATTCAGTTCTCCAAATTTTGGGAGGAGAGATCCAAACTTTTCCATAGCTACGGGGTTCTACTGGAGGAGGCTGATTGATGGGGGTGAGGGGAATTAGAGAAGGCTTCCTGATGTTTCTGTGGGGAAAGCTTCTTCAGTTGAGGGAACAGGAGATTCGGGGATACTGTGAGAGGTCACCTTGGGTTGTTCCCTTATACCAAATGGTTGCTCAGTGGGAGTGTTTCCCAGGCAACTGCTTCAAGTGCCATAGAGGATATTCCTGATAGCAGAGGAGGCTCTGTGTATTGTGCGTGCGCTAAAGGGTGTGTGTGAGATGGCATTATTGTCCTCTGTCCCTGCCTTAATTCCCTTGAGGCGGTCTCTCTCCCTAACCCTGGAACTCACTGTGTGTTATGCCTAGGCTGACAGCTAACAAAGCCCGGGGATCCTCCTGATTTACCTCTTGTAGGATTAGAGGCACATGTGGCCTTGCCCAGCTTTTTCAGAGGGAGATAGGGTTCTGCTGCCTCAAACTCAGGTCCTAGTACAAGTATTTTTAACTCACTGAGCCATCTCCCCAGCTGGAGGCATGTGGTAAGTAAGTTTCATGCTAGCTGAAACTTACTTCTGAAGATTTTAAAACAACTATCAGAACTTTCATTACCCAAAAAGCATTACATCATTTTAGGAATGGGAGGAAACTTGCATAGAGATTAGTAGTAGGGATTGAGGAACGCAATGCCTAAATAAAAGACTTCCTTCCTTCCTTCCTTCCTTCCTTCCTTCCTTCCTTCCTTCCTTCCTTCCTTCCTCCTTTCCTTTCCTTTCCTTTCCTTTCCTTTCCTTTCCTTTCCTTTCCTTTCCTTTCCTTTCCTTTCCTTTCCTTTCCTTTCCTTTCCTTTTTCCTTTCCTTTTTCCTTTCCTTTTTCCTTTCCTTTTTCCTTTCCTTTTTCCTTTCCTTTCCTGTTTTTCAAGACAGGATTTCTCTGTGTAGCCCTGAACTCACTTTGTAAACCAAGCTGCATTCAAAAGACCACAGATGGTTGTAAATTGGTGAGAAGATCACTGCTTTAGTGGTTTAAGACTGTCATATACTTTGTATTTTTGTCATTTAGTTTGTATTTTATTAGTCTGATGAATCAGAAAGAATTATTGCAAAAAAGAGTATTTCAACAAATTATCTGCAAAATAATTACCTGGTAAATTTTTCCGAGGTTAGGCTGGCAAATTTATTCACCAACTGAAATATTTTCTGACATGCGCTTTTTGCCTATGTTGAAATGTCATTCATTTTCCTTATAGATCCTATTATTGATAATTACATTGTTCTGTACCTCAGCTGAACTTCACTTCCCTGGGCTGGAATCTCAGAAAACAGAATGCTGATATGTAGGATGGCATGTTTCAGAGCACATGGAAATACGTTGTGGAATAACGCTATATCTACCCCTTTATTCCATCTTCCGAGGTTAAAGTTTCTAATTTTATATGGAGTAGAAGAAGAAATGTGAATTATATAAACTTGAAGTATAGTTGAAGTTTAATTTGATATCTGAAGTATAATTACAAATATCTTAAATAAAAATTTATAGTACAAGTATAGTACAAAAACTTGGTGATGAGCTACATAATTTTGGGAATTACTATCATGAAATTGATTGTGTTCCACCCCTCCATACACATTTTATCCATAAGAGCAACTCTTAAGGCCATTTGGTTTTATGATGTGAAACTAGCTTTCATGAGCATGGTCAGAACCTCAAAAGGAGAAAAGGAGACAGTGAAGAAACAAGATAATGAGAAAAATAAATTAAAACATTAATATTTTGATTAATTAGGTTAAATCAACTTAAGCCTAGGAAATCAGTTTTCAAGAAAACCAGACAGTATTTGTCATTTAACTTTGTATCCAATAACTGCATCAAACTTAAGGTTAATCCTTTATTTTAAAAATACCAGGAACTGTTCAGGAAGATCCTTTCTAATATAAATTTTTTTTAAATAATACTTTTTATTTATTCTTTGAGAATTTCATACATTTGTGTAATGTATTTGGTCACATTCACTCCTTCATTCCAATTCCTTGTAGCCGCCCTTCTCTTTCTTCTTCTACCCCCACCCTCCCACCCCATAACTTACTGACACTAATTAATACTGGCCTTATAGGCATGGCCATGACTTTCACTAGAATATAGACAATATAACAGTAGCCACACATCCAAAGAAAAATGGTCTCTCACTTTCAGTAGCTATCAGTTAGCAATCGCTCCTCAACTGGGCATGGGGCCTAGTGAGCTCCTCCTCATTCCTTGTTAGAATTTTCTTTGGCTTTATAACCACAGCTGCTGTGAGTAGCCATACCATGTCGTGAAGATATAATTTCTCAGCACTATTCTCAGGCTCTCCAATACTTTTTGCCTCTTTCTCTGTTCCCTGAGCCTTTCATGTTGGATGGGATATAGATGGTATCTGGTATAAATGTTGTTGTTTTGTTTTTATGCTTTTGTCTATTTAAGTATATTTTTTTCCTCAGCTGGGATACAAAGTGAATAAATTATAATAAATACAAAATTTTTTTAAAAAGAATATTTCAAAAAATACCCTCGCAAATAAAACATGGAACTTGTGTCTTTACCATATCTTAACTTACTCCAAGCTTTGTTCTTAAATAGTGAGTCTGGATAGGATTGTGACCTGGCTCCTGCCCTTAGAGAGATTACATTCTGGCAGGAGTAACTTTTAGTGTATTGTTTTTATTTGTTTGGTTTTTGGTTTAGTTTGGTTTTTTGTTTGCTTGTTTGTTCATTTGTGTTTTTTGTTTGTTTGATGTTGGAGATAGGGTTTTTCTGTGTAGCCTTCCTGTAGACTAGGCTGGCCTTGAACCCACAGAGATCTGCCTGCTTCTGCCTCCCAGAGTGCTAAGATTACAGGTATGCGCCACCACACCAGGTTAAGAGTAAATTTTTTTTCTTTAATTTACATGTCATTTTTAATTCAAATTTATTTTTTGTAATTTATTCACTTTATATCATAATTGTAGCCCCCTCCTTCTCGCTTCCCGACTCACCTTCCCTCCCTTTATGAAGTTCCTGTTCACTCCAGGTCCTTCTATTCCCCCACTCTTTCCTATGACTCCCTGACCCTGTTGGACATTAAGTAGGGAGTTGTTCAGTTTTCATGTACATGTAGGATTTTTGTTACTTCTGTTGTAGTTGAGGTCCATCATGGTCTGATAGGATACCAGGTATTCTTTCAGTCTTCTAGTATCTATTGAGACTTGCTTTGTGACCTACTATATGGTCAGTTTTGGAGAAGGTTCTGTGAGGTGCTGAGAAGAAAGTATATTTTTTTTTGTTTGGGTGAAAAGTTCTGTAGATGTCTGTTAGGTCCATTTGATTCATGATATTTGTTAGTGTCATTATTTCTTAGTTTAGCTTCTAATCATTGATCTGTCCTTTGATGAAAGTTGGGTGTTGAAGTCTCCCACTATTAATCTGTGGGGATCGATGTGTGGTTTAAACTTTATTAATGTTTCTTTTACAAATGTGGGTGCCCTTGTATTTGGGGCATAGATGTTCAGAATTGAGATGTCATCTTGGTAGAATTTTCCTTTGATGAATATTAACTGCCTTTCCTCATCTCTTTTGATTAATTTTGGTTGAAAGTCTATTTTATAGATATTAGAATGGCTACTCCAGTTTGCTTTTTGGGTCCATTTGCTTAGAAAACCTTCTTTTAGTCCTTTACTCTCAGGTAATGTCTATTTTTGTTGCTGAGGTGTGTTTCTTGTATATAGAAGAATATTGAGTCCTTTTATGCATCCATTCTTTTAGTTTGTGTCTTTTTATTGGAGAATTGGGTCCATTGATGTTGAGAGATATTAATGACCAATAGTGACAATTAGTTCCTTTTATTTTGATGTTGGTTGTGGTAGTGTGTTTGTGTGTTTGTCTACATTTAGTTTTGCTGTAGTGAAGTTACTTATTTCCTGTGTTTTCCTGGGTATAGGTAGCCTTCTTAAGTTGGATTTTTCCTTCTAGTGTCTTTTGTAGGACTGTATTTGTAGAAGGTACTGTTTAAATTTGTTTTTGTCATGGAATATCTTGTTTTTCTATATATGATGATTGAGCATTTTGCTGGGTATAGTATTCTGTTGGAGATGCTTAACTCTGTAGTTCCTGTGTTCTCTCTTTCCAGAATTGCCTCAGTTTGTGCTTTCTTTATTGTTTCCATCTTCAGGTTTTGAACCATTTTATTGATTTCCTTCAACTGATTGTTTGCATTTTCCTGTATTTCTGAGTGATTTATTCATGTCCTTCTACCTGCCTCTCTAATGGCCTCAATTTGTTTGACTGCATCTTCCTGTATTTCTTTACTGATTTTATTAGTTTTTTTCCATTGTCATCTTCCTACACACAGATTTAAGGTTATTTTCTTGTGTTTCAGTTGTGTTAGGGTATTCAGGGCTACTTTCCATTGGATAACCAGGTTCTGGAGAGGCCATGTTGATTGTGTTTTTATGCTGGCCTTTTGGTTGTCTGTGGCTTTGGCTGGTAGTTTCTGGTGCCGGCTGGAGTCTGAGGGGCAGAGGGGGTTGAGAGTACAGAAAGAGCCCTGGGCAGGAAGCTGAATGTTCCCGAAGGAGCCCTCCTCAGATTGGTGGGTATGGTCTTCGACTGTCAGGTGGTTCTCAGGGAATTGCTTCTGCTCCTAGGTATTGTAGAGGAGAAAGTTTATTATAGATATGTGGGCGAGTATAGCCAGGGCTAGACATATCTGGGAGAGTCCAGAGTGGTCATGACCATGAAACACATGGGGAAATTGTGAGGAGGAAGAAGAGAGGAGAACCAAGTCAGCAGCCAGGAGGCCAAAGTGAAAAAAAGGGGACATGTAATCATCTTCTTGCAGTGTCCCTAAGTGTCCTTTCTTTTGCAGATATGGAGCAAGCAAGCAAGCATTGGTGTTTTTTTCTTCTTATAAGTACACTATTTTTGTCAGATTTAGAACCTGCTCTCATGGCCTCATTAAACTTTAATTAGTAGAGTACACTGCTGCACACCTGTGATCTCAGCATTTGGCATGAGGTCAGCCTGCTCAAAGTAGCAAGTCTCAGGCCAGCTGGAGCTAAATAAGACTCTGTTTAAAAAAAAAAAAAAATACAAAAACTTAGGTAGATACAGTTTAATATAAAGGAGCAGGCATTTGCACACAGAGACAATAAAAGTAAGAATGCTGTTTTGATTCCTTGTTATCCTTGTTTCTATTTATGTCTGCAAGGTTTCAACATGCTGCTCCCACAGCACTCTCAGACCTCCAACACTTGTAGAGCACAGATTATCACTTCACTTCTTAACCCTTTTCTGTTTTTTGAATTATATTGGTAGGATTTTAATGACTTAAACATCTCCATGGCTAAGTTTTTTTTTTTTTTTTCCTTCTCTGCATGTCCTAATATGAAAACAGGAGTGAAGAATTACCTAAAGTAAGTTCTTTCTTCCATATCTCTCCTCACACAGAATGTTCTACACCTTTAAGAGGACCAGGATTGATTCATTGATTCTCTCTCTCTTTTTTTTTTTTTTTTTTTTTTTTTTTTTTTTTTTTTTTTTTTTTTTTGTGGGTTCTCTTGTACCGTAAATGTGTAGGCTTGATCTGTTTTCCCAAGTTTTTCCCTAAGAATCAGGTCAGCATGTGGGTTTAGACATTACCTAGTACATATAGCTCATCTATCATTACTGTGTCAAAATTATAATTACCATTTGGTGGCTGTGGGAAGAGGAAGTGATTCCTGTGAGCTATGTGCTAATTTCATCTAAATGCCTGACTGGTGTTTTGTTAGTATAACATGAGGGTCAGGTATATACAGAAACAGGTTTCATCACAGAAAGGCAGAAATCTTTTGTTATATCTTTCTCTTAGAGCAAATTTAATAAAAGTTTACCATATAAAACTTGCTTGAGTCCAAACTGCTAATTTCTTCCTTTTTATCAGCAGTATTTAACTGCTCCACTAGCCACATCACACAAAGACTTATGAGGCTAGTTGAGATTCATTTAATTGCATCAAGTGAGGCAAGATGGAGAGGGTTTTATTCCCTGCTTTGGCTTCCCATCTGTGGAGCATAAAGTGCGGGTAAGTAATATGTTGCCACACATGGTGTTCAGTGCTTCTATTTCTAGGACTCAAGTGTGTATCTGAAAGTTTTCTCTTACCCAACTGTATTTTGGCATTTTCTTTTTTAACTAAAATAATGAATTTGTAAGACTTAGTTTTGTGTTTTTTAAGCAGAAGTTAAAATATATTTTTGGCATAATTTTTTTAAAGATTTATTTATTATGTAGACAATGTTCTGTCAGCATGTAAACATACACAAGAGAAGAGAGCACCAGATCTCACTATAGTTGGTTGTAAGCCACCGTATGGTTGCTGGGAATTGAACTCAGGACCTTTGGAAGAGCAGCCAGTGCTCTTAACCTCTGAGCCATCTCTCTAGCCCCTTCTCTGACATAATTTAAAAGTTATCTTTAATTCTAAATCTGTCGCTGTTTCCACCTAGGGTTTACCAGTTTATACATGTTTTATTGTCAAGGTTAAGGAATGCTTACTAGATATTAAAAATATTTGCCAAGCCTCTGACTATCAGACATATTCTACAGTAAATAATATCTTATTCTATCCGTCTCTATTAATGTGGCCGCAGCCAGGTTGTCAGTTGACTTAAGGATCTCTACAGATGTTAATTTTGTTGTGACATGATAAAATACTGGTCATTGAATCTGTTCCATTCAGTTTACATTATCAGTGGCTATTCTAAAGCTGTCTTCCCTTCCTTTCTTGCTAAAACCTGATGACGTGCTAAACTTCAGATGTAAACTAGAGTCCTGCAAAACTAGATGATGTACCTGTCCACTCTGACCCATCCATAGGAAATACTTATTGCTGTGTTTAGACAATTAGCCCTTCACTTTGCTGGTTTTATTGTAAGTATCACAAATATTTTGACACAGAAGATTTTGTGTTGTTTCTTTGTGTGAAAGAACTGAGGTAATTGTGAAACAAAGACCTAGAGTCTAGAGTGTGAGTTATATAGCAATTGTTCAAGTGTATTCATTAACCTCCCAAACTGACCTTACTGTGATTAAAATGAGAGTATTCAGGTGTTGCAAACTCCTCACTTGGGATATTAGGGTTTCTAAGCTTAAAGTCAGGGCAAATTAACAATCATAAAATCCAAAAAGCTTTACAGTGCATTCTTCATTTCATTCCAGTTCTTTGGCATTCAAAATCTACTTTTTGTCATAACAATTTTGCAGTTGTTTTGCAAATTTGAAAATTTGCAAAAACCTAAAATTGTTTATAAATGTAATAAATTGATTTTATATAAATATAGACAGACAGAATTCCTTTTGTTTTGTGGGGTTTGTTTTGTTTTTCAAGACAGAGTTTCTCCATGTAACAGCCCTGGCTGTCCTGGACTGTCTTTGTAGAACTGGCTGGCCTGGAAATCACAGAAATCTCCCTGCCTCTGCCTCCCAAGTGCTGGGATTAAAGAGGTGTGCCACCAGTCCCAGCTCAGTATTTGGGGACTGGCTTCTTTCACAAGAATTTGAATAGCATTGCACTGTGTATCTAGCCATGCCATGATCTGTCTGTTGCCACCTGATGAACACCTCAGGAAGTCTTTGTAGACTAGGAGTGTCTGTTGTGGGTTTAGGGATATCTGTTACTTATGTTTTCAGAAACAGTTACAACTTTTACATTAGTTGTATCACTTTACTCTTCATAGGCAATAACGATATAAAGAGTGTTTATTAACTTATATTGGTTAATATTTTAATTCTATGCAATCCAGTAGGTGTGCATGGTGATTATCTTAGTAATTTGCATTTCCCCAAGGACGTTGAGAATTTTCTGATTTTTACATTTTTGACTATTAGTTCAGTTTCTTTGGAAATGGCTGTTTAATCTTTTGACATTTTTTAAATTAGATCATTTTGTGTCTTGCTGAGTGGGAAGATTTTTTTCAGATATTCTAGATATATGAGATGATAATAAATATATGTATATGTACTCATATGTATTTACACAAGTATATGCAATAATAGTTTTCTCTGTGTGTGGTATGTGGTTGTAACATGTTTGTGTGAACATACAAATAATAGTGGTAGATCTTGGGACTCTTCCTCAGTCACACCTCATACCTTTTATTTCGTTAATATTCTTAAACTTGTAAGTGTATGCCTTTGGTCATAATTGTAGTCTTGGGTTATTGTTTCTTCAAAAGATTTTTATTGTAATTTTTTCACTTATTATTCTGGAACTCCAGACTACACGTAGTTTAGGCCATTTAGTATTGTCCTACAGGTGTTAATATATGTTTACTTCTTAGCTTTTTTTAGTTGGCATGATGAACTGTCTCTCTGGACCATGGCAGACCAAAGCAAACAGTCTTGATTGTTTCTGTCAGATATTTTTCAACAATGTAAGAACAGTGAGTTATAGAGACAGCAATGAAAATTAATAGACTTTGCTACATTGATTTTATCTGTTCTACACATAGATAACTCAGAGATCTCCCTATATTTTTTTTATTGCTTCATTAAAAAAAAATAATTCTGGAGCCCTGATACTCTTCCCTTTGATAGCATTCAATTTTGGTTTTGAGAGTATTAATTAACATTCTGCTGCTGTAATAAATACCATACTGTGGGCAACATGTGTTCTTTAGGCTTTGCAGTGCCAGAGGAAGAAGGGTCTGTGTGGTGAGGAAGTAGCCGGAAGCAAGCAGCAGGCATAGATGTTGGAACAGAGGTCGGGGGCTCACATCTTAAACTTAATTTAAGCAACAAGGGGAGAGAGATAAGGTGGGGAGATGTAGAGAGGAAGGGAGAGAGAGAAAGAGAGAGGGATTGAGAGATTGAGAATGAATGCACCTGGAATAATGGTGTGGCTTTTAAGCCTCCAAGCCAGACCCTAGTGACATACTTCTTCCAGTGATGCTACAACTCTTAAATTTATCCAAACAGTGCCATCAACTGGAGACCAAGTATTCAAACAACTGAGCCTATAGGGAGACATACAGACCACCACAAACATTGTTCAGGTTTATTTGGTTTTGTTTTGTTTTGTTTTTTAATTTTTAGAATTTTTTTCAATTTAAATTTTTAATTAAACAAATTTCTCCAGCCAGGCATGGTGACACAAGCCTAAAATACCAGCACTCAGGGAGGCAAAGGCGGATCTCTGTGAGTTCACGGCCATCCTGGTCTACAAAGTGAGTCCAAGAGAGCCTAGGCTGCATAGAGAAACCCTGTCTAGAAAAACAAAACAGAAACAAAACAAAAACATAAACAAATTTCTCCTAATACTTTTATTCTCATTTATCACAACAAAGTCTACTTTGTTTCAGATCAAAGTTATAACAGCTTAAAGCTGAGATTTTCATCAGGTCTTGATTGCCTTTTACAAGGAAAATTAACATTTTCTCAGAGCTTTGTATGTAATCTTGCATTGTGACTTTTGGTTGCTAATGTTATGCAGTATAGATTCAGTATCTGTTTTGGTCCTCTGGAGAACTTCAATATTTTTTTATTTTAGCACTCAATCAAATAGCTCAGATTCAGCTCTTGAGACCTTTTACTTTGTGTGGATAGCAGCTCCAATTTCAGTTCAGTTCTTCTAGCCTTTGCATGGTAGGCATAATAGTGGTTCCCAAACACTTCCATGTTGTGATCCTGGCAGCTGGTGGTAAATTGTGTCATTAATTAAAGGGAGTTAAAGTTTCAGATAGGAGTTAAAATTGTGTCAGGTATGGTGGTATACACCAACAACTCCAGCATTCAGGAGGTAAGCTAAAACTATGTAGTGAAAGACTGTTTCCAAAAAACCCACACAAAACATAAAAGTTTTTGTCAGCTAATCTTAAAGACTAGCCACGCCCACTGAAGTCATAAAGATTTGTTAAGTGTTAAAATCAGTGTGATGAAATATGAGAAAGATTTAGCTGGCTTTTGCTGGATGCAGTTTTAGAATATGGAAAAGATAAGGAAATGAGTGTTTCCCAGGAGCTTTCAGGGGCATCATAGCATTGTTAACATGATCTTTGCTTCAGTGAGTCCCATTTTGGACTTTTTGCATCTAGAACTTTGTGAGAATTAATTTGTGTTGTTATAATAAGCTTTTCAGACTGTGGCAAGTGTTGTAGCAGTGTATGACTTGATCTTGCGTTGGTGATGATACTTTGAGAAGTTACTGACCATTATGGACGTGATGGTGGATAGCGGGTGTTGGTGACTAGGAGTGACACTTGGATGTTATACCCTGGCCCTAGCTTCCAGTTCTGCTCCCTGCATCCTTTCTGCCATGATGTGAACATTGTGGCCCAACTCCCACTGTTAGCACCTGAGAGCCCTTGAGGCATAACACCTTTCTGCTCCTGACAGCCGTCCGTCTGGACAATGTGCTGAAGTGAACACTCCTTTACTTATGTCAGGTATTTTGTCACAGTGATGAGAATAGTAATACTGCAGGCAGGGATAGACACAAGTGCGCATTGCTCCATTGCAGTTTTGACCTATTCCATACACACATAATTCCATAGTTATCCTGTAGTTTTTATAGCTGCATAGAAAATTATCTGTCTGATTTTCTTCTCTTTAGCCTTCTGTCAATACTGTAGCCTGCAGGACGACTTTGCCCGGTTCCTCTATACAAAAATATCAGGCTCGATTAAATTTTACTTAACTGGCACCAGCATACTACTATATGACTGAAGCCTGTCCTAAGGGCAGAATGGTCAGATAAAAGAGAACAGTATTGAAATAGACGCTAATCCTCATGTAGATTACTTTGCCAAGTTTTTTCTCTTTAGCCACTGTAAGGCCAAGTGAACCATGGACAGCTGTGAAGTCATCTGAGAACAAAGCTTGTGTAGACGTTAGTAGATTTACCAGGCTCTTGCAGAGTTGTCTCACATCTAATTCAAGAACAGTTTTAGGACTGTCCGTTTAGTAAACTTTTCCAGCGATTTCAGCCAACTTGTCAGAATGAATTTCTTCATGTTTCATGAGCTAGTTAGTTACCTAATAGCTATACCAAGCATGCATGCCTAGAAATGTCACTTCTGGCTCTGGGTATCCATGGACTATTAAGAGGGAAGCTGACCAGCTACAGATGTAGATACGGTGTACGTAGAAGTTTACTGATCTTCCATTGTCACCATAAGAAGAAGCACCAGCAGGAGAATAAAGACACAGACTTATTCTTTATAGAGGCCTAGCCAATATACATGTGCAGAGTCTCAGCTACTCTAACCCAACAAATTCTACCTCTCTCCCACTCAGTCCTGGCAACCGACTCCTTCCTGTGTCTCGCTGGCAAATGCCCCTTGTTGTGTCTTCTTCAGAGACCCTCTCTCAGCCCAGAAGTCCTGCCTTTCCTCTCCTGCCTAGCTATTGGCTGTCAGGTTTTTATTAAGCCAACCAAAAGGTGAGAGAGGAAGAGTGGACAAAATAAGAGGCAGGTGATGAACCATAAGAATAACAATACCAAAGTCAGACAATACTAAGCTCTCTGCCAGCTTAGCAATCAGCAATTGAATATACAGATAGATCCTTCACAGAGTACAAAAAGATTACCCCGACCCCCAGGTGTTGCCAGTAAAAGTTCTCTGTAGGCTCTGGGTGGGAGCCATGGCCTTCAGTCTCCCAGCTTCTAAAGGTCACACATTTCTTCCTGCTCCCTCTTTCATCTTCAAAGCTGCAAACGGCAAGCCATACTGTTTTTATACTACTTCACTCTAATCTTTGCTGCCTTTACCTCCACTTTTAGGACTTGTTTGATTACGTTAAGCCCAGAATTGTTTCTGCAGGATTGAGTTCATCTTTCTTCATGATTATTATGCAATTAATTGATGTGTCTCTGTGTTTTGTTGAGGTGTTCCATGTTCAGGATCTAGGAAGAGATGTGAATGGGATTGTTGTAACTTGGTTAACTGACACTAATATTTGATCCTTGGTTGCATCACCCCAGAAGCCAAGCAGCAATGATTCTCACCTAACTTAATAATTTGCTGAAATCATCATTTTAACTTTTAATAATTTGTAGAGTTTGGTTTTTCTGTTTGTTTTTGTTGTTGGATTGTTTTGTTTTGGGTATGGTTCTAGGAATCAAACCCAGGAATTGTGCCTGAGCCTGGGAAGATAGAAAATTTCTAGGGACCGGAATTTCCTCTGTATTTAAAATCACAAGCCTTATAAATGACTATAATGCTCATAAGTAGTAATAAATGTATATTTCAATATGTTTTAATCCAACCAGTTTCTTTTAAATATTTTTGTAACTCAGAGATTGCATAGAATTTTTCAATTAAATATTAAGTAAATGAAATGATTGTTACCTGATATTCTAAATCATAACGATTATAAATCCCCTGAAAAATACAACTACAATAAAATGTAGTGCTATGAAAAAAGTCTAAACTAAAACTTAAAACAAAACAAAAAATCTATGCTGGGCATAGTGAGTCATTCCAGTATTCTTAGCACTAGCAATTTTTGCCAAGGCCAAGCCAAGGGCACCACCACTAAATTGAGGCCTGTCAAGGTTACATGGGTAGTGAGTTCAAGGTCAGCCTGAGCCAAGAGTGAAATCCTGTCTAAAGAAAACTAAACAGCAAAACTCAGTGCAGTATGATTTGTTATAAATTAGGGGTATGAGACAACTTGGCTAAATTCTGGGGTTTGCCTGAGAAGGACTAGTGCCTATTTGAGTTTCCTTTTCAGACAGAACACTGAGTTCTATATTTTTAAAAGTAACAGTGAAATCATTAATCCCCCTGTCCCTCCGCCAGTGATAACCATGATCAGAATGGTTTCCTTTAGGAAATAGAAAATAGTAAAATGTATTTAAAAGACTTTATAAAGCCATTTAAGAATTTTGCATAATTTCATCACTTAGAAAAATTTAGATTACAGAATCTCACTCAGATATTTAATTTACTGTATCAGGAGTCAGTGAGTAGTACAGGAGAAAAAGAAAGGAGTTTTCTCAAAAGCCATCAACTATGATAGAATCAGAGTTCTCTAAAGATATGACCTCCCATCGTGTTTAGTCTGTTTTGTCTGAGATTGGAATTGAACTTTGTTGCTTTGTTTTATCTTACTGTGATTTTTATCTTTCTGATTAGATTTTAAGAATTTATTTATGTTAGTATGAAAGTATAAAAATTCATTAAAATATGAGTTCCCGTTGCTTTTTTCAAAAAGGTTTCAAACAGGATAGTAACTTGTAATAACAGTAGACTTGCTTATCTTGATGAATACTTGGGCAATTTTTAAGATATCTTATTATTTTTTTTGGTTTTGTTTTGTTTTGTTTTTGGTTTGGTTTGGTTTTTTGAGACAGGGTTTCTCTGTGTAGCCTTGGCTGTCAGGGACTCACTTTGTTGTAGACGAAGCTGTCTTCAAACTCACAGAGATCTGTCTGCCTGCTAGAGTGATAGGATTACAGGCATGCATCACCACACCCAACTTGATACTCTATTCTTTGAAAATAATTATTTTGAAAAAAAAAATATTTGTGGTAAAAAAACAAATGACTGCTCTGAGGTTGCTTAACCATATCCTTTTACTCTGAGAAACTGGTTGCTTTCAGAATCACTATGCTCAGAGTGGGGGGACTGAACAGTTTCACTTCCATCTTCCTGTAAATTTACAGACTGAGCAGGTTGTATTTATGTATTTACGGATGTGTGTGTATGTGTGTGCCTGCGTGTGGACACATACACATACACCATCATTTATCCATCCATCTTTTTTTCTATCCATGTTTTTCTATCATCTATGGCTCTATCATCTATCTACCTAAACAATTTAAAAAGGAGACTGTGAACTTGAAAGTTTGTAGGGAGGAATGCAAAGGCGAGAATAATGTAATTATAATCTCAAAAATAAAAATAATTATTTTAAAATGTTTTTTCTATAATTTTTAGTAAATATCCTTCAACAAATGTAATTATTAAAATACATGAAATTTCTTAGGGTTCTCTTTAAAGGCTTATTTAATATCCCAATGTTTTATTTCTTATAATAGCACTTAGTTTTTTTTAAATACTGTGTCTTTCTACATAACCCCGGCTGTCCTGTAATTCACTATGTAGGCCAGGCTAGTTTCAAACTCAGAGATCATCCTGCCTTTGTCTCCCAAGTGCTGGGGTTAGAATGTGTGCCACCATGGCCAAATCAAATTTCTTAATTTTATGAGCGAGGACAAAAGTCCATCTTATTGCCTCTGCTTGGTAAGAGAGTGAACTTAGTGGACAACATAAACATTTTTGGATATCTGTGGATGAGAAATGAGATGTCATATAAAATACTGGTAATACATGAGGCTAATTAAGTACTTGTTTATGTACTGGATTTTTTTTTTTTTTGTCTTATATAACTTAGTGAGGTGGACAGTTCTTCCCAGTGATTTTATATATTATATATTTTACAAAATATATATCAGTGATATATATGCATATATATCATGTATGCTATTATCATCTCCTCTCCAACATAGGTATTATTATTGGTACTGCTTACAGATGAGCAAATTGAGCTTGGAGGGGTCAGCCATGATTACATAGGAGGTGGCAGAATGTCTGGTTCCAGAGAAGTCCTTAGCTCTCCTTCTCTATTATTTCTGTGGTTCATTCCAGTGTGTTATGTGAGAGAGCCCTTGGTAAGTATTGCTGCTCATCATTATTGTTGTTGGGTGGTAAGGATGCTTAAAACATGTTTTATAGCTGCAAAATTAAACCAGTTAGAAATTCATCCTTGTGCTTCTCTTTAATAAAGAAGTATTAACTTTTGCTCATCATATACAAAACTACAGAAAATAGAAGTTATGAATAGGCTCTTTATATAATACGGTAGATAATTTGCAAGTGGTAGGAAATTCATTGACTCTATTTATCAGCTTGGTAAATTATACTTGGTGTCTGTGTAATGTTGCCCTTTAGGTTATTTTACTCAGAAAAGTCTGAAAATTAAAGTTAAACTTCCTTCCTATACATTATAGTTGTAGGACTGTAGTTGCGAGTTACCTGTTTGTTCTGTAAAAGCAAATGAGCATAGCTTTGGGTATTCCCAATCCCTGAGGGTAGTAGAGACAATTGTAGCATCTTTCCTGTCAGCACAGACACTTGGCAAGTGCCTAGGAGGACAGATGACCTAAAGTGTGCAATGTGGACATCGAAATCCCCCAGAAACAAGCATATAGATCTGTTGTCCCTGAGGCCCACTGTAACACTGTTGTAAATCTTAAAAAAAAAAGTAATTTGTTGGTATTTGTGGGTCTCAAGGAAAAAGTGAGATTTCTGGAATCTATTTTTGAATTTGTCTACTAATGTGATACAAATGACATTTTAGCAGTTATCTTTCAAAGTAAAGACATTGGCAAGGTAATTACTTATTCTTATGGATAAGAAATACCAGTATACTTGGCCAAAAAGTAAAACGGTATATTTATTTATGATTTATTGCGATAAAGTTTGAAGTTTCTATTCTAACTATGTAAATAGCAACAAAGTCATTGTTAATATGAGGTTTCATAGTATTCAAAGTACTCCTTTATTTGACCCCTGGATAATCACAGAAAAGCCAGTTACCCCGCCGTACTCTACCCAACTTTTAACTGGGGTTCCAATAGTAACTACCATGATGGAGCCAGAACTAGTCCCCTTGGTCTCTTTTTTAGTATTACTTAAGGCCCTATGAACTATAACCAATTTAAATTATAACAAGCTTCTAGGAGAAGAGATGCAGCTGGTGATTCTCAAAAGCTGGTATCCAGTAGAAATGAAATGTGGCTACTGCTCATAATCTCTGAAGTATTGTGAGGTCTTCTTTAAGATATGCTGCTAGACTATCAAAGCAGATACTAAGCCTGATGGCCAACTGTTGGGCAGAGTGAATGGAGTCTTATGTAAGAAGTGGGAAATAGTAAGAGCTGGAGAGGACAGGAACTCCACAGGAAGAGCAACAGAACAAGAAAATTTGAACACAGGGAACTTCCCAGAGACTCATACTCCAAACAAGGACTATTCATGGAGATAACTTAGAACCCCTGCACAGATGTAGCCCATGGCAGTTCAGTGTCCAAGTGGGTTACATAGTAATGGGAAGAGGGACTGCCTCTGACATAATCTGATTGGCCTGCTCTTTGATCACCTCCCCCTGAGGGGGGAGCAGCCTTACCAGGCCATGTTAGAGGACAATGCAGCCACTTTTGATGAGAACTGATAGACTAAGATCAGAAAGAAGGAGAGGCGGACCTCCCCTATCAGTGGACTTGGGGAGGGGCATGCATGAAGGGGGAAAGAAGGTGGGATCAGGAGGGGAGGAGGGAGAGGCTTATGGGGGGGATACAAAGTGAATTAAGTGTAATTAATAAAAGTTAAATAAAAAATATTTTAAAAAAGATATGCTGCTAGAAGAAGCGTGTGAACTCTGTCATGCCCCAAGTATTAGTAAATCTAGGTTCAGTCTTTGAAAAGTTAATGTATAAACATGGGTAATCTTCATTAATTATGACTTAATTTTAATGTATTGGCTGCTACTTTTATTTCAGATGTTTATCGCAGGCTTCTCCCCTTTTAGGCACAATATTTAACACAATGGATCTCCCTCTCAAAGAATTATCTGTGAGTGAAGCAGATGTCTTAAGTATGGTTTTCTTAATGGAAAAATTTCCTGTTCTACAAAGTAAACTAGCTCTTGGAATTTTATTAATCTTGCTTCCTTTTTTAACAATAAGAAAGAAATCATAAGTATTAAAATGTATTTATTATTCTGGAATAAATAGAGTATAGATTTTGGACATATTCCATCCTAAACTCTAAAAGCCATGTGGATGAGTTCCCTGTAGAGTTTGACAGGTAATTAGTGGTGTGCATTGTGGAGAGGGAGATGACTCATGATTCTGGAATGAATCTTTTGACTCTCCTTGTCTCTATAGAGCATTGGCAGGGCTACTGCTATAATTAGGACCACACATCTAATTATAAACAAAACTCCATGTACAGTGGTTACCAGGAAGTAAGCTGTGCTTACTTTCAAGTTGGCAGGACTAATTTATAATAATAGTGTAAAATTTACTAAAAGTTAGGTTGCTTTTCCTTGAATGACCAGAAGGTTTAATTTAGAAGGAAAGTGGGTTATGTAACAGTAATATCTGTGGAAATCATGGTTATTAATTTTTAGGGCCTTTAACAGTTTTTTTTTTTTTTTTTTTTGCCATACTATTTCTACCCTTTTCTCCTCAAGAATTATGTGTCTTGTATTTTATGGTATGCTTATTAGGGAGTAGAGGAGATTTGGTTACAGGCAGGCATTTTAAAATTAGTTAGATTGCTTTTTAAAAGAAACTAGAGATATGGAAAAAATTACATTGGAAGGAGGAGAACTAGGAGGAATAGGAAGAAAAGAATGCTGTGCAGCCATGTCCCCATCGGAGAAGTCGCAGTGTTTGTGACACGTATGGTCTCATTTTCTGTCAGGTAGATCAGCACTTGCATGGTGTGTGCTTTCTGAAATTGTAAAAGCTCAGCTGAGACAGGGGCTGATTTAGTTAGCCAGTATGTAAGCTTGGTCAGTGGTCTCTGAGAGTCAGCAAAGGTGCTGGCTGTGTAGATTGTCGTGCAGAGCTGTAACCTAAACTTCTGTGTAGGATGGTCATATTTTGAGCCTCAGAGTTGTGGTTACCTGAAATGAAGTGAAAATTTTAAAACAGAGACCCATACAGATGAGCCCCTCCTCCCTTCTTACATTCAGAACTACACAGTTAAAATTTTAAATTTTAAGGACTAAAAAGGTACAAATAAAAATATAGAGATGTGTGGGAGCTTTTACCTGGGCAGTAGGGGATAGGAGGATGGGAGGTATATTTTCTTAACTTGGGCATAGTAGAAGTGTCACTAATGGTTTCTGTTTACCAGATGCTTTTAGAGAAGGGCAAGTGCTGTCTGTAGCCTCGGACTTCAGTTTGTCTTGGAGCCGCACCAGTGCTTGGGACGTGTGGTCTTTAAGGCTAGTTCCGAGCAGGTGAGGGTTAGAAGCAAAGTGTTTCTTGCCTTCCCCCCAACAGCAAGTTTTGCTTTGACTTTCTGTATCTGTTTTTTATTTCACTGGTTTCTGGTCTTTTATTTCCTCTTCTACTTTACTGATATTTGATTTACTAGTCTTTTTAGCTCCTTACGGTGAAAAGTTCTGTTACTAGTTTTGAACATTTTTTTTCTAATACATAGGCATTAAAAAACCCTAGAATTTTTGTCTTTTTACTATTTGCTTAAATTGTTTTCTAAATTCCTTTTAATTTTTTTGACCAATGATTGTTTGGAAGTTTTATTTCCCCAAATATCTAGAAATTATCTAATAATTTGCTGCTTGAATTTTTAATTGTTTTCATTGTGATTATAGAACAAAGACAAAAGACCATTTCCTGGGCTGGGGCCAGTGATGTAGCTTATTGGTAGAGCCTGTGTTTAGCATGGGTGAGGCCCTGTGCTTAATCCCTACACTACTAATGCTATTATCAATAATAATAATAATAATAATAGCAGTATATAGTTTTCTGAAGTTTACTGATTTTTTTAAATTCCATTTTGCCAAGTGCTCCATGTATATTCTGCAGTTGTTTGCCTCAAAGTTGTATAGATGTGAGTTAGGCAAAATTAGCTGATGGTCCTTTCAGTACCCTCCTTGACCTGTTGCCTTCTTGTCCTATGAATTATGAAGAGAAAGGTGATAGATTCTTCAGCCATGATGATTGGTAGTTCTTTTGCTTTTTGAATTTCATTTTTCCTGATGGATTTGGAAACTCTGTAATTAGGTATATGTATAACTAAGAGGGGTATGTTACTATACTGGATTTTTATTAAATTTCCATGAAGTTTGTTAACCTGTCCGTGTCTTTAAATTTAAAATGTGCCTTATATACAGCATTTAATTGAATTCAGTTCACCATTTAATCTGTTTAAAATTAACATAATTGTGTATGAGGTTAAGCTTACCATTTTATCATATTTTCGTCTACTCTTTTGCTTTTGTTTCTGATAATGTATTCTCTATTTCTTCTATATCATATCTTCTGGGTCAATGATTATTTTTTTGTATCTATTTTATTTTCTTTAGTATTTTTTAGTTTTTATTTTATATTATTTAATTTTAGCATTACTCTTATATTATTTTAATTTTATATAATTTAATTTTAGTTATCTTCTATTAACTATATATTTCTAATAATTTTTTCAGTCTTGTGTGGCTAATAGGATTCATTTTTAACTCATTCAAGTCTATGTATACAATATATTCTCATTCTTTTTATTCAACCTCTTCTTTATTTGTGCCATCACGCCACTTACTTTCCCAAAGTTCCTCTGCAGCTTTTATTTACGTTTTACAGATATCTACAATGTTATTTCTTACTTTGAACATATTTTAAGGAAATGATAGATTAAATTTTAATTTTTTACATATAATCATTTTTGCTATATGTGTTATCACATTTTATTTTGATATATTATCATATTTTTTCTATAATATATGTTTCCCCCTTCCTATCTATGTAACATGTCTGATAAAACTTTTATTTATTCTAAGTTGTCTGCTCTGAAATTTTTTATAGTGTAGAATTGCTTGAGATGAATTTCGTCAGATTTCATCTATGGAGAAAGTGCCTACATACTATCGTTCTTTCTGAAGGCTGTTGTTACTGAGGATGGGATGCATAGTTGATGTCATAGTTTTACTCTTAGACTACACTGTTTTATGGCCCACCTATTAAAACTAGTGTTGTTTTCTCTTAAAGATAATGTGCCATTTTGAGGCTTCCTTAAAGAGTTTATGCTTCTCTTTGTTTTAGGCAGTTTGGCCATGATGTGTCTAGTATGATTTTTTTTTAATTTATTTTCTTATGGATACACTCAACATTTTGGATTTTTAAAAAACTAAACAGGAAAATTTTAACTAGTCATTTGTGTCTCATTTTCACATGTATTTTCTGGGGCTTTTGTTAACTTACATTACAGTATTTGATATTAACCTACAAGTACCCAAAGGAGTATTCATTTTTCCTCAACATTTTATCCCTTTGTTTCTTAAATTGGTAATTTTTAATGGCCTGTCAAATTCATGTGGCTTTCCCCACTTTCCAGTTGCTGTTAAGTCCATTCATTGATTTTTTTTTTCATTTTTAATTATTGGACATTTTAGTACTGTGGTATTGTCCAATTGTCTATTTTGACCTTCTCCAAACTCTCTTTCTGTCTGTGTGACAGAGAGTGTGTGTGTGTGTGTGTGTGTGTGTGTGTGTGTGTGTGTGTGTGTGTGTAGGAAAGGGACTGTAAGAGGCCAAAGGAAGATGCTGTGTGCCCTTTTTGCTGTGCTGGCAGGGTTCACCTGTCTTCTCTGCCCAATGCTGGGGTTCCAGGAATACAGGATCACACCACCTATTTTACTTGGGTGCTGGAAATTTAAACCCAGGTCTTCATGTTTTTGTAACTTACCCATTGAGCCATCTCTCCAACCTCTGGTCCCTTTAAATAGTTTCAGTTTTTCTGGTGAAATTCCTATCTGTTCACACAGTCCTCTGTTTTACTTTTTAAAGCCCCTTTCCTTTATTCTTTGGAACGTATTTGCAGCAACTGCTCTAAAGTTAAGTAGTGCAGCAACTGACTTGTTTTCTAATGGGTTATATTTTCTTGTCTCATTGAATGACTAGTGATTTTCTAATTACACTTTGGACAATATTGAAGAAATATTGTACAGTTTGTTTTTTTTTTTTTTTTAATTTTTCCATGGAGTGTTGGTATTTTCAAGGCGGCTTAGTTTTATCTCAGGGTGGATTCTTAGGTCTTTCGAACTTGGCAAGACTCGTTCTCAAATTTGTTTTCTCCTGTGGGTTTCCTTAGGGCTTGGGTGTACAGTGGGCCTTCCTTGAGGGTGTGACTTCTGCTCCCTGGTGTTTCAAGTTGACGCCAGAGGTACAATGAGTTCTCTTTATTGTGGCTGGGGTGTACTTCCCTGTGTTGCTTGACCTCTGGTACTTAAGTTTCCTTTCAGGGATATTGTTCCTCTCTTTTATGAGCCTGTGCTGATATGTGCTGAGTTTGGCAAAGGGCTCCCAGGGAATCCTGTGCAAGCCTGTGTGGTCCCTTGTACTTAGTTCTTTTTCTCTACTGACCCAATCTCTGTCTACCGGCCCTGTTCTAGTTGGACTCTAGCTTGTCATTCTACTATTGGAAAATTGTCCCAAGGCAGAGAACCAGTGTTATTTGGGGCTCATTTATGTAAAATAAAGGTCACAACCTTGTGACTTAGATAGAGGAAAGAATTCACCAAGAAAGGAAAATGCAGAAGTGGGTTTATTAGATGTTCTGTGGTAAAACTTGCAGTGGACAAGAGAGCAAAGAGAAACTGTCTGGAAGCACTTAAGGGGCCGGTTTTTATGGAGGTGGGGTTTCTGGTGGGCAGACAAGCAGTATTTCAGTGTCACAGTGCTCTGAAAACTTGTAGTTGGGCCTTATTGTGCTTATCAACAATCTGTCCTGTAAGCAATGATGGTCTTGCCCTAAGTCAAAAATGGATCAGCATAACTATTTATCCTTAATTTACATTCATACTCACCTCTTTTTTTCCCCTTAGAGGTCACATTCTTTATTTGTCTGTTGTCTAGTATGTGAAAATACTTGCTTCATTTGTGCAGATGAATAGTAGATTAAAAAGTATAATCTTGTGCTGAACTAACTAAACTTCAACAGTTTAGCACCAGCAACAGTTTTGTCTGATTGGAACAGCAATTTTAATGTTTTGAAATGAACTTTTACTGTTTGGTAGGTAGCTTATATATAAAAAACAAAAGCAAATCTTCTTTCCCTCCCTTCTTTTTTTCTTCCTTCTATGAGGTCTTGCTGTGTTTTCTATGCTAACTTTCTGTCCCCTGGGGTGATCTACCTACCTCAGCCTTAGAAGTAGCAGGACCAAGAGGTGTATGCCAGCCACTGCACTCAGCTCGGAATAATCTTGATTTTTCCATGGCTGAATCATTTCTCCATGATCTTGCTTCCCATGTCCAGCTTTTTCACAGAATAAACACATTGAGTTAGAAGAACATTAGTGGAGCTTCTGACTAGAGTTAATAGTCTAGAATATATTATGTAAATAAATGATTTTCCATGTTTCAGCATTTGGCTTTATAGCAGTAGATCAAGGGGAAAGGGTGTCTCAGAAGCAGAGCAGTGCTTATTAACTCTTACAGCCTTGTTTGAATAGAGCAAGCCTTGTATCTGCCCAAGTTTTGTTTAGGCTTTGAGAAGGGAGGGGGGATTTGGCATGTTAATTTAAAAATACGTACTATTTCATTTTCTTAGAAAATGAGATGGCCATTTAAAAGGGGTTGTATCTGTAGAAAGTTTGCTTCTTTTAATCCATGTCTCGTGCTATGTCATTTGTCTTGGTTTGCATTTTGTCCTGACCTCCAAACTGTACCTCAATTGAGCATTCTCTTGCCAGCACCTACTTCCCTTAGCCTCTTAACACATCCTCCCTGCATGTGAAGCTCTAGAGTCAGGACTTGCTTCTTCTATGTTTTGATTATTATCTATTTTTCTACTTTAATAGTGGTAGAATACACATTTTCTTTAGGCCTGTTAAGCGCCGGACTGTGTAAATGTCTCAGCTGTACCTGTTCTTGGGTCAGCACTCCCTGATCCTCTTCTATGGGACTTATCTTTTATTATTCTTCTCAGATAGCGTTACCTTCTCCACTCTTGCCTGTTGTGCTGGGAATTTGGAGTTGTACCTCCTGTCACTGAGGACACAGGCTGTCTGCATCTCCTCTGGGATGCCACTCTTCTCAGTCTTTTCCTCCAGTTCTTAGGCTCAGAGGAAAAGTGTCTGGCTTAGTTAGGGTCGTCCTCCTTGGAGCTCTTGTGACCTCTCGCAATCCATCTTCAATACGGTCCTTGGGCTTTCCCTCAGCTCTTCCTCCACTTCAACATTTTATCTTTCTTTTTCTTTTACATGCAATGCATGCTTAACTTGCTTCCACCTTAAACATAGACTAACAAAAACAAGAGGATTTAACTTTTCTACCTACTCCAAATTTTTAAAAACATTAATCCTGTTTTTCCTTAACAAATAGCCATGTACTTTGAAAGAACAGTGCACAGTCCTTCCCTTGCATATTATTTCCTTGGGAAACTTGCCTGGGGCCTGCATTCTCATCTTTCTACTGAAAGCATTATCTTAGAAGTTCCTGTTTTGCTTTTTTTTTTTTTTTTTTTTTTTTTAGTTGCCAAATACAGGGACTGAAAGGGGATTTCTAGGCCCTGGTTTACTTGACCTTTTTAATACATTTACTATCAGTCCCTTTCTTTATGAAACCTTAGTGTTGGTTCTGGGCATGCTCTTCTCCTGATTTGCTCATTCTGTTCTTTCTTACTTTCCTATGTTGCCCTACTTCCTCTGTCCCTTCTTAGAAACTGATACTCTCTGACTCTTGTCTCCCTTTCAGTGGTTTCAGCCACCTGTGTGATTTAAATTATGATTTAGTAATCTTACTCATCCATCTGTATCCTTCTTTTGAGCCCAAGATTCCTTTTGACAGTCTTATAAAATCATGATGTCTGCATTATAAGGTAAGGAGACTGAAACTAAAAGAATAAGTTAAGAAAAGAGCTAAGATTCAAACATTCATCTGAAAATGAAAGTGTAATTTCTATATTATGCTGCTACTTAAATATTTCTAAGCATATTAAATATATCATGGTCCATATGCTATACTTACTGCTTTCATTCATGAGTGGGGGTGGAGGGAGGGGCTGCAGGAGTGACACAGAGAGTCAGGGAGAAAGATGAAGAAAACTACAGAGAGATAAATGAAAATCTGTGTTCTGAATCTCAGGATCTGATTTTCCTTCTTTCAGTTTTCCTGGCCAGAGTGTATTTGTAGGACTTGATAGATGTGAATTTCCCTCTTTGTCTCCACGTGACTGGCCCATCCAAGCCAAAGGAGTATCACTGTACATTTTACATCTGTCATATGACTAGTAGCATCTAACCCTACCCCACCTCCTAGGACTTCTTTACTTGGACTGCCGTGATCCAGACCCATTGCTTCCAGATTATCAGACCTGAACAACTAGAGTGTCTTGTTTTTGTTTTTATTCAGATTTTTTTATTTAGATGTTTATTGAAACCTTTAATCCATTGCTAAAATTATGATTATATAAAAAGAATTATTAGAAAAGTTTAAAAAGATATGTAAAAATAATCATTTTAATTAACATTGAATCCAACAGACATAAAATTACTCTTTCCAATTGTAATAAAAGGTTTTAGAAGCTAATTTTATATGACTGTCCTGTCATAGAAAGGTAATAAACATTTTGCAGATTGGCTCTGGTCCAAAAGCATTGAGTCTAGGCACAGCGTCTAAGGGATAGAAATGTTTTCAGTTTTCTTAGATTATAGCCACATGGATATATGTTATTTAGTAGTGAAAGTATAACTAGGAGTTTTTGGGTTACAGACAGCATCTGTGTGTAACTTTGGAAGGCTTGAGAAAACTCTGCTTCTTGGCTATAGTGATGGTTCAGCCAGTAAGGACAGGCTCACAGACAAAACAGCAAGAAAATACACTGTTTCTTTAGGATACTGTTTGTTTGTTTGTTTGTTTTTATTTTTCAAATGTGAAAGCTTTATAATATGAATTGTTATATATCAAGCTACTTATACTTACTAAGAAAACACATTTGTACTCCAGTTAAATTAAATTATACCTTTACCATTTATATATATACATATGCAACTTTCCTTTTTGTTTCTTTTATTTTTGAAAAGGGAAAAGAGGAAAATGATATATTAAAAAGGATTCTGCTTTTTTTTTAAGAAGGAATAAGTCCATTTACAGTATAGAGTAACCTTGTAATTATGCTAAAATTAAAGTGTATTTACATAAGAATTAAGACATTAAAAAAAACAGGTTTAAAATGCTGTCTTTTGATTGGCCTGTAATAAAAGGTTTTCCCAGGTTGGTATTTAAATGGAGATGATTATATACATCAAAATTGTGTGCTTCTAATATTCAGTATAATATAGCAGCAGATAATTTGGTTTGCTTTATTACTGGAAGAGTAAAGTTCTATGTAGATATTAATCTGGTGAGGTGCTTAATAATAAAAATGTTATCTGCATTTTTGGCAGAGCGCTGACTGGCCAATTCTCAGATTTGATGCAGAAAGGACAGGGTAAATGATCAGCTGTTACATATTCCTTGGCTTTAAACAAATCGTGTCTAAGCAGTTGTGCTGGCTAATTTTTATGTCAGCTTGACACAAGGTACAGACCTCTGGGAAGAAGGAATCTTAATCAAGAGAACACCTCCACAGGACTGGCCTGCAGGCAAGTCAGGAGGGTACATTCTTGGTTGGTCATTGATGTGAGAGGGAATGCCATTGTGGTTAGTGCCATCCCTGGGCAGGTGGTCCTGGGATGTGTAAGAAAACAAGCTGAACAAGTTAGGAGGGTCAAGCCAGGAAGCAGCACACTGCATCTCACCTCTCTGTCAGTTCCTGCCTCCAGGTTCTGCCCAGCTTCTCGTAGTGATGAGTGTGACCTCAGAGTTGTAAGGTAAATGCCTTCCATCCCAAGTTGGTCATGGCGTTTATCACAACAGTAGATCCCTAAGACAAAAGCCAGGCTCAAAATGGATCCTAGGTGGTTAATGGGAATGCTCTAATATTAAGCTCTGGCGTTACCCAGTGATAGACATTTACTGAATTAACCATGCTGACTAGAGCTCATATTTGTCTACATGAGGTGAGTGAGGCACTTAAGGAACATCTCATCTCACAGGAGCTGAAATACATCAGAAAGGTTAAGAATTTACTAAAGGCTTACAAACAATTTTTAATATTTCAATGTGAGATTGCATGAATGAAATAACCCCTTTGGTGGTATGAGTGAGAAATGACCCACATGGGCTTATGTATTTGAACATTCGGTCCCCACTTGGTGGTGCTTTGGGTGATTATGGAAACCTTAGGAGGTTGAACCTTGCTGGGAGAAGTCTGTCATCATAACATGCTTTGAGTTTATAGCCTAACCCCACTTCCTGCTTTCTCTCTCTGCTTCCTGTGTTTGGATGGAAATGTGATCAGCCAGCTTCTTGTTCATGTAGGTATGTCGTCATATGTTACCTGCTAAAGTGGCTTAAGCCTGTGGATCCAAAGCCAACAAAGAGACCCCCAAAAACTTTTCTTCAAGTTGATTTTGTTCTTGGTGTTTATCACAATAACAGAAAGTAACTTTTAATACAACCCCAAACAAATAGCCATTAAAACCAACCATCACAGGCAATGGAAACAATATTGGAAGCTTAGAAAATTAAATAATAAAAAACAGGATATTGTACCCACTGTTCTCTATAAACACCATTAACAGGGGATGGGCAGGTGAGCACTTGCTAAATCTATACCTATAAATGAGTAGAAGTTTTATTCAGAGGAATCTTTTTAAGGTAGCATAATTTTATTGTCGTTGTTGTGACTGGGTTTCTCTGTGCAGCCTTGGCTGTACTGTACTCGCTTTGTAGAGCATGCTGGCCTAGAGCTCACAGGGATCTACCTGCCTCTGCTTCCCAGAGTGCTAGGATTACAGGCATGCACATAATTTTTACCAATTTCAGAGTAGAGAAGTAGAAATTGGTTGGCCATCTTACTCGAGTTCCTATATCAGAAGTACACAAAAGTGGGAATGACGGCTTACTGGTAAAAGGAAATGAGTTTTCTTGATTCATGTTCTAGTGAGTTTAGTTATCCAATAACAGCTGTGTATCAAACTGAAATGAAGGTAAAAAGAGGAAATCGTGGCATCCAGACAGAAGGAACTAAGGAAAAAGGGCCTGTGGGAAAGAGAATTAATCTGACTTTCTCACAGATGTAGAACAGTGTGCTATGGCCTGAGCACTCCCCAAACTAGTGTGATTGGTGCTTGTAGGATCTGATCAATGCACACAAGTCACTAACTAATTTCCTGAAATTCATGCCTAGAAGGGAAGGAGTCTGCTTTTAAGAAGCTGTAGTGTTGCTGGGTGTTGTGGCACACACCTGTAATCCCTAGACTCGGGAGACAGAGGCAGGCAGAGCTTTATCAGTTCAAAGCCAGCCTGCTCTACAAATCCAGGACAGCCAAGGCTACACAGAAAAGCCATGCCTCAAAAAGACAGGAAAAAAAAAAAAAAAAAAGCTGCAATATAATTTGGGTACTGTGGTCTTCTTTAAACTTTATCCTAATATTAGCAGTGCTTTTATTTTGTGAGTTATGAGTTATCATTGTTTACTCTTTATTGAGAAATATATTTTTCTGGATATTAAGTAGTTAATATCAGTTTTATCCTACTGATGATGAAATAATATTTTTAAAAATTTCATTTCCGGATACCAAATTGTTAAGAGCCATTCCCTTTTGTTAAATGAACATGAGTCAGATGATGCAGTACATTAATGAGAATATGAAATTTTAAAATAAATTTTTTAGACCTGGGCTCAAATATATAATTAAATATCTGTATAGCTTTGAAATCAAATTAATCCATTTCTGTTTGTTTTTTCATGCCTTAATTTTAATTTATGCCACTTTATAGGACTGTTGTAAAGATTGGAAATGATAACTGTAAAGTGCCTTGTGAAAACAACTTAAACGTGATTTCAATTTGTTAAACTCTTGAAATCTCTTAAAAGGTGTGATTTTGAATGCAAAATATTGAATATGCTAATACTGAGTTATTGATAGATATATAGTATTATTTATCCCTTTGTCTCTTGAGACCTTTCTCTTCAGTGATTGTTGGCAGGGTGTGTGGTTGTAGCTTAGAAAAGGTCCTACCACTTTCCTGTCTCAGGATATGCTGGCACTCATGGTGTTTGTTCTGTTTTTAAAGGTGGGAACTGTTGTACTTGTGAATGCTACAGAAGGGTAAACTGTAGTTTGACCTGTTTTTTAAGTTGTTTTGTCCATGTTACTATTTCTTGCTTACCAAAATTTCATAAGTACTTTTCTACTTTCAGCTTACTATGGGGTGGAAACATTTTTCTCCTGAGAAAAACAATAGCCCTTTCTCTTGATGAGCCTAGAAGCAAGCAGACCAGTTTGTGATTTACCTGAGGGAGAATGGAACTCAGGAGGAAGGAGACCTGTACAGGTCTTACAACCTGGTTTGCAGTATTTGGTCAAGAATTCTGGGCTTCTGGTGTCCAGACCCAGAAGAAAGACACTGAGTACATTGTCTTTGATCCCACTGACTCCTAACTGTTCAGGGATGGCCAGAGTGATATCCTCTAAAGGCAAGCCAGGGATTCAGGGTGTTTAGTAGGCCTGTATTAAGAAAAGTACTATGAAATCACAGTTGTTTAAAAAAAATTAATATACTTTTATTATTAAAAGAAAAAATAAAATAAAATATATATCACACACCAAAATTAGCCAGGCCTCAAGCCTATATACATCTGAGTAAGCTTCTATGCAGGTATAATAGCCATTTTTTTTCACTCAGATATATTTTTATGTATTTAGTGACCATCAACAATGAAAAATCTGTGACAGAATTATAACTAGAAAAACAATTATCTTTATACCCTCTTTCTTTAATATTAGCCTACTTAGTAATTTTTTTTGTTTTTGTTGTTGATTTTGAGTAATGTCTGTAGTGTGCTTTTTTTATACATACTTGAGTTTTTAATGAATAACCCAAAAATTCCATAAAGCCTCTATTTAATTCAAATAGCTTTAAAATGGAAATAATTCTTAGTGATTAAAAAATCAGGTGAGTAAAAAATCAAGTTTTGTGTTTCCAAGAAGCATTGTATTATGAGCTTTCCACCACTTTGGTCTTATCTTTTTGTCTTAATTTTGTAGATCGACTTCAGCTTCCAAGGAATATGATTGAAAATAGCATGTTTGAAGAAGAACCAGATGTGGTAGATTTAGCCAAAGAACCTTGTTTACATCCTCTGGAACCTGATGAAGTTGAATATGAGCCCCGGGGTTCAAGGCTGCTGGTGCGAGGTCTTGGTGAGCATGAGATGGATGAGGATGAAGAGGATTATGAGTCATCTGCAAAGCTGCTGGGCATGTCCTTTATGAACAGAAGCTCAGGACTTCGGAACAGTGCAACTGGCTACAGGCAGAGTCCAGATGGGACTTGTTCAGTACCCTCTGCCAGGACCTTAATTATCTGTGTTTTTGTCATTGTGGTTGCTGTCTCTATAATCATGGTGATTTATCTACTGCCTAGATGTACCTTTACCAAAGAAGGCTGCCACAAAACTAACCAGTCAGCAGGCCTAATCCAGCCAATTGCCACAAATGGGAAATTGTTTCCGTGGGCACAAATTAGGCTTCCCACTGCCGTCATTCCTCAGCGCTATGAACTCAGCCTACATCCAAACCTAACATCAATGACATTCAGGGGCTCTGTGACAATTTCACTTCAGGCTCTTCAAGCCACATGGAATATCATTCTCCATAGCACAGGACATAATATTTCAAGAGTGACATTTATGTCAGCAGTTTCAAGTCAAGAAAAACAAGTTGAATTCCTGGAATACCCATATCATGAACAAATCGCTATTGTGGCCCCTGAACCCCTTCTAGCAGGGCACAATTATACCTTGAAGATAGAGTATTCAGCAAATATATCTAACTCTTACTATGGGTTTTATGGCATCACCTACACAGATACAAATAACGAGAAAAAGTATGTAAAACTCCGAAATGGTTCTTGTTCTATGCTCTTCTGCATGTAACTTCTGAAATGGAGATCCTTTGGCATAGAGGTTTTATATTTAGAAAGTTATGTGCAAAATAGAATGGTAATATGGAAGAATATACTTCTCTTGGGCTTTTCATGTTTTATGAGATGAGTATTAATTGCCTTCCTTCCATGAAGCTACAGGAGGCAGAGTTGGGGATATGGGCTATTTTTCTGACCTGAAGGGCTTTAAGGAGTTGGAGAAAGAGGGTGTGAAATGTGGCATACTGAATATATCATTCTTAGTGTCCTTAATCTTTACTGGTTTACTTTTAAAAAAACTACTTTTATTTTATGTGCATTGGTGTTTTGCCTAGGTATATGTCTATATGAGATATCAGATCTTGGAGTACAGACAATTGTGAGCTGCCATATGGGTGCTGGGATTTGAACCTGGGTCCTCTGGCAGAGCAGTCAGTACCCTTAACTGCTGAGTCATCTCTCCAGCCCCCTGGTTCTTTTAAAAATGCTAGTTTGAGTGTGGAAACTTTAAAAGTGTAGGAAAGTATCCACCTCAAAAAAAAAAAAAAAAAAAAAGGTGAAGCTGGGCAGTAATGGTACACACCTGTAATCCCAGCACTCAGGAGGCAGACGCAGGCCGATCTCTGAGTTCAAGGCCAGCCTGTTCTAAAAAGCAAGTCCTGGACAGCCAGAGCTACACAGAGAAACCCTGTCTCAGAAAAAAAAAAAAAAAAAAAAAGGTGGTGGGAGGGACAAAATATAAGAGTATTCCACAGCCTATTTGAATCATACTCTGAAGTTTAATCTTCATGGTCATATCATAACTGAATTTTATTAAAGACGTTGTGTATATTTCTATAGAATATTTGTATATAATGATAGTGTCATGTCTCATCTGTGCACTATTTGTATGTGTTTTATTTTTTTTATTTTTTTTTATTATTATTATTTTTTTTTTAGTTACATTTTGTTAACTCTGTGTCCCAGCTGTATCCCGCTCCCTCATTCCCTCCCCAACCCCACACTCCCTCCCTGGTCTCCTCCCTGCCCCTTTCCAAGTCTACTGATAGGGGAGGACCTCCTCCCCTTTCATCTGACCCTGTTTTATCAGGTATCTTCAGGGCTGGCTGCAAAGTCCTCCTCTGTGGCCTAGCAGACTGCTCCTCCCCGGGGGGGGGGGGGGTGTCAAACAGCCTGCCCTTGAAATCCTGTTAGAAATAGTCCGTGTTCCCCTTACTTTGGAAAACCCATGGGCCACATCCGAGCAGAAGTTCTAGGTTATATCCATAGATGGTCCTTGGTTGAGTGTCAGTCTCAGAAAAGACCCTGTGCCCAGATATGTTTGGTCCTTGTAGAGCTCCTATCCTTTCCACATCATACTAACTTCTGTATGTGTTTTATGTTAGCAGAGAATGCTCTTATAATACTCTGTAGACCAGTTTAAGAAATACTGACACTGGCCATTTGGCTAACATATATTAATATATTCTTATTGTTATGTTCAGTGTTTCAGAGATTTTTTTTTCAATTTATTGAAAGAAAAAATAATCTTAAAAGAGTAATTTCACCAACTGAAAATAAAAACGTTAGTTCTTTTTTCTCCACCCAAGACATGTTTAATTAGCCATAGAATGGCCATTTTCAGGGTAGGTATGGTGGCATATGCCTTTAATCCCAACACTCAGGAGTCAGAGGCAGGCAAATCTCTGCGAGGCCAGCTTCTACAAAGTGAGTTTCAGGACAGCCAAGGCTACACAGAGAAACACTGTCTTGAAAAAAATCAAAGAGAGGTATGTATGTGTGGCATTTTCTTTCTTAGCTTTTGTCAATGGAAAAAATTATTTCTCTTCTTTCTTAGTCAAAGTACTAAACAGATTTCTAATACAAAGCTGCAGCACTCTGTTGAAAATTAAGAATCAAAAACTGCTGTAATTTTCTTTTTACATCAAATTCTGTATCTGTTTTTCACATACATTTGAGAATTTTACACTGATAATTTAAATTTGAAACATGGTTAGATTTTTGCAACTACTATGAATGTCAGATAAATTATTTTTTTCACTTTTTAAACAAATATCTTGCAGTCTGTATATTTTAGTTGTTGATTATTTAGTTGAATGATTCTCTAAAACTGATCACAAATCTGTGATTGAAATAGTAGCCTTGGAGATTTTAGCTTTAGTTCTTGGTTTGTAATCGCTATTATCCCTAGGAAATATAGTATTTAATACCCTATTTGCATTACACATTTTATATGTAGAATGATCAACATATATAGATAGAGATGATGTGTAGGTAGATAGACACACACACACACACACACACACACACACACACACACACCACTCACGTTATGAAACAATGACTTAGATTTTGAGGTCAGCCTGCTCTACAGAACAAGTTCCAGGATGGCCAAGGCTACACAGAGAAACTCTGTCATGAAAAACCAAATGAATGAATGAATGAATGAAATGGTGAGTTAATAATGGAAACAGGACTCCGAGAGACGGCTCAGAGCTATCTCATCTAATCTGGTTATTTCCTGGAAATTTTGGACCTTTGCTACATAATGGGAAAAATGATATTGTACAGTAGAATCCAGTGAAATTTAGTATGAGCATATGTAAATTCTTGGCATGGGCTGGATTGAGTTATGACACATGCTAGAAAAATGTGGGTCCTTGAAAGTAAGAATTCGAATTTAAAATAATATCTTAAACTGAAATTTTGGAACAAACAGACTCTAAGTTTAGTTACCTGCCTGTTAAAGTGAAGACCCCACATGATTGTTTCTTGATAAAGAATAAAGTTTAGATTATTCTTACCTTCAGGATATCTGAAAACTATTAATCCTAAGCAATTTTGTGTATGCCTTACAATTTTGCTTTATTTTGACAGAGATTTTTATTCTACCCCCACTACAGTTAGAATAAGTATTTAAACTGATAAAGTGATTGGGGGATGCATTCCTTGTAGCTTGGAAGGCATCTATTCTCATCACTATGCCACCAGTGCTATAGTTGCCTGGAAAATCACAATGTCTGTAAATGTCATATGCTTTGAATAGACACTGCTTGTGGTCAGGAAACTTTACCTACTTTCCACACTGTTACCAACGTAATCTATGCCCATTCTTGTCTTTGCACTTGTTTCTGCTAGTAGAGGTGTTCATGATGGCCTTTGGTGTACAGTCCTTCCACAGTTCTTGTTGGTAACATTTTGAAGATCTTCTTTATCTGGCCTTTGTTTTCTCTCACAGCCCTTACTTTCCTATCACGGTGAACTCTATTCCCTAAAACTAAGGATAACAGTAGCCAGTACTTATTGGGAACTAAAGTGCTAGAAACTGCTCAAAACACTTTATATTTCTTTAGTCTTCTACCCTGTCTCAGTAAGAATATATTCACTAATATATTCACAATACCAAGAAAAAATATGCGTAAAGTAATAATAGTCTCACAGGGCTGACAGGTAGCAGAGAGGGAACTCAAACCTCTTCACTGCACTGAACTACTTTCCTAGTTCACACTTCTTTTCTTTTACACATTATTTTGGCCAGTGCTTGGGATTCTCTTGCTCAACTCTCAGCTAATTCCTGTCTTTAAATAGGCTTGAGGAAATGTTGTAACAAGTGTTTCTGAAAGAAAACGGTCACAAGGAAAGAATAGGCATCAGATATTTAGAATAAAGTATCTTCAAAAAGTAACCCTCTCAAAGATTTGTGTGAGATAGTTGTTACATTGCTTTAATAATAATTTAAGGAATTTTTTAAAATTTGCTTGTTTTATCTTAGAATGTTAGTATCTATAGTCAGGTGTGATAGAATGCACTCACAGTCCCAGCACTTGGGAGGTAGAGGCAGGAGGATCAGAAATTCAAGGTGTGTGTGTTGGGGGGATTGTAGATAGTGAATATGAGGCCAATTTGGGCTATTTGAGATCTGATCTCAAACAGAGAACATTATGATGTCACTTTTTTTCCATAAATAGCTCGCCTAATTTGAGTAATAGGGATATAATTAAACTGTTCTGTTTATTAGGTAAGAATGTTGGCAGTGGGTGACCAAAAGGAATGAATGTTAGAAATAGCATGGAAATATGACATGAAGTTAATTCTGCCTTTCCTGGGCCCAGCCTTATCAGAAGGCATGGTCATTTTAAGTATGGGATAAAGTTGTAGTTACCTAGTATTAGTAATATGCATATATATAAAACCACCTACATAGTATACAAATGTTTTGTTTTATGTAAAGTTTTCCTGGATTCTTACAAAACCCTGGACTTGGTGCAGGTAATCATATCCCAGTCATAATATATAATATACAAAACTGAGATATAGGTTATAGACTTAACAGAATCATAAGGTTAATAAATGTAGACTCCAAACCCAATTCCCTCTTTCCTGTTTATCTTCTAAAAGTGGAGTCTAAGGACTGAGGAACAGAAGGTGCCAAGACCAGAGTGCCTGTGGCTGGTGTATATAAGCTGGTAAAAGAAGGGGGCTTAAGAATCTATCATTAGCCCTTGCTTTTTTTTTTTTTTTTTTTGGTGGGGGTGGCTTTTCACATGACCTGTAATTCAGGACTTCTGTAAGTATTACAGTCTTAACTGCTGCTGTTGTGGTGTGGAAGGGAGAAAAACATTTCTGATCATCTCTGAAAAAGAGAAAAAGGAAAACAGAACACTGTTAAAGAACAACTTTTTTTATTTTCATGAAAATGCATGTTGTAGATTTGAGATGCAGTGTTGCAAACCCATATGCCTAGTAGCAAATAATGACAATCCTCCCTATGGACCCTTTAAGAGCCTGCCTTTGTGAATCCCACCACGCCCAGCAGCTGCCACAGCATATAGACGCATGCTGCCTTCTTGCCTTGTGCTGTCCTCTTTCTCAAGGGCACTTTTCAGTTCTATACTTTAGCAGGGATTCTTGGTACTCGTTTCTTTACAGTGTTCAGCTTCAGCAGAATTTGTTTCATGCCATTTGATCCCACTAATGTGCTTTCACTGTTAGGATACGATTTGAAGCCTATTAGAAAATTCTGTCCACTCTAGTCCTCTGCCTGCCTTAGTTAATCGTGGGTCCTTTAAAGTCTGAAATTGTAATGTATTTGTTTCTATGCCTCCGGCAGTTGGCAGGGTGTCCTGTCGAGTAGTAGGCACTCCATAACTGTGGCATTGCATATGCATTTGTTTTTAGGTACTTTGCAGCAACTCAGTTTGAACCTCTGGCAGCGAGATCTGCTTTTCCTTGTTTTGATGAACCAGCATTTAAGGCCACTTTTATCATCAAGATCACAAGGAACGAGCACCACACTGCGTTATCAAATATGCCTAAGGTACTGTGACATGAAGGTAAAATCTTTGGATAGATCTCTTATCTCTGAGAACAGTTGGATTCCTTTTTACTGTACTATTGGTAGGAGTATTTAGAATCATATGTAAATATATATTCTTTCTGAAATAATTAAATAAAAATGGAAAAAAAAGGACTTTGTAAGTCTGAGGAGCACTTGAGGAAGGAAAGAGACCCTGCAGGACTTAGAATGCATGGGTAGGTGTCTTCCTGCTCTCCAGTTGCACAAATAAGAATACTGTGAACTAGTGCAAGCCCAGGAAATTACTTCAGACATAGTGTATTTGCTCTTTTAAGCAGTGTTAACAGTATGGAATTGTGATTATTCTTGGTTTTGGCAAATGAAACTTTGGATTGTTTTCATGTGGAAATAGACAACAAGAAGAGGAGCTTCTTTCTTGGATGTTTACTGTGTGGGAGGTATTAGGGTTAACAACAAGAAGTTCTGCTAAACAGAACTTGGGTTCCTTTTGTGTCTACCTGACTGGTTTTGTGCAGCCTGTGTAGTGCTTCCTAGAACATGTATGGCTAGAGGTGAAGAGGAGCTATAGCCAGAAGGTAATGCAGTCTATCCCCATAGACAACAAATAACATGATTTTTCATTGTCACAGCCCCACTCATAGCCCAACTCTTCACCTTAATCAATCTCTTAAAGAGGTGGGCACCTACTTGTCTAGTAACCCAGAGTAAAAACCTGATTGATGGTTAGTGAATTCCAAGAGTTTCTGGTATTTCTCCACCTTTAGTCTGTTGCAGACTTCTCTTGAGACTTAACGCCTTTGATTTCATTTTCCTGGAATCCTCCATGGAGCACTAGATCATGTTAGGGGATATCTTAGTTACAGTTCCTTCTTGAAGTCAGTGATCCTAAGGTTCTGTGGTCAGGGAAGGATTTCAGTTATGCTATAATTTTAAAATGCTCCCTGTAACTTGAATATATTGAGAGTAATGTTGAGGTTCTCATTACTTTGTGTCTTCTTGATCAAGTGTGGTAGATGAAACTAAAACCAGGGCTATGCCCTCCAGAAATTTGTGTTGAAAGATTAAAATGTGCAACTATTACCTGTATGAGTTTTTTAGTTTGTCATTGATTCTTTTAATTACAAAACTGTCATCTTTTTTCCTTTGGCTATAGAAGTCATCAGTCCCTGCAGAAGAAGGACTTATCCAGGATGAGTTTTCTGAAAGTGTGAAAATGAGCACATACCTGGTTGCTTTCATTGTAGGGGAGATGCAGAACCTGAGTCAGGATGTAAATGGAACCCTGGTATGTTGGTGTACTAATGCTCTGAAAGCCTGTTTATAGTAAGCTAGCGGTGGTTTATGGTGGCTGCCTCATGAAGAGAAGCTTTTATATCAGACTCTAACATTTTATACTGGAAATGCCACTGTTATTTAACTCATAATTTACTGTTATCCATTTAATACCTGAAAGTCAATCGTTTTTAAGTTTCTTCTTTTATAAGAAAATTATAGTAAGACAACATTTCTAGAACTGTACTGTGGAATATGATGGTCAGTAATTTTATATCACTCTTAGGTTTAAGAGTCTCTACTTGTCATGCTTTAAGAGTTAATAGTAGTTTGTGTGGCTAGTGGGTATCATATTGTATTTGCTATAAAAAAATGAGATGATTACTCTTTAAAAAAAAAAAAAAAGCCAGGGGCTGGAGAGATGGCTCAGTGGTTAAGAGCACTGTCTGTTCTTCCAAATGGACCCGGGTTCAATTCCCAGCACCCACATGGCAGCTTATAACCGTTTGTACCACCAATTCCAAGGAATCTGACACCTTCACACATAAAATAAAAAGTAAAATAAATTATTTAAAAAAAAAAAAGCCAGATACAGTGGTGCACACCTGTAATCCCAGCACTCAGAGACGCATGTGCAGGTGGTTCTCTGTGAGTTCAGGGCAGCCTGCTTTATAAAGCAAGTCCAGGACAGCCAAGGCTACAGAGAGAAATATATATATATATATTAGGAGCTAGGCTATAGTGTTTTTAAACATGTGTAAGACTCTAGTTTCAGTCCCCCAAAACAAGAAGAAAAAAAAAAAAATCCTGGTTTAGTTTATTCATAGAGAATGTGTACAATTGTTTAACTTAAGGGCCTAGTTTATTTTCGTTTACTCATAATTTATGGTTTAATAATGCTTTTGCTTTTGTCATTAATATCTATGTACAAACAGGTTGATTTGAATTTTTATTTTATAGTAGAGATATAAGCACTGATGATAGATAATAGTTTCTTTTACTTACCTTTCATAACCTTACCCCCTGCCCATCTACGATGTAAGCTAGGTATTGTCTGTAGAATTACACTAAAATTCATCATTTTGATACTAAGACCTTTTATAAACTCAGCAGTATTTTCAGTTGCTCTAGTGTGAAGTCTTCTATCTCTCCTAGTGTTATAGTTTGTTATCACATATGTAACTCATCCTTATGTATGCTTGATGTCGGGATGAAAGTTTAAGAAAGTTTCATACAGCTTTTTTAGGTGGATGGGCAGAGGCTTTTATTCATCTGTATTAGGCATCAGCACGGTTTAAGAATGAGACCTTGGCATGGAATTGATCCCTCACAATTATTAGCACTAATCTCCTGAAGAGACTGCATTGCAATCCCCTCCGCATCTCCTTTCTAGGGCTGTAATGTCATACACAGACACACACAGAAAAGGAAAGCCATCTACACAAATACATGTATTACGCAGACACATATAAGTAGAGTACACATTCCCTTTCTCCATATATTGTTGAATCTTTTGCACACCAAGAGATGTAATCTTATTTAAATAATAGTTTTACTATTTTTCTTCTTTTTTATTAGGAAATGGATATATGTTTTGTGTTAGCAGCTGTACTAGGAAATCATTATAAACATCTTTATTTCATAAAAAGAAGAGGGCCACAGCACTAGTCCCATATCACTGATGGGAGAGTGTCTCCGAGAGCTTAAGTGATTGACCTAGGACCACAGAGCCAGTAGAAGACAGTTTTACTCTCCACATTGTATATTGCTGATATCAGTAACTTGGATAGGTGTTGCAGCCAGAAATCTAAAACTTAGAAGGTAGTGAAGGATTTTTGTCATTTAAGAAGTTGAAAAACAGCTTCTCTTATGTAATATTTTTTGTTTTGTTTTAATTGAATTTTATTTTATTAATTACTCTTTATTCACTTTGTATCCCCCCCATGAGCCCCTCTCTCCTCCCCTCCCAGTCCTACCCTCCCTCCCCTTTCTTCACGCATGCCTCTCCCCAAGTCCACTGATAGGGGAGGTCCTCCTCTCCTTCCTTCTGATCTTAGTCTATCAGATCACGTCAGGAGTGGCTGCACTGTCATCTTCTGTGGCCTGGTAAGGCTGTTCCCCACTCAGGGGGAGGTGATCAAAGAGCAGGCCAATCAGATTATGTCAGAGGCAGTCCCTCTTCCCATTACTATGGAACCCATTTGGACACTAAACTGCCATGGACTACATCTGTGCAGGGGTTCTAGGTTATCTCCATGCCTGGTACTTGGTTGGAGTATGGGTCTCTGGGAAGACCCCTGTGTTCAAATTTTCTGGTTCTGTTGCTCTCCTTGTGGGGTTCCCATCATTTCCAGCTCTTACTCTTTCCCACTTCTTACTTAATGTACTCTGCCCAACAGTTGGCCATAAGTCTCAGCATCTGCTTTAATAGTCTGCAGGGCAGAGCCTTTCAGAGGCCCTCTGTGACAGGTTCCTAGCTTGTTCCCTATTTTCTTCTTCTGATGTCCATCCTCTTTGCCTTTCGGATGGGAATTGAGCATTTTAGTCAGGGTCCTCTCTCTTGATTAGTTTCTTTAGATGTACAGATTTTAGTAGGTTTATCCTATGTTATATGTCTATATGAGTGAGTATATATACCGTGTGAGTCTTTCTGCTTCTGGGACAGCTCACTCAGGATGATCCTTTCCATGTCCCACCATTTACCTGCAAATTTCATGATTTCCTTATTTTTCATTGCTGAGTAATATTCCATTGTGTAGATGTACCACAATTTCTGCATCCATTCTTCAGTTGAGGGGCATCTGGGCTGTTTCCAGCTTCTGGCTATTACAAATAAAGCTGCTATAAACATGGTTGAGCAAATGTCCTTATTGTGTACTTGAGCCCCTTTTGGATATATGCCTAGGAGTGGTATGGCTGGATCTTGAGGAAGCACTATTCCTACTTGTCTGAGAAAGCTCCAGATTGATTTCCAGAGTGGTTGTACAAGTTTACATTCCCACCAGCAGTGAAGAAGGGTTCCCCTTTCTCCACAACCTCTCCAGCATGTGTTGTCCCTTGAGTTTTTCATCTTGGCCATTCTGATGAATGTAAGGTGAAATCTCAGGGTCATTTTGATTTGCATTTCCCTAATGGCTAATGACGTAGAGCATTTCTTTAAGTGTTTCTCTACCATTTGATATTCCTCTACAGAGAGTTCTCTGTTTAGCTCTGTTCCCCATTTTTTAATTGGATTACTTGGTTTGCTGCTTTTCAGCTTCTTTACTTCTTTCTATATACTGAATATGAGTCCTCTGTCAGATAAAGGGTTGGTGAAGATTCTTTCCCAATCTGTAGGCAGTTGTTTTGTTTTGACAACAATGTCTTTTCCTTTATAGAAACTTTTCAGTTTCATGAGGTCCCATTTATTGATTGTTGCTCTTAGAGCCTGTGCTGTTGGTATTCTGTTCAGGAAGTTGTCTCCTGTGCCAATGAGTTCAAGGGTATTCCCCACTTTTTCTTCTAACCGATTTAATGTGTCTGGTTTTATGTTGAGGTCTTTGATCCACTTGGACTTCAGTTTTGTGCAGGGTGATAAGTATGGATCTATTTGCATTTTTCCACATGTAGACATCCTGTTAGACCAGCACCATTTGTTGAAGATGCTATCTTTTTTCCATTGTATGGTTTTGGCATCTTTGTCAAAGATCAGGTGTCCATAAGTGTGTGGGTTTATTTCTGGGTCTTCTGTTCAGTTGCATTGATCCACCATTCCGTTTCTATTCCAGTACCATGCAGTTTTTATTACTGTTGTTCTATAGTACAGCTTGAGATCAGGGATGGAGATACCGCCAGAAGATCTTTTATTGTAGAGGATTGTTTTAGCAATTCTGGGTTTCTTGATATTCCATATGAAGTTGAGAATTTTTCTTTCCAGGTCTGTAAAGAATTGTGTTGGTAATTTGATGGGAATTTAGATAGTAAGTCTGTTTAACAAGGTTCAGGAATAAAGAGGTAGAGTTGACTAATAAACTTATTTTAATCAATGACTGTGGAATACTATATTCCTGTTTATTAATGAATTCTGCTTTTATATCAAAACCTCAAAGAAAAAACAGGACTTAGAGATATAGTCCAGTTCACTGGACATTAGCTAAGCCCTAGGTTCAGTATTAGTAACACTCCCCCGATACCTTTTATGTTTCAGATTTTATCCCTTATTTTAAATTTTATTTATTTATTTTACATCCCAGACATAACCCTCTCCTTTCTCTCCTGCAGATTTTATCCCTTAAACTTTTTTCTTTAGTAGAAGGTGAAAGATCCACTTGGTCAAAAAAAAAAGGATTTTTCTTTCCTTCTTAGGCATGTCAGAATTAACTGGAAATTTGTAAGCCAATTGTGAAAAATTCTGTTTCATGCTTTTCTTATGATTTTTGTTTTTTTTCCTTGCTTCCTGCATTTGTTTTTGCTATAGTTGGGCTAGTTGTTAGAATCAGTTTAATCAGCCAGATATGAGTATCACATCTGACATGTAGCACTTAACTAGAGCTCTGAACAGTACTATCAATATAGCTATAATGTTAATTTACTCACTAACATGATTTTTAGCAAGATTTCTAAAGTAATTTCTGTCCTGTCTTAGTTAGGGTTATTATTACTGTGATGAACCACCATGACCAAAGATACTTGGGGAGGAAAGGGTTTATTTGACCTACATTTGTACAACACTGTTCATCACTGAAGGAAGTCAGGACAGGAACTCAAACAGGAAGAATTCTGGAAATAGGAGCTGATGCAGAAGCCATGGGGAAATGTTGCTTACTGGTTTGTTTCTATGGCTTTACTCAGCCTGTTTTTATAGAACCCAAGACCACCAGCCCAGGAATAGCACCACCTACCAGGGTCTGGGCTCTACCCCATCAATCATTAATTAAGAAAATTCTTACAGCTGGATCTTACAGCAGCATTTACTCAATTGAGGTTCCCTCCTTTCAGATGACTCTGGTTTTTGTCAAGTTGACATTAAACTAGCCAGGACAAATCCCAAGTGTCTTTTAAACATCCTGGTACACATTGGACATTTGATATCATTCCTTTCTAGTTCATCTAATCAGTCATTAGGAAGAGATTCAAGACATTCTTTATGTCAGGAACTCTGGCTTTATGCAGTATGCTCAATTATTCTGTTTTGGAAGGTGAGTGTGTTCTTTAGCTCCTTCAGGCCCTATTACTGATTTTCATTGGGTGATAAAGTTTGGTCCTGCTTCCTAGACCCCGTGCTCAGATGTAGCTGATTGGCACCTCAGTCTGCATGTGGATTCCCAAGTAAGAGGAGCAGGGGCTACCTCTGTCATGAACTCCGTTGCCTGCTCCTTGATCACTTCCCCCTGGTGATGCAGCCATACCAGGCCAGAGAGGAAGAGATCCATACCATCATGATGAGACTTGATAATCTATGGGCAGATGGTAAAAGAGGAGAACTCCCCCTTTCAGTGGACTAGGGGAAGGAGATAGGGGGAAATAGGGAGGGAGGGTGTGACTGGGGGGAGTTGAAGGAGAGGGCTTCAATGAGGATATATAATGAATAAATTGTGAAAAAAAATTAAAATTTAAAAAAGTTTGGTCCTGCTGTTGTTAGCTAGTTTTGAACTTAATACTTTAAGGCACAGACAGGTTAAACCTACCAAATCCTCTATTCTTTCATCATTAAGAACTCCTTGCTGTGAGGAGCCAGGGACTTTCATAGTTGTAGTTATAGAAATCTCTTAAAGGGTTCTTGCAAGAGATAACAAGAAAGCATTAGGCTATAACTATCAAGGCTTAATTACCCATGGGCTTTCATTTGACAGTAACTAGAATATTTGTTTTGCCTATCTTTTTTTCTTAATTTTTTTATTAAGTTTGAACCCAGAGCCTTAGGCTTGCTAACCATCTCCTCTACCACAGAGCTATACCACAAACCCCATACAGTAGTAAGTAGTGTTTGCTTACCCAACCCAAAATGTTGTCTAAGACATCTTTCCTCTTGTGTGCATGATAATGAATACCTATAATCCACCAACTCAGAATGGTGGGGTACAAGGATCTCAGGCTCAAGACATGCCTGAGCTACCACATGAGTTCAGAACCAAGCCTAGAGAATTACTTATTGATTCATTTACTTATGTATTTATTTACTTTTTCATTACAGTTTATTCACTTTGTATCCTGGCTGTAGCCTTCCTCCTCATCTCCTCCTACCCTCTCCTCCTCTTCTCTCCCTATGCCCCTCCCCTATTCCACTGATAGGGGAGGTCCTTCTCCCCTTCTATCTGATCTCATCAGGGCTGGCTGCATCATCTTCCTCTGTGGCCTGGTAAGACTGCATCCCCCAGGGGGAAGTGATCAGAGAGTGTGCCACTGAGTTCATGTCAGAGACAGCCCCTGTACCCCTTACTAGGGAACCCACTTGGAGGCTGAGTCCATGGGCTACATCTGAGCAGGAGTTTTAGGTCCTTACTGGAGGAATGGATACAGAAAGTGTAGTATATTTACACAATGGAATACTACTCAGCTATTAAAAATAAGGAAATCATGAACTTTGCAGGCAAATGGTGGGAACTAGAAAAGATCATCCTTAGTGAGGTAACCTAGAAGCAGAAAGACACACATGGTGTATACTAACTTATAAGTAGATATTAGACATATAATATAGGGTAAACATACTAAATCTATAGTCCTAAAGAAGCTAAACAACAAGGATGACCCTAGGGAAGATGCTTAATCCTCATTCAGAAGGGAAAACTGGATAGACATCGGAAGTGGGAGAAGATATGGAACAGGATAGGAGCTCACCACAGAGGGCCTCAGAAAGACTCTACCCAGCAGGTATCAAAGCAGATGCTGAGACTTATAGTCAAACTTTGGTCAGAGTCCAGAGAATCTTATAGAAGAAGGGGGAGATAGAAAGACCTGGATGAGTCTAGAGAATTTAATGAGACCCTGTGTCTAAATAAAAAGTAAAAAGAGGTCTGGGGAAATAGCTCAGTGGTGGAAAGCTGGCTGAATATGCATGGGCCATAGTTTAAATCCCTCAGACCACAGAAGGGCAAAGGACATTTCTGCCAAGGCACATTATTCTCTTTGCTTATTTTCTACTGTTTTATTATTTTTTTAGAATAAGGTTACTATAAATATAATGAGCATGATATATGTGTATTAAAAAGTTAAAAGCATGTGTTCTTTTAAGGAAAAGAAAAAGAGGTGGAAAGGAAAGATAAAATTCAAGCTACTCTTCTCCTAATTGTATTCCATGATTGAGAATAATTGCATCCCTTGGTCAAATTTCAGTTTCTTTTATAATCATACCATATGTGCTGAAACTATACATTAATCTTCCAAGTGAAGGTAGAAAGCATAGGTAGTTAAGCAACCTGTGTGATTTCCTCCTGAGTGCGTAGCCTGAAGTGAATGAGCAAGGTGAGACTGAATCATAGTGAGGCATCTTATATGATTATTTTTATATTACATGATTCATAAAAGCAAGCCAACAACTTGTTAATGTTTATTTGCTAGTAGTTAGTGCCTACTGGATGAGAGTTAACAGTAATAGGTACCAAAAGGATTAACACCTTAGTTCTGTGCTGCATGTAACTTGTCTTCATACTTCACAAGTAAGAGCACTCAGAGGTCATAGGAGTGCAAGAATGCAGCATTATAATTTGCTTTGAGATGTGCCACAGTAATTTATTTGAGATATTGGTAAAGCTTAAAAAGAATAAAACGTTAGGCAATTTTTTTTTTTTTTTTTTTTTTTGGTAAGTGTGGATGTGAATAACTTGTTCTGTGTGGATGGCAGAATTATAAGAATTTGCTGGTCCTAACAGTACTCAGCTGAGTCCCATGTCATTTTAATTTTTACCTGTCTGATGTTTACATCATGGATTATGTTTCTCCTTAGGTTTCTATATATGCTGTACCAGAAAAGATTGCTCAAGTTCACCATGCCTTGGACACAACTGTAAAGCTCCTTGAGTTTTACCAAAATTATTTTGAAATTCAATACCCACTTAAGAAATTAGGTAAGAATTAAATAGTGCCTTTGATTTTTATTGCCATTTATAATGAAGATGTGCTTCACAAATGATATTTTAGAAAAACAGTTTTGTCAAATTTTAAAACAATCTACATGTGTCTGAACTTAGACTTTAAATTATTTAGACAACTTAAAAGTTTATGGGGTTATAGAAATTTGCTTAAGGCTCCATCTGGAGTTTGATAGACTCTAACTTCCAATAAATTTGTGATTCAAATGATTAAAAAGTACATACTGGGATCCCCTGAAAGCAAGAAGATTTAAGTTCTGTTGAGTGTGATTCTGATTCTGAAGAATGTTATGGAGTCCAACTTGCCTCTGTCTTGCTTACCCTAATCTGATTCATCTGGAAGGGAATAGGGTATTTTTGTCTTTTTTAATGGTACAGAGGAATTGTTGATCATAAAAGGGTTTGATCAAGTCTTTCTCAGCTGGCATCAGGTACAGAGCATTTAGATCTAGGAAAAGGACAATTCTGCATGTTAAAGATCATGAAAGATCCCACTGTCCTTATTGGGCAAAGCATCTTGACTTGGGGAGTTACTTAGATGAGAAGCTGATCTCTTCTTTCTTGTCATGTCCAGATTTGGTGGCCATTCCTGACTTTGAAGCAGGAGCAATGGAAAATTGGGGCCTGCTTACATTCCGAGAAGAGACACTTCTGTATGACAACACCACTTCTTCAGTAGCAGATAGAAAACTGGTCACTAAAATCATTGCTCATGAGCTGGCACATCAGGTATTACCAAGCAGTGCCATTATATATTACTCCCTAGAATTTTAGTAAATACCTGTCTAGTACTAAGTATGTTATATTTCTGTGGTTTTAGTATTGCTATTATATTAAAATGATGCATTTTAAAAACAAACTTAATGACAACAGAAAATATTATCTGCTAAGATTTTACATTTAAGTCATTTTCACATCCATTATCTCATCTCATGAATGTCCTAAGGTGAGTGGTAATCCCATTTTACAGGTAGAGAAACTAAGACTTAGCGCTAAGAAATGACTTGTTCAAACTCACCCAGCTATTAAGTGGTACCATCGAGCCTTGAAGAATAATTGTATCTTCAGATTATCTTTTTTATGACCCCAGAGCTGGGACCAAGCCCAGGACTTTGTGTTTGCTAGACAGTGCTATATCACCGAGTTAAATTATCTAACCCTGGAATAGCACTTCCCTTAAGAATACATATCTGTGTCAAATCTAGCAACTGCCAGATGCTTAGTGTAAGCTTGTAGGATAGAACTTGCCCCCTCACTTACACTATCTCCCTTATGTGTTACTCCTGCCTCAACTCTGGGATACCAGATTGCAGGTGTGGGCTACCACATCCAGCTTTGTAACAATTCTTGAATCACAGTTGTCAGGACTAAATTCCTTTTTCTGTTTCCTGCTAGAACTGAATTCTTAATTGATGTGGAGAAGGAGATTTCTCTCCTTTGGAGAGAAGGAATTTTTTGTATAAGATGGAAAAAAGAAAAAAAAATTGTTCATGAACATCACCATTCCCAACACATTATCTTTGTTGTGCTCTGGGATCAAGATGCTTTTTCATGGTTTTAGAAGCTATGAAGTGGCAGTACTTGAAAGACAACTAGAAAGTCCCATCGCCAGTTAACTCTGAATCAAACATCATTTGTAGATGCCTCTGACCCTTATAAGAACTTCTTGGCAAATTGATATGTTAAGCATATACTTAAGTGAGCTGAAGAAAAAGTTGTCTTTTTTGAGATTTCTTTTAACGCTGTTATTTCTGAGACTACTCATTACCACTTAGAATATGTCTCTTTATTTTTTCTTTTGTTTAGGGCTTATATCTTATCTTCCTGTTAAACAGATTTTTTTAAAAATAATGTCATTGAAAAATCAATGATTACAACTCTCCAAAGTTTTGTTTTGTTTTATTAATAATCTTATTTTTTGCTTATTTTTGTGAAATAAACCCCAGACCACGTTGACAAATTTGCATACCGTAAGACATTTTATTGCAAGTATGTTTAAAAGAAATCTGTTTATTTGTGTGTGTACATGTGCATATGTGTGCTCTGCCTGCATGAATGTATGAGCACGTGTGCACACCTGTGGAGGACAGAGGAGTGTGTCAGCTGTCATCCTCCATCGCTCTCTACACTCACCTCTTAGTGAGGTGGGCGTCAGCAAACCTCAGCAATTGCATGCGTGTACCTCCCTCAAACTGGGAGTGCAGACGTTTGTGGAGAATGACACGGTGACTTGTGACATGGGTGCTGAGATCCAAATTCAGGTCCTTAGGGTCGCAGGGCAAGTGCTAACTGCTGAGCCATCTCTCCAGACCCAAGAGTATTTTAACCATACGTTATTTACAAAGAATTCTTACCCTTTTTCTTTCTTTCTTTTCCTAAAATACATAAGGAAGCATTTAAAGATTTCTCTGATTTTCTTTGTGGTGTTGGGGTGTGTGTGTGTGTGTGTGTGTGTGTGTGTGTGTGTGTGTGTGTGTGTTTATGCCTGTGTTCATTCCAGGTTTTTATAGGAATGCTACTTGAATTCTGAGGTGAATCCATGTGTCTTGAAATGAGGTAATAGAGCAACGTGAAACCCAGACACTGAAACATAGGGAAATCTTTAGTTGTCATAGGTTATTATATATATAACGGAAAGTAATCTTATTAATTGATACTAGCTCAAATAATTTCATTATCTAAGAAGATTCACTTTAACAACTTTATATATCATGATGTATTGCATATGTTAAAATTTCATACATGTTTTAGTAAATAAATATATTCATAGCCTTTCCTGTTTTTTTTCCCATTCACTTAAGGTAAAATATTGAAGTTTTATTTTACTTCTAGAATAAATTCATATAACTTAAAATCCTTCATTTTTTGGTATATTTTGTATAACTTTTATAAGTCTTTAATTACTCTGAGTATAGTTTAAGATATTTTAATTTGATTATCTTCAAAGAACCTGACAGTACATCCAACTAAGAAATTCCTGAGAATGTACATGTCACGCTGGTTACTAATTGTCTCTCTTACAGTGGTTTGGTAATCTGGTTACAATGCGGTGGTGGAATGACCTATGGCTAAATGAAGGCTTTGCCACTTTCATGGAGTACTTCTCTGTGGAAAAAATATTCAAAGAGCTCAATAGTGTAAGTACTAAGTTTTTTTGTCCTATAAAGAGGAAATAACCAGATTAAAAGTTATATTTACCATGTATTTTCTGTGCACTTGAGGTAATGAAATTTTTTTAAAGGTATAGTAAAAACTGGAGTTCTGGAAATTTGACAGTGAAAATCTCACTTTTGCTCATTGATATATTTCATTAAACATTGAAATGATTATATTTTTTAATTCAGGATGAATATTTTAACTGCTACATTTTATTTTTAATAGATAGGGTCCTTTTGAAAATATAGATAAGCTGGAAATTTTGTTTTGTTTTGTTTTGTTTTTTTTAAATAACTTAGCTGGCCATGGTGGTGCTTGCCTTTAATCCCAGCACTCAGAAGCCAGAGGCAGGGGGCTCTGTGAGTTCGAGACCAGCCTGGTCTACAGTGTGAGTTCCAGGACAGCTGGGCTACACAGAGAAGCCATAAAAAAATAACTTAGGGGCTGAAGAGTTGGCTCAGTGATTAAGAAAACTTGTTGCGGGCTGGAGAGATGGCTCAGAGGTTAAGAGCACTGGCTGTTCTTCCAAAGGTCCTGAGTTCAATTCCCAGCAACCACATGGTGGCTCACGACCATCTCTAATAAGATCTGGTGCCCTCTTCTGGACTGCAGGTGTACATGCAGACAGAATATTGTATACATAATAAATAAATCTTAAAAAAAAAAAAAAAAAAGAAAACTTGTTGCAAAGGACCCTGGTTCATTTCCCAGCACCCACTAGTAGCACCTGTGGGGTACAGATAGATGCATGTGAAAGCAAAACACCCACACACATAAATAATAAAAAAATAAATCTAAAAGAATAATTTGAAAACCCTTTGTTTAAAGAGAAATCAAATGAAGACTGACTTCAATATTGCTTTTTATATTGTTATTGAGTATATTTTTAAATAACATATAAGCTGCTTAAATAAACAAACAAATAAGTAAATTGACCTTGCTATGTACAAACCACACGTTTATTTCAAAGACTTGAATACTTGTTATAGAAAGGCATTGTGCGGGCCTTGGCAGCTCAGTCTCTGAGTGGTTCCCTCATAAGGGGAACAGGGAATGTCTCTGACATGAACTCAGTGGCAGGCTCTTTGATCACCTCCCCCTGAAGTGGGTGCAGCCTTACCAGGCCACAGAGGAAGACAATGAGGCCAGTCCTGATGAGACCTGATAGGCTAGGGTCAGAGGGAAGGGAGAAAGATTTTCCCTATCAGTGGACTTCAGGAGGGGCATGGGAGGAGAAGAGGGAAGGAGGGTGGGATTGGAAGGGGACGAGAGAGGGGGCTACAGTTGGGTTACAAAGTGAATAAACTGTGATTAATTAAAAAATAAATAAATATTTTAAAAAAGAAAAAAGAAGGCATTGTGCTATGAGTATGTCATTAGAGTTTGGAGATATTTCCTGTACCCAAGGCTGCTTAGACATAGTAGGCCATTTTTGACAGTTATTGCTGAAATAATGCAAGTATTATTGGGCACCTGAGGGGAAACCGGAAACATGGGTCCCTCAAACTATAGGAAAACCTCCCACACAGAAATGTTTTCAACCCTAAAAATCTGACTTGCTAGTAGACTACCTCCACGCATTAGTCATGGACTGCAGAAAGTACTCTTGAGAGTTTCCAGTCTGACATTTCTGCACATAGGGCTTGATGACAACTGCAAGTAATTTTTAGTTCAGATACTAAGTAGGTAGTTTAAATCATGTGTGCTTTTTAACTACGCAGTGAAATACACAGTTTTACCACTTGGGGGTGCCCAGAATACTTAAAATTCTGATAGACACTCTTGGGGCACGCTTAGCTGAGCTCTCAATTCTTTCAGACCAAGAGTTGTACTTTATTGAAAATAACCTTAACTAGGAATTGTATATGTTTTAATAGAAAATCAAGGAAAGGACCACGTTTCTGCCCTAAGTTTCAACTTTTATTGTAAAAATAAACTTTAACTGGTATTGCATGTTTATCTTGGATATTAATATTTGGAATTTGCTTTTGATAGTCATAGATTCTTAATTTTACAGTTATGCTCTTTCAGAAATGCTGATTCTCACATCCCTCAATTATAAGTGCAGTTTTAAATTTAAGGAATATGCATACACTGTATTTTCATTTGTTTATACGCTAAACTTTAGTAAGTCCAGGTCTTTTCATTCTGTATCAGTTTGTGTAATTTGTGTAAATGCTAGATTGCCTTTGTGCTGGTTATGACTTCCTGCTGCTTTGTTTTTTGCTAGTATGAAGACTTCTTAGATGCTCGGTTTAAAACCATGAGGAAAGATTCCTTGAATTCATCTCATCCAATATCATCATCTGTTCAGTCTTCAGAACAAATAGAAGAGATGTTTGATTCTCTCTCTTATTTTAAGGTATTACTGTGCACAAAGAAATGCACTTTTAATAGACTTCAAACACATTTTGTACATCAGCAAACAGCCTGAGTCATATTAAAGATTGAATAAGTATTGCCTTTGAGTATCCTTTTAAAGTTTAAATTTTAAACATGTAAAACTGTTTACATTTTGGTTTTAACTTTTGTGAATGTTTCTCTGTCTCTCTTTAAGTCACTGTGACTAGTATTCAGGCAGTGAAGCAGCTCCTGTAAGAATTCATCTTTCAAACTTCGTTTTCTTTGTTGATCTACAATTAGAACATATGCTCAGAAGGTCCTGAGTAAAGCCTTTTATTGTGCTACTCAGATAAGGTATTTTCTAGAATCAAGATCACCAAAACAATTAAACAAAAAAGTTATTTTAATAATTGGCAATTAACCTTGAGGATGTGAAGCATAGACATTTGGTTTGTGGATGGAAAGTAGAAGCTCTGTTGAGATCTGAGCAGGCTGGAGAACAGAGAACATGGTTCTGGTGTTATTCAAATATTTGATGTCAGAGGGGTCATGTCAGAACTGATTAGCCTGTTGTGTTTGGTTGTCAGATTGCTTGATTAGTAAATCTCTATGTCAGATAGCAAAGAAAATACAGTAAACATGTGAGGATAGAATTTGTATTATCAAAAAGCTCAAAATTGGGTAGTAAATACATGGTGAGGCATAAGAGAGGTTGTATGTGCTGAAGTAGTACAGCATGCACGCTGAAGAGAGAATGGAGGACGGTGAGATCCGAAATACCTCTAAGCACACAGGTACTGTGGTTGGGCAGGGATGAACCCGTGTTCTCTGCAGAAAAGAGCCAGCAGTGCTAATGGCTGAGGCTTTCTTCAGAGATGGAGCCAGGGTTTAGGAAGGTAAGAAAGGAAGCTTGAGCCCGGCTACAGATGGTCCTGAATTCCATAACAAATCTAGGTGTTTTTTGTTTTGTTTTTTGTTTTTGTTTTTTGACATAAGGATGACCTGATTAAAGTTAATATTTAGAAAATTTAAATTGCATTCATTTTATAAAGTAGATCCAGTAGGGAGAGACTAAAGATAGAAGCTGGCACTAATAATCAGACATGGCAGTGGAGAATGTTTGAAATGAGCGGTCATAACAATGGAAAGAAAATAGCTCTGAAAATAAAGTGAGTTTTTGTACTTAAAGGACTTAGTAAAGGTAAGGACTTAGTCCTTGGTAAGGACTTAGAATAAGACACAAAAGAAGGCAAAAATGTTTTCCAGATTTAAGCCTGATGAAATAATAGTACTTTTAACAAGAAACCAGAAGTTTAATTTGCTCTAAAAATATAGACACTCATCCTCCTTCTCTGCTGTTTTTCTTTCTGTAGCTTCAGTTACCATCACTAACCATCTAATGAAAAATTCTAAAAGGAAAAGTACAGAAATAAGCAATTCATAAATTTTAAATTACATGTCATTCTGAGTAATGGGAAACGCTCATGCTGTCCTCCCCTCCCATGAGTCAGCCATTTCTTCGATGTATCCATGAATATGCTACCCATCTGTTCATGACTAAATACTGTATCGATTATCAGATTAACTGGCTTAGTTAAGGCTTGTGGTCAGGTATCTCCTACGTTATTTATTAATGATCCCTAATGCACAAGAATTCTGTAGTTGCCAAAGCAAAGGTATGAAGTGGTTCCTTTAAGTGACTAGGTCAAAGTTCTTAAGTTTACAAGGAAAGAAAATCATAGGCATTTCTTGCTAAGATCTGATCTGTACTACAGTAAACTATTTTGAAAGGGACTACATTCATAAGACTTATTACAATGTATTGTTTATAATTATTTCTCTTATTAGGAATTATTAATCCTTATATACCTAATCCATTGATTAAATTTTATTATAGGTGAGAGCATAGCATATGTAAAGTTTTGTGCTATGTGATGTCTGGAATCCACTAGGGATCTTGGAAATTATCCCTTGTGGATAAGGAAACTACTATATTCAGTTATTTACTATAGTGATTGTTAAAGCCCATACTTGAATGGTTGATAAGGAAAAACTTTAAATGTGTTTCTGTTGCTATACAGAGGGTAAACAAAGTTGCTATTTCAAGATGTGTTATGACAGAGCTCTGGCACCAATCATCCATCTAAAATCAGAATTCATGCCTGCTGATCATGAGATTTCAATAGCATGCCTAACCCTTCAAAATATGGTAACTGCTTATTTTACAACTGAAAATTTGACCAATATCCCACATCACCAAGTAAAATAGAATAATTCTAGTAGTTTGTGAAAGAAGAAATGCCTGTGGAAGTATGTTTAACAGATATGTTCCATTTGTTCTTCACAGTCTCCAAGCCACTGATACAGGTTGCCTTATGAGGGTTCATTCATTAGCCAGTTTTGAAAGTACCATATGCCAGTTACTGTCCTAGATGCTGGAGATTCTTCAGGAGACAAACTGGAGAATGTTTCTCTGGGGTATCCATTTCATGGTTCAAATTTAGAGGTAGTCATTAGCTATACACAAGAATTAACAAGTGTTGTATTAGATGAAATAAAGAAGAGAAATGAGAATAACAAAGAAAATGCCATTTGATATTGCATAGTCAGGGAAGGCCACTTGTGAAGAGGCAATATTTGTAACCCATTTGAGAATTAAGCGTATGGGCTGCCAGTGACAAATATTTTATGCAAAACGAATTAAAGTATAGATTTTGTGTGCAGAAAAGAGTTAATATCACAGTGTTAGAACAACTATCCTTTGGTAGTCTACCTACAAGGCTATTCCTTGGCTGGCATCGGGCAGATCAGGTTTGGGGCTGACTGTATTGTTCATGATGAAAATTACTTACTCTGCCTAAGCTGTATAAAAAATATATTTATGCTCAGTGTTTTCTATTCTTTGGGAGCTCTAGAATTTGGTTACTTGCAAGCTTGAAGGTGCTTCTATGTCTTTACCCCTAGGCAAAGCAAAACAAAATTTGGATCCTGAATTTCTTTTTTTAACAGTTACCCTGGCTAACAGTATTCCATACAATTAGCACAGCTTGCTAAAGGAAAGAAGTACATCCTCTTTACTAGGAAAGGACTCAGGGAAATTGAGGGCCAGCTTTTTTTAGACTTTATAACTACTCCTAAGCTGATTTTACCTTGAATCTTTTGATTTTAATAGATTATAATTGTGTGTGTGCCTATCAGTTGAGTTTTGTGAATCCATTTTAGTGCTACATCAAACCTGGTACTGATGTTAGGAAGTCCCACACAGCTTAAGATGACAGATTGCTTTTCATGTTCAAGCATAAGTTAGGAGCAGGCTATTTGGAATAGAATAAACAATAGAAAATAGATGATGTCAACAGACTTATAAAGTGAAGTCACTGTGAAGTGTAATATATGATAAGGACCTTTTATTCTAGGTGAAAAAAAAGAACATTTGGTCAGGGAAGTATCGTGATATGTTTAATTGTTTTAAAAATTATGCCCCGTGTTGAGCAACAGCTCATGGTCAGGACGACTGATTAGGTAGTTGTCATATATGGAGTGTGATGGTAATGAGATAATGGTTGGACCTGATAAGTGTTGTAAAAAAAATATCTAGTAGCATTCACTAATAAATTCTGTATAGACTGTATGAGTAGAGTCAAACACAATATTAACAGTTTTTCCTTTCCCTGGGGCCCAGCTAGACCTGAGGTCTGTTCCTGGGATCCACATGGAGAGCACCAAATCATGAAAGCTATCCCTTCACATTTACATACACACACAGAGAGGGGTGGCAGAGAGAAGAGGGAAATGTAATTGATTTTTTTCTCTCAACAACTGGAAGTTAAGATTGGCATTTGCTAAAATGGAGAAGACTACCGGATAACTAGAATTGGGGCAAAGAAAAAAACTGAATTTTAAAATAGGAAGTGCACATTAGATAATCAAATAGAGATACAAAGTAGGCAGATGAATTTGAGTCTGGAATTCAGAAGTAAAATCTAACTGGTTATATAAATAGGCTTAGAGCTGCTAGACTAGAGAGCAACTAGAAAGCAAATTCAGGTGGAGAAAAAGAGAAGCCCACGGGGTTAAAGAGAAAATGGCAGGGCACACCAAGCTTTAGTCATTGAGAAGATAAGATTCAGTAAAAGAGACCGTGGATAGAGCACTGAATTAGAGGTAAAATCAGGAACACTATCTCAAGACTGGATATATAAAGCTTTCAAGCAGGAGTGGGTTGTCAATCATGTTAACCGCTATTGGTGCATTATTGATAAGGCAAGCAAGAAACTGAGATTTATCTGGCACCAGGAAACTCACCAGTGACCATTGCTAGTAGAGTAATGGTTATTCTGTGGTTGAAATGAACATGGGAAGAGAACAAATGCAGATGACTCTGAAGAGTTTTACTACAAATGAGAAGCAATAGCTAGTGTGATAACTAGAGGAGACATGATATTAAGGAAAAGCAGAGAGTCAATACATATATACCTACATGTGTATATAGACATATATAATTAAGAATGTTTAACTGTATTTTATTGATGGAAATATTATAGTGTAGAAGAGAAAGTTGGTAATGTATGAGAAAAGCAAGAACTGTTGAGAACAGGAATGCTTAAATATGTAGAATAAATACAATTGTAAAATGCAAATGGGTATAAAAGCTATTAAGTATATTTGTATCTTGATGACTTGATATTGCTACATTTTTATCACAAGTGAAATTCATTCAAACACTGTGTTTAGTGCCTACTGCTAGGTATTGTAGTAGGTATTGTTTCTGTATTTGCATCTTTGAAATTGTTCGCTCAACTGGCCTTCACTATAGAAGAAGATATAAACATCCTAGATGTAGAAAATAATATCAGTTCCTAATGGACCAACTCAATTTCTCTCTCAAGTCAGAAAGGACACCAAACAGGTATTTGTTTTCTAGCTGGAGTGTGCTGTGTGTATGAGGGAGTCTGTTACTGCCCGAACACTTGCAAACCTGGTTATGGACCCTTAGTGTGTGCTTGCTCCCTTGTACATTCATTAGTATAGTTCAGAAGAAGAAAGATCCTGACTATTTCAGCAACATGGGAGACTAAAATTACAGTGTAATTACTGCCAGCAGAGAGATTTTGAAAGTTCTGCTGATTGTGTCTTCCTTGGTGTTTGTACATAGGTGCAGCTAGCACTTTAAGCATTAGAGATGGGGGAAGAGATGCCATAGAAAATTTGTCATATGTTTTTATTTAAAAATACATAAATGCTAACCATTTCAATACTGACAAAAACAACAAAGTACACTTATAGGACACAAAGAATGGCTCATGGCCGATTTTGTGTGCATAGGAATCTAATTCCCTTTGCCAGTATTTATATTTTTAAATAATTGTATTTGAATATGGTCTATATCTATGTATACAAAACTAATTATGTAGTATATATGTGTAGTATGTATATATGTTGTATATACATATGTACATATATACATGTATACATATGTATATACATATGTATATATGTTGTATATATGAAATCACGTTTTCGAAATTATATATTTTTCAGTCTTAGATTTTTGATTCTGTAATAATCTGGGTTTTTTTTCTCTTCATTTTTTGAACAGGGAGCTTCTCTCTTGTTGATGCTGAAAACTTACCTTAGTGAAGATGTGTTTCAGCATGCTATCATTCTTTACCTGCACAATCACAGCTATGCATCCATTCAAAGCGATGATCTCTGGGACAGCTTTAATGAGGTAAGTAACCTGAATAATTCAGTCCTGTCTGCAAGCTGTAAGAGGTCCTCAGTTTATATTTCTATCACATAAATAAATGGTACCAATGATATGTAAGAGATAAAAGGGATAGATTATTGACACTTCCATTTTCTAACAAGCAGCGTAATTAGATAGAAGCTATTCTTCAGAGCATGTATGAACCCAGCTTGCCTATGCACATATGTTGGCTACACAATTCTGATAGACCTCTTAAGTTTGCTATTCTGATCTAGTTTGGTAGTTCTTTGTGCTCTGCAAGATCACAGATATATCTGAGAATCTGATAAAAGTTCCTGTCATTTGCCTCAGAAAAACCACATGCAGAACATCACACATGGTTTCAGAGTCCTGTGGATGCTGGGTCAAGAACCCTTGCTTTGAATGAGTTTCATTGCCCACTGTGGGTGGTGATGTTTTCTAGTATTAACTTTTTGTCCAGAATGTAGGACCTACCTGTTTGAGAAAAGGAACTAATTCTTATTACCTAACACTGGCTTCTGTATTATTTTTCCTCGAATCATGTGTTGGCATTCCAGTTTAGAGCCATCACTGTTTTGCTTTCTGTTTACACAACTCTTGACACTTGCTTGGAACATATGCCTGCCTTCATTACTCACTGCACATAATGCTGCTGCCCCGTCTCAACCTAGTTTCTAATAGTCTCAGTTCTTTCAGCATTATTATCAAACTATATGATAGTCTCTTCTTTTTATTACTGCTTTCAACTTCTCAAAGTGTCTTGCTTTTCTTCCCAGCCTCTGGTCCTGAAGTAGATAGGTGGAAGCCATGAGAAAGACAAGATTAATACCTCAGTGAAATTGGAAATCATTGTTCCATACTTCTGTACTTTAAACAGCCATATAATGATTGAAGTAGAACCTGCCTTTTGATGATGTGGTGGCTTGAATTTACATGTATGTGTATCCAGAAAAGTAGGCTAAATCATAAACGTGATCTTCCTGCTTTAAAGAGACCATTTATTATAAATCGCTTTTTGGTCATTGATACCAGATGTCTTCTGGGTAGTGAGCTTTACAGGGTCTAATAACCTGATACATTAGATCTTAGATTTTACAAAAAAGTTTGTGTATTTTGGGGGATGGGGGTGAGAAATGATCCCAAAACAAGTTTACTATTATTGTTCTTTAAGAGACTCAGTTAAGGGACCAGAGTTTTCTATAAGTGCTGCTGATATTAGCTCTCCCCCAAGAATGGGTCTTTAAAAGACAGTGAAGAAGCAGAGTAGGGGAATAAAGAAGAGTGTAGATTTGCTGCTTCTCAGAACTGAGTTGCAACAGTTCAATCCAGTGAAGAGGAGATGCTGTCACCCAAAGTGCACTTACATTCTCTATGGATTCTAATGTTAAAGTCTACGGCTGGAAACACACATGCTGCTTTTTAGCGGGATTCATGCTGAAACCCTCACTTATATTCCAAGCTAGTTGGCTTAAGCAGCTTCTTAGCATGGTGAAAAATGTAAACTAACCTTAGGATCAATTCTATGTGGTCTTCATGAAGTACATTAGGGAAAGAGTTAAAGTAACATGCAGATTAAACTAAAACTTTTAAACTGATTTTATCTTTAAGCAAAATTAATTCTTCTTAATTTAATAGGTCACAAACAAAACACTAGATGTAAAGAAAATGATGAAAACTTGGACCCTACAGAAAGGATTCCCATTAGTGACCGTCCAGAGGAAGGGTACTGAGCTGCTTCTGAAACAAGAAAGATTTTTTCTAAGCAAGCAACCAGAAATTCAGGCTTCCGATGAAAGGTATCATTTCTCTTTCTTCCCAGCCTGTCTTGTTCCCACCTTCAGCTATAAGGATTTTAGAGGTTCTATACCATCATTTTTGTGAAACCTGATGAGGTCTTCCCTTTCTGGAAGGAGTTTGGAAACATTCAGTTATTGTCCCATACCACCAAATCCTGACTAACTGAAATATTAGGGAGAGAGCTAACCTCCTGTGTTTTCCTTTTGCAGCCACCTTTGGCATATTCCAATATCCTATGTCACTGATGGAAGAAACTATTCAGAATATCGATCAGTCTCACTACTGGACAAGAAATCAGGTGTGACTATAGTTAATATTTTTCTGATAAAAAAATTACTAATAATGTAGTTTAAAATTTTTGATCTTAGCCAATCTGATAGGCATGAGGTGGAATCTCAGGGTCATTTTGATTTGCATTTCTCAGATGACTAAAGACATTGAGCATTTCTTTAAGTGTTTCTCTGCCATTCGATATTCCTCTGTTGAGAATTCTCTGTTTAGCTCTGTTCCCCTATGGCTGTGATGCTTTAATTTCTGCCAGTTAAGATTTTAAAACACTCTACTATTATAAGAAAATGTTTGACACTAAGGACAGTTGAATCTTCTTGGCTCCTGATACCCCAATAGTAATTACTTTCAACTTAGTTGCATTTTTTCTATTCTCAAAATGTAGCAAAGAAGATGACTTCAGGCTTATTTTAGGTCATGCAACATTATCGCACTATAGGATCCTCTGGTTTCTTTTTGTTTTAATTTTTAAATTTAATTTTATTTATATATTTCTTTATTAGAATTTATTCACTTTGTATCCCCCCTGCAGCTCCCCTTCCTCATCTCCTCCCAGTCTTAGTCACCCACCCTTTTCTCCCCCTTTTCCTAGTCCTCTGATAGGAGAGGACCTCCTTCCCTTCTGTATGACCCTACCTTTCGGGTCTCATCATAATTGTCTGTATCTCTTCCTCTGTAGCCTGGCAAGGCTGCAACCCACCCCTCAGGGGGAGGAAAGAGCCAGCCACTGATTTCTTGTCAGAGACAGGACCTGTTCCCATTCATTACTAGGGAACCCACTTGGACACTGAGCTACCATGGGCTACCTCTATGCAGGAGTTGTAGGTTATCTCCATGCATGGTCCTTGGTTGGAGTATCAGTCTCTGTAGGCTGTCCCAGGTCCAGATTTTTTTGGTTCTGTTGGTCTCCTTGTGGAGTTCCTCTCCTCTCCAAGTCTTTCTATCTCCCTCTTCTTCCATATCAGAATCCTCTGGTTTCGTAAGTCTGCAGAGCTCCAGGCTTAGTTTGGTAGGTCAGTTGTGTATATGTGTTAATTTCAGTCCCAAACACATTATTTTTTAATTGTTGTTGTGCCTAATAATGGTCTAACGGATCAATTTTTAGACTATACTAAAATTTTCTATTTTGCCCTTCCTACTTTTTCTGTTATCTATTTTTTTTTTTCAAACCTTAAGTTTGAAAACCTTAACTGTAGGAGGTATTTAATTCTAACAGGAAATGTTATGTTTCTGAAAAAATGTATCATCATACAAGAAATATTTCCATGAAACTAAAAGATGTATCATTGGAAGAAAAAGCAAGTAGAAAGAAAAATAAGGGGAAGTGATTTATTAGCATACCTCCATGTGCTGTTATTTGATCTTTTTTCCTACTTAATAAGATAAAGAATAATGGAAGTGAATCAAAGAAGGAAGGACTTTTGCAAGAGGTGTAGTTAAACTGTGTGCCTTGGTAAACCCTGGAGTAGACTTTATATTTTAATTTTATAGTAAAAACATATCTTTGTTTGTTTCAGGACTTGAATATCTATAAAACAGTAGTTGATTTTCATAGCTTTTTGACAATTAGCTTTTAAAATCTCAATTAGATTACTTTGCCTGGATTGTTGCCATTTAAAATTAAATTGCTCAATATTTTACTATACAATAGACTATAAAAATGAAACTGTTAATCTGCTAATAATTATAATAAATTGAAAACATATAAAAGTAGTCTCATCTCATCTGCATTTGAGCTAGCAACCAGCTTAGTCCCTTGTGTATAAAGCAATTTTTTTTATATACATGTGGTTTTGAGATCCTGAATCCTAGTGCATACTATTCTTGGTATGATAAGTTTCCTCTCTCCTTCTGCTGTTAGCTGTGTTGCTCATGTGTTGGCAACTTGAGGACAATAATAATCTGAAATATACTCTCAGCTGTATTCCTTTTCTTTCCTATCTGGAGTTGGCCATGTATGCAGTATGGCAAAGGGCTCATCAATGAAAATGCTATTTTTTAATTATTTTTATTTTTATTAATTACAATTTATTCACTTTGTATCCCCCCCGTACCTCCCTCCCTCTTTCCTCCCCAATCTCACCTTCCCTCCCTCTTTCCCACCTGTGCCCCTTCCCCAGTCCACTGATAGAGGAGGTCCTCCTCCCCTTCCCTCTGATCCTAGGTCTCAGCAGGAGTGGCTGCATTGTCTTCCTCTGTGGCCTGGCAAGGCTGCATCCATTTCAGGGGGAGGTGATCAAAGAGCCAGCCACTGAATTAATGTCAGAGATGGTCCCTGTTCCCATTACTATGGAACTCACTTGGACACTGAACTGCATGGGCTACCTCTATGTAGGGGTTCCAGGCCATCTCCATGAGTGGTCCTTGGCTGGAGTATCAGTCTCAGAAAAGACCCCTGTGCCCAGACTTTTTGCCTCTGTTGCTCTCCTTGTGGAGCTCCTATCCTTTCCAGGTCTTACTATCTCCCATTTCTTTCATAAGGTTCCCTGTAATCTGCCCAAAGTTTGACTATGAGTCTCAGCATCTGCCTTGATACCCTGCAGGGTAGAGCCTTTCAGAGGCCCTCTGTGGTAGGCTCCTGTCCCGTTCCCTGTTTTCTCCCTCCTCTGATGTCAATCCTTTTTACCTTTCTGAATGGGGATTGAGCATCTTACCCAGGGTTGTCCTTCTTGTTTAGCTTCCTTAGGTGTACAGATTTTAGCATGTTTATCCTATATTATATGTCTAATATCTACTTATGAGTGAGTATATACCCTGTGTGTATACTGTGTGTTTTTCTGCTTCTGGAATACCTCACTCAGGATGATCTTTTCCAGTCCCCATCATTTACCTACAAATTTCATGATTTCCTTGTTGTTACTGTTGTTGTTGTTGTTGTTTTTGCTGAGTAATATTCCATTGTGTAGATGTACCACAATTTCTCTATCCATTCCTCAACATCAGAAGTGGTATAGCTGGATCTTGAGGAAACATTATTCCTAACTGTCTGAGAAAGGGCCAGATTGATTTCCAAAGTGGTTGTGCAAGTTTATATTCCCACTGGCAGTGGAGGAAGGTTTGCCTTTTTCCACATCCTCTCCAGCATATGTTGTCACTTGAGTTTTTCCATCTTAGCCATTCTGATGGGTGTAAGGTGAAATCTCAGGGTCGTTTTGATTTGCATTTCCCTGACGACTAAGGACACTGAACATTTCTTTAAGTGTTTCTCTGCCATTTGATGTTCCTCTATTGAGAATTCTCTGTTTAGCTCTATACCCCATTTTTTAATTGGATTGCTTGATTTATTGCTGTTTAACTTCTTGAGTTCTTTATATATCCTGGGTTTTTTTTGCCCTCTGTCAGATATAGGGTTGGTGAAGATCCTTTCCCAGTCTGTAGGCTGTCATTTTGTTTTGAGGACACCATTTCCTAACCCTATCAAGTGAAATGCTTATCATGCTTATCTTTCCCTTTTAGGTCAGTCGAGATAGGGATGTATCATACTTCTTCATAGCATTTTATCTTTAACTCTTCCGTAGAAGACTGTGCTTGCCAACCCAGATGTAGAATATTAGTACTTTTTGGATTAGCTAATGATATAATTGATCTCATCAGTTATAAACCTGTTTACAATGACCCTAACCTGGAACTATAACTTTTTCTGTCACAAATACTATACAAAACTACATACTGCTCTGGAAAAAAGAAATTTAGTTCATCTAACTGATCTTTTCCATCTGTTACTATGTCAAGAATATAACAGAAATTAATACTGAATCTTTTAATAAAAAAGACTGATAGTTCTATTGAGACATAATTAGATGCATTTCCATCTTCATAATATCAACAAAATTAGAATAATAAAAGGAATCAGATAAATTCTAATAATTTGTACTTTTGAACTTGTCAAACAGTAAGTCTAACTTCAAGTACTAACATATCTTTCATTTTAGAATGTGTTTCTAAAGCAATTTGTATACAAATAATCCATTATATAAGTATAATGATAGCAAAATTTTTAAAATGATATTTCAAAACAAGAGTTAGCTAAAGTGGGGCAAGTCCTGAAGTGAAAAGTTGGATATTTAACAGTGCATATAAAGACAGTGGGTGGTGAAGCCTTAAAGGCATCAGCATGAAAGTCATCAATACTGTAGGAAATAGTACAGGCAGATAAACAAGTACAGGAAAAGCATGGCAATAAATACACTCTGCTGTGGTATCATTGGGTTTAGATTAGGTTTTTTTTCTTTTTTATGAATAAAAAGTATGCTTTTACTTTAAGATCAGAAGATAAATATCACTCAGATTTTAATCTGATTTGAAAGTATTTGTTACAACATTAGTCATTATTTATTCATTCATTTGATAAGGGTTTGTTATCTGCGAGGTACCTCACTGTATCACCTGAGAAGTTAGCAGTGAAGGATCAGCACATAAAACTTGTATTCTAGGAAATCTTCACCTCAAGGTCTTTCCAAGAATGACTTTTCTGCTGTGCCTACATCCGTGCCTACATCCTTACTGTCAACTTTTAAGAACATTTTTATTAGTAATTTTAAGCATGTTGAAAATATCAATAGTCAGTTTCTTGTTGTTTGTACATTCTCTCACCCCACAAAAAACAAATCCATAGGCATTTCTAACAATTCTCTCAACACATATACACTGTGCGCATGTTCACAGACATGCATACGTGCACACATACATGTATGGGTTACAAAATACTTTCATTATTCTATTATTTTAATTTGACTATTTCTTATCTTATGCCTAGCAAAACCTTAAGCTTTTCCTAATGTTTATTCTAATAACTGTGAATTATTTTCTAAATAACTTTGTTTTCTTTCTTTACGAGTATAATAAAAGACAGATTTTGAGATGGGACATATTTTAGTTGCTGCTCCATTCTGCACACCATTCCTTCCCCACATATACACACACCATACATAATTTCTTAAGGCATGTGTATTCTGAAGTCACTTAAAAGAATGACATCTTAGACATATTTTCTTTTATAAAGCCTCTCCAGACTGCCCTTCAGAGTGAAATATTTCTGTGTGCTTTCATGGAATGTTGTGTTTTATTTTTCCACCAATGACACTTATGTAATGTTATATCTGGGTGCGTTTATTAGCCCATAAAAACAGGACTCTCTACCTTGTTTGTTGTTTGTCTTACAGTGCTTGTCCTAGAGCTAATAATGTATGATGAATAAGTAATGTTTAAATGAGTGAGTAGCAGCCTTCATTAATGTGACACTTACTGTACCAGCACACAAGTATTTAGTTTCTTAAAAGAATCATAGATATGAAAACATACCTTGTTAACTTTGAAAAAACTAAAGTCCCCTATTGTCTTCTCTCTCGGTATTTTAATTTTTCCTCTCTTTTAGATATCATCAGTCTCCCAGAACCAGTGCAGTGGGTCAAAGTCAATACAAACATGACTGGCTATTATATTGTTCACTATGCTGATGACGACTGGACAGCTCTAATCAATCAGTTAAAAAGAAATCCATATGTTTTAAGTGACAAAGACCGAGCCAACCTCATCAATAACATCTTTGAACTTGCAGGGTAGAGTATGCTCAGTTTATATTGTTATTGTCATTTTTAAAAATGCTATTGTGGTAAAGAAAAATTCAGAAAACAGTTTGAAAGAACAAGTATATATTGGCTGTTAGGTACAGTCTTAGAAACTTCAGAAAATGTAAGACATGTTCATTGCTTTCAGAGAGTTTATAATGTATTAAAACTTTGGAAAATGTAAGACATGGTCACTGCTTTTAGAGAGCTTATAATGTATTAGAGACATCAGCTATGAGCATATTAAATAATTAACAAAAAACAGCAGGATCAACTGCTAGTTCAAGTGTAGATACCAACAGGCAGGTTACATACTTTGTTCAGTAAAAATGTTGTAGGAATTCAAGCTTCACATTATTTCATGAAAGAATTCTCTTCATGAAGCAATTGGCTTCTGCCTAAAGCTTAGTTGACTATCATCTCTAGTGCCCAGAGCCTCTTTTATATGTACATGGTTTGCCTCCCCAACCACCACATACATTATAGAAGCCCAAGGCCAAGAGAGGCAATGATCTTTCATAAAAGTATCTTCTGAATAGTTTACAAATTTAGATTGATTCTACTCCTAGAAACACAATGAATACTTATCATTATTTTTCAATTTTGACTTGTGTTTGACTTGTGTAGGGGAATTTTAATTCAGAACATGGCTGTTCTGGCAAAAGATCACCTCCAAAGACTTTCTAAGTCTGTGTGATCTGGCTGGCAAGAGATCACCTCCAAAGATCTTCTAGGTCTGTGTGATCTGGCTGGAAACAAACATGCATTTAATCCAGGAGACAGAGGCAAGCATATCTGAGTTCAAGGCCAGCCTGGTATAGAGCCAGTTCTATGTAAAGAAAAGCATAGATCCAGGCAAGGTGGCACACACCTTTAATCCTGAACAATGAAGGTAAAGTTAGTTTGTAGAAGAAAGCACCCATGTTTGAAAGTGATGTCTAAATGAAAAGGTGATAAATCAGAGAAAGACTTGACATAATGGAATATGGTGAACTCTTGTGAAAAGAGAGGAAAGAGAAGCTACTTAAGGGGCAATACAGAGAGAGAGAGAGAGAGAGAGAGAGAGAGAGAGAGAGAGAGGAGGCAGTTTTACCAAAACAGTAATAAAGAGACAGGTTGCTGAGAGAGAACTCAGATGAAGACCAAATCAGCAGAGAATGAGAAGGAGCTGGACTTAGTTTGAGGCCAAGCAGAGCAACTCAGGAGCTGAGAGAAAAGCCAAATTGAATAAGTCAGCGGGGAGAGGAATTTGAGTGAGAACAACTGAACCAGCCCAGGCCAGAGCTCAGAAAGAACAAGATAGGATGAGCTTATTAAGCAGTAAGTCTCAGAGGCTGAAGACCTTGAGGCCCAGGTTAGATTGTAGAGAGTCTAGAAGCTTCTAGGACTAGGCCTAAGTTAGCAGAAGAAAGCTGTATCCTCCAAGACAACAACTGAAGTGGGAGAATAAAAGTTCCTTTTACAAAGTAGCCTTGTTATGACCTTTGAACCATTAGTGTTATGACTTCTACAAACTGCTATGGTGTGTGTGTGTGTGTGTTTTAGCCTTGGCTGGCTGGCCAGGAACTGGACCATGCTGGCTTCAAACTCACAGAGATCCACCTCTCTTCCTCTTGGGTATTAGAATTAAGTGCATGTAATACCCTACCCAACCTAACTGCTTAGTTTTTAAAGGGCATTCACTGTAAACTCACAATAGACCTTGTATTAACAAATTTGGCAGACTGATTGTTTTTACAGAAAAAAAAGATTTGTCCGTTTTCTGTTTGTTTGTTTGTTTGTTTTGTGTTTTGAGATACGGTTTCACTGTGTAGCCCTTGCTGTCCTAGAACTCACTCCACCTGCCTCTGCCTCCCGAGTGCTGGGATTAAAGTGTGCACCACCGCCTCCTCGCATAACAGGTGCTTGATTTGTCTGTTTTCTGATTCAGGTACTCTAAATCAGATACTGGCTCAGATAGTGATTATGTCCCTCCTAATCATGTGGTAAATAGAAGTAATTAGTAAATAAAATTAATAGCAGTTGTTTTTTCCAAGACAGTGTGATGCTTTTACTTAGTCAGTGGCAAATAATAGATGACTTCTGGATCCAAAACTGAACTGTTGTATATCTTTCAATTAAAATGCATCTTTACCTAGGAGCTAGTTAAATATAATTAATTGAGTCTAATTTTGCCTGGCGCTACTGTAAACTTAAGTTTCTTGTCTGCAGAACTTACCAACTCACTGTAAAGTTTCCCTCAGTAGATTTATACTTCCTATTCATTTATTCTTCAGCCTTGGCAAAGTGTCTCTTAGGATGGCATTTAATTTGATTGACTATCTTAAAAATGAGACCCATACTGCACCTATTGCTGAAGCCCTGTACCAGACAGGCCTCATCTATAACCTCCTGGAAAAACTGGGACACATGGACCTGGCCTCAAGATTGGTGGTAAGTCTCTCTTCAGTTTCTCTTGTAGCCTACCTTTAATACTGGTATTTACTATTCTGTTCAGCTCTTAACATTATTTAAAAAAAAAAAAAAAAATCAGTTAACTTCCAGTTTCTTTACTTTGCTAGTTGTAAAATCTCCAGATCAAAATGCCATTACTAATCATGAAGAGTTGAAGCTTTTACATGAAATAGTATTGTTTGAATATCAAAACACAAACAATTGAATGCTGTCAAATGGAGCCATCTAAAAAGAAAATGTCTCTGGGAACCCTCTTTTGTTTTACACAACGTTAAAATAGGGTCTTTTAGAATGTAGATAGCCTATTAATTTGCTAGTGGTCATTATAAAATGCAGCACGTATGTACTGAAAATGTCCTACGTAGGAATTGTTGCTGCCTACGCTCCCCTGGGTAATAGGTGGCAGTGACTGTACAAGCTCTAAAGAAGCCACTTTCTTAAAACTAGTCACCTAATCACAACAACTGCTACTTTTGACACTTCAAGACTAACTAAGGTAGCATAATAGTTACCTAGGATGCTCTTACTGTATTATTACAGTTGTAGTGTACAAAGAGAGCAGAGATTTATGTATTATGCCTCTGGACAAGGAGAAGGCTAAAGTCAAGGGGCTGGCAGGGTAGAGTATTTTGTAAAGGATAATCTACCTGCCTTTCCTTTAGCTTAAACTGAATACTGCCAATCCTTGGCATTCCTTCCTTAAACCCTGTCACTCCCGTCCTGTCTCTGTTCACAAAGTACTGTATTGTGTTTCTGTACCCAGATGTACCAGTTGTCATAGATGTACCAACCCTTAGGTTAGAGCCCATAGTAACCCTGTTTAGCTTCATTTTTACTTGATTATATCTCCGGAGACACTGGTCCCAATTAAGGTTATAGAAATTGGGAGAAGGTACAGTATTATGTGGTATGGGTAGTAACAGACAAGACTAGTGCACATCACTCATTTTTACCACTTTTGAAGGACACTGATTTGAAGGGTTTAAAAAATAGCCTAAAGGGAGCCAGACCATCTGCCTATTCCAACTGTATGGCTAGTTAGTTTCATGGTGGTAGAAGCCCTTCTTCTGTGTTCCTTTCTCTACTCTATTTAAGATTACTCTTAGGAGACACTTGGTGAGTAGCTCAAGCTATCCCTTTGTTAAAATAGTAGATTGGGTCTTTGTAGTATTTTCCTTTGGTGTTCAAGTAACCTCTCTCCTGTTGCATCTTCACCATTGGTGGCTGCAGGTGTTTGTTTGAGACATAATATAGCGTAAGATCCATGAGATTGACGACTAAAGGGCAAGGATGGGAAACTTAATGTCTATTTCTAAGACTTGGACTCTTTTAGTGCTGTAACTCCTTAAATTTTTAAATAGTAATCGGGCTTTAATTCATAAAGAGGAAAAACATTAAAATTCCTGTTTTAGTCTTCGGGGATTTTGATTGCCTCAAAACTATCAAATTGTGAAACCATTTTGTAGTTAGGAAGTGGGATGGCAGACATTTCCAAGCCCTTGAATTCAGTATTCAAATGTATTGGTGTTTAATATTGGTGTCTGATTAATATTTACGTTGTTATAACCAGAACACTTTTTATTAATTTGTCATTCTGTCTTAAAAACAGTATATGATGCATACAGTATTTTGTGGACTTTGCTTTGGTTTGGTCGGAAAGGTCTGGAGGGGACATTTGAATTATGTTAAATTGTTCACATCTGAAGTTAATGACTGGTTTTAGTCATATTCCTGTTTCATAACTTAAAAATCTGTCATTCTCCTTCATATGAAGCATTGGTGGGATAAGCCTTTGCAATAAAGCTGACAGTTCTCTTTTAAGAAATGACATTAACTTAGGAAAGAACCTTCCTGAGTGTATTGCTGTAAAATTAAAGCAGTAAATCGAAATGTAAGATGTAGCAAAGTGTCAGTATTTTTTTTCTGTTTTATTTTTAAAGTAATTTTGTCATTGTTGCTGTATTTTATTGCATATATAGTATTGGTAGCTAATATGACAGATCTCTTTATTCTCTTCCTCTTTTTGCCTGCCATTCCTTATGAAATTAGTGGTAGTTGTTTAATTACCTTAACTTTAAAAGGTTAATCTAGAAACCATATGAGAAGTATATTTCATTCCATAAGAGGAAAAGACAAGTGGAGGCACCTGCTGTTAATATACACAATATTGAAGACAAAACCTGAATCACTTATTTAAATAGTCATATTTACAACAACAAGATTTTTATGAAAATAGAATGATCGTAGTAAAATGTTTATCATACTTTCAAATATACATAAAATATTTTGAGATTCTTTCTCAATCATTTGGTGTAGGAGGCTAGCAAAACCATGGTCTCTGATTTTAGGGTATGAGTGCTTAGGGCTTAGAGTAAGCTTCTTCAAGTGTCAGGCTTTCTCTGCTTCAAAGTGCCGTTTCCACTGTTGCTTCTGTGTCTCTCAATGTGATTCCACACATTGTTTCTTTGCTTCTGATAAGTACCTTAAATTTTCATCTTTGTAGACCAGAGTATATAAATTGCTCCAGAACCAAATCCAGCAGCAGACTTGGACTGACGAGGGCATGCCATCCATGCGAGAGCTTCGGTCAGCCTTACTGGAATTTGCCTGTGCCCACAGCCTAGAGAACTGTACCTCTATGGCTACAAAGCTGTTTGATAATTGGATGGCATCCAATGGAACTCAGAGGTGAAGTGCACATCTATTTGAATGGTTTCCATTTATTACTTCCTAAAGAAGGAAGGAATGATATCCCCCTGTATGCACATGCCCTATTTAATACATTTTTTATGACCTTTGAATTGCTTCTACTTCTTGCCCATTGTAAATATTACTGCCATGAATTTAAGCATACAGTTTTTAACTCTTGCAAACCTGATTTGAATTCTTTTGGTATATATCCAAAAGTGGTATTGCTGAATCATAGAGAATTTATTATTTGTTTTGTTTTATCATATACATATATCTATGTATGTATTTGTGTGAGTACACATGTGTGTGGAGGCCAGAAAACCATCTCTGATGTCAATCCTTATAACACTTTTTTTGAGACAGTGGCCTCCACTGGCCTGGTGTTCACTGAATAGCCTTGGTTAGATCCCTAGAGAGCCCCTGGGATCTGTCTGTTTCTGCACTTGACTTTATTATGTGGGTTCTGGAGATCAGACTCAAGTACTCATGCTTGCTTGGCAAGCTCTTTACTGATTGAACAATTTCCCCTAGCATTCCATTTTTAATTTTTGAGGAACTTCAATGATATTTCCCATCGTAGTTTCCCATAGTAATTGTGTAATTTTATGTTTTCACCAACAGAGTAGAAACATTCCAGTTTTTCTATATCCTTGCCAACGTGTGTTTTCTGGTTATATTTGGTGGGTTTGGTTTTGAGATAGGGTCTAACTGTGTAGCCCTTCTTAGCCTACCTCTGCCTCCTGAATGCTGACATTAAAATAAGCACTTCCATACGTGGCCTCCTTTTCTGCTTTCTTTGTATTTAAAACTTTTCCCCCTATGGTGCTGAGCATCTAACCCAGGGTCCCATGCTTGTTAGACACATGTTCTGCCACCGACTTCTGCTCAGCTATCCCCATTTCCCCAGCATTGGAATCACAGTGCATCCTCCCAATCTCAGCTCTGTTGTTGTACTCATGGGTACTAGCTGGGTAGTAGCTGAGCTCAGGTCCTCCGGCTTATATGGTGAGTACTTTAAATGATGGAGCTATCTCCATGACCCCAATTTTCTGAGTTTTTGATAGGAGATAATTCTCAGGTTATGAGAGATGTCTCCTTTAATTTAGAAGTGAAATGACTGGTGCAGTGTGTAGTTAGAAGACATGCTACTGAATGTAGAATTCTTTCCAGTCTCCTTATTGAGAATTTTGGAACAATGATTAAAATTTCATTTGCAAAGTTGAAATGGGTAATTTGAATAATGGTCTGAAATATTTCCTAGATCTAAGATCTTAATAAAGGCAGTTGGCTATGTTTCATTCCCTTTGTACACCCAGTCTCCCAAACATGTATATACTGCTTTATCTATACCATAAAACTTAGCACACTGTATTATAATGTGTATAGTTACTGTGTATACTTTGGCATAGCGCATAATCACCTACAGAGAAAAGAGTGTGTCTCCTTCCTCACTCTATTCCTCCTCGGTATGCAGCCATGTGTCTTCTCAGTAAATAACTATTATATTGAACTTACGTTCTTTAAAGTCATAACTATAGGAAAGTAGCAATCATTGAATTAACTCTATAAAGTGTATGAAGATTTACAGTTATTATTTAACCTGAACCCAGAAACACTACCAGTCAACTGCTTGCCTTTGAAGTAATATATTTTCCTTGTTATTCTTGTGCTTCATTATCTCTCTTATAGCCTGCCTACTGATGTCATGACCACTGTGTTCAAAGTTGGAGCAAGAACTGAGAAAGGCTGGTTGTTCCTGTTAAGAATGTATTCCTCCATGGGCTCTGAAGCAGAAAAGAACAAAATACTTGAAGCCCTTGCCAGCTCAGAGGATGTACGGAAACTTCACTGGTATGGAACCACTCAAAGAACTTAGTAGAAGGAAACCAAAAGATGAAAGCTCTTTGCTCTGTAAGACAGGAGCCCATTTTCTCCTGAGTTCTCAATCTGACTACTTGCTGACTTGGACAGTATGTGCAGAGTTTGCATGAGCTTGACTTCTTCTTGGGGACTGACCCTTGGCAGATGTGCAGAATACACTTTGTTTGAGAGATTTGAAGATGTTAATAATCATAAACCCCATCTTCTGCTGGTACTATATATGATCTGTTCATGCTGTCACTTTGAAAACGCAAACACTTCAAAAATAGACAGCTATAGAACTGTATATTTTTATCCTCCTATGAATTTATTGCTTATACTTCGTAATGTCCAATTGGGAGCCTCATGCAGGTGAAAGAAAGGCAGTGAGACACAACACAAAGAAAGAAAGAGGCAGAGTAAAGGTTCAAGTGGCCAAGTGAAATCAAAGGTGCATTCAGCGTAGGACATAGACAGCAAAAGCCATACCAGGGGGATCATCTTAGCTTGGTTCTTCTCTTATATAAATCCCCTCAGCTAAATCCTAACAGTCTCCAGGAGACATCTTTGGCCCCTACCCAGACCCACTTGCTAAATGACACTTTGTAAATAAGCATTATCTTTAAATCACTGGCCAGCCTCTGTCCTTAGCACAGTATACTATAAATTTCCATTATAAACATTCAAACAGCACCTTAACATAGAGAGTACAATGTAAAATACTTTTGTCCACTTTGTACTATTTTTCTTCTTGTTTAGTAGTATCAGTACTGATCTGTATATTTGTATACAGAAATACACAGGCTGAGAATTCCTGACTTGAAAACCAGAAAACTGTAGAAAGTTGGAGATTTTTTCCTTGATATTTCATAAATCATTTTGTGACAAAACATGAATGTATCATGACTTGTAAATAATTGGCAAGTTTCAACATGGAACTAATCTTAGCCTAGTCCAACCTGATTTACTGTGAATTGATAAAGAGCTTTACGTTGAAACCCGGTGCTAATATCAGTTTGTTTATCACTTCAAAAACAATTATTTTGAAGGCTAAATCTTGTTTCCTTTTTCAGGTTAATGGAAAGTAGCCTTGATGGTGATATCATCCGAACACAGAAGCTGTCACTTATCATTAGAACAGTGGGCAGACACTTTCCTGGACACTTGCTGGCATGGGATTTTGTTAAAGAAAACTGGAGTAAGCTTGTACATAAGTAAGTTTCTTGGGAAATGACTTTAATATTCTCAGGCTATGCATTTGCAAAAGGCTCATTGTTCCTTGCTGGCTCCCTGCGATTATGATTTGTCCTACCACGTCTAAGGAAGCAGCTTTCTGTATTTATAAGCATTACACTGTGTAACAGTGGTATTCCATTGAAATGCTGATCAAGGCCAGGGACACCTAATAAGCTAGTGGACCTAGCATGACCACGGGCTATTTCAGAGAAGCTGCTTGGTTATATGTGTTAGAAATATTTCTTGATTGCCAAGACATCAGTTAAGGAATCACACTTAGCTAGGTAGCACATATAGGTGTTTTCTTCTTCTCGTAAAGCAATATTTATTTTTCTGGATATAGCTGATTTTTGAGACTCGGATTAAAATTCTATCAGAATATCCCAAGCCTCCACCTCCTTTCCTGCCCAGTGGCAGTAAGTGTGAAAGATGCCCTAGCTTTTGAACTGAATTTCCAAAAGGAAGACCCCACTCTGCCTTTACATTAAAGCATTTCCTTCATACTGTAGAACAGTGCTTTGGTTGTCAGCAGCTGCTTCATTATTATTTTTTTTGTGTGTGTGTGTGTTATATTTGTGTTTCTTCAGGTTCCATCTGGGCTCCTATACCATGCAAAGTATCGTTGCTGGATCTACTCACTTGTTTTCAACAAAGACACATTTGTCTGAGGTTGGTTATACAAAATACTAGCAGGGAGTGGAGACTTGCTGTGCTAATTCTAATCCCTTCAGTTTTCTTTCACCAATGCTAATGATTCTGCATTGAGATTATTTTTAAATGGTTGCATGTATAGCCGGAGGTGAAGCTCTGCTTCCATTGTCAGCACTACTTCCTGTCTCCTCAATACAAATAATGTTAGTAGTAGTGAAATTATTTTGAGAAATTCCATTCAAAGTGAATTTATCAAGCCTAATTTTAGATTGACTCTTTTTTTCTCTTTTCTATTTATTCATTCATTCATTTATTTACACTTTATTCACTTTGTATCCCAGCTGTAGCCCCCTCCCTCATCTCCTCCCATTCCCACCCACGCTCCTCCTCCCCCTATGCCCTTTCCCTAGGCCTCTGATAGGGGAGCACCTCCTCCTCTTCTATCTGCCTATCATTTCTCATCAGTACTGGCTGCATCATCTTCTTCTATGGCCTGTCAAGGCTGCACCCCCAAGGGGAGGTGATCAAAGAGCTAGCCACTGAGTTCATGTCAGAGACAGTCCCTGTTCCCCTTACTAGGAAACTGACTTGGAAACCGAGCAGCCTACAGGCTTCCTCTGAGCAGGGGGTTCTAGGTCCTCTTGATGCAAGCTCCTTCTGTGTAGTATCGGACTCCGCAGGGACCCCTGGGCCCAGGTAGTTTGGCTCTGTTGTTCTCCTTGTGGAGTTCCTGTCCCCTCCAGGTCTTTCTATCTCCCTCTTCTTCCATAAGGACTCATTTTTTCTTCAGAGTTCTTTTTCTATTTTAAGACATAATAAGGAAAGAAGAAATAGTAGATATGGGAGTAGAGGCACCAGCAGGGAAGAAAAGTTCGTTTTTGTTTTTGTTTTTGTTTTTTTTAGGATTACTTCACTTGATTGAGGCAAATACCTTAGATGGTAAAGTATAGGGCTACTCTTTTACTTTACTATGCTCCTCCTACTTCCTACATGTCAGATGTTGGAGCTACCATGACATAGTTAAAACTTACTTCAGGAGGCCCAGCCTTTCTTTGTTTAAAATATTTCTTTGTGGAACTTGCAGGTCCAGGCCTTCTTTGAAAATCAGTCAGAGGCAACCTTGCAGCTTCGGTGTGTCCAGGAGGCTTTGGAAGTTATTCAGCTGAATATCCAGTGGATGGCGAGGAACCTGAAAGCGCTGACGTGGTGGCTCTAGTACTCACAGCTGACCTTCTGGTGCCCACAGCTCTGCTGCTTTTGCAAAGGTTGAGGTGAAGGCAGGCCTGCTGCAGAGTTGTTTGCACTGTTAGGAGTTCTAGTTAGCTCAGGGCCCAACTGTATTTTTTATGTCTTTTCTGAAAAATCTTTAGGCAGCAAATAGTTATTTATTACAAAATTATATTCACCTGTATGCCAACCATATACAAAAACAGTAATTTTTATTTGACATACACATGGAGAAAAAAGTCAGATTTGAAATTCTGCTGTATTTCTTAGTGTCCAGAGTGTTACTGGCATAGTGCAACCAAGGAAGGTCTGCTGAAGGAACAGCTGTAGTTGTAGGTTGCTGATTGGTCAGCAGTTTGTTGCTTCTTGCTGATAGACACACCTGGAATGTGGGCGTTAGCCTGGAAGAGTGCAGTGACAAAAGCATTGAAGATGCAGCTATAGACAAGTGACCTCAGCTGGGGTGTCTACCCTGACTAGGGTCCTGAAGTCCTAGTTATGTCTATAGAATAATAGTTCCTACAGAAAATTCTATAGAATTTTTCATGTTTCTCTTAAGTTGAACAGCTGAAAAAACAGACTCAAATTTTCAGTTTTCCAAATATCTAACACTTTTTGCTTCATCTTTATGGCACTATGTAGGTTCTGAACTGAGTTAATCTTAATTATTTTATTCAGGAATGCCAGTATCCCCCAATGGTGTATACCTGGTTAGACTTCTTGCTGGGGAGGCTATTCATAAGCTGTGGCAAGCTTTCTGTTAAGCACTGATGTTTTTGTCATTACTTTCTCACCAAGAATGTAATTTGTTTAAGTTGCCTTTTGAACCTAACAAATCATACCCTTTTCTCTGTGAATCATACCATGTGTGGGTTTTTACTTTATGTTAAAGAGTGTATTAGAAGCATTTCTTAAATAGTGTCCTCAAGAAATTAAAGCTTTTTATTTTGAAGTTCACCATAGTACCTTAAAGGGACAATGAGAATGTGGAACAGGAATAAGTTGAAAATATGGTGGGCTCTGGCTTCTTTTTTCACTGTTAAAAACAGTGCTTTTGTTTAGTTGAAAAAATTATAGGCTTTTTTCTTTTATCATGGGCAAACTATGTTAAACAAGGTAGCCAAGGATCAAGCAAAGGAAAAGTGAGGGAGGGTGACTAGAAAGGGATGCAGGTGTCTCCACTCCTTCTGAAGGAGAAATACTGTACTTGAATTTTTTGAGCTATGCAGACTTATGCCTAGATTGCTGTGTTTCTTTGATTCTTAGGAGAAAAGTTTTCTTCTTAGTAACTCATGAGAATTTGTTTGAAAACAGTGTCCATGTACATAAAAGGGAATTACTCATTTATGAACACTGAAAACACTCCACAGGGTCAGACCACAGAAAGGCCACTTTTTTTATTCAGCTGTTGTAAAGTTAGAATATGTGGAGTTGTATACAAAATTATAGTTTATTTTATGAGAATATTTTTATATAACAAAACTTTAATGGCTGACAAGCTGAAAAATAGCCTGCTTTAATCCTAGTGTTTGATCCCAGTTTTGTCTTTTATAAACATTTTTGTGTTTTTGAGTAGAGAATGTTATTCCTGAGAATCACAGAATCATCTTGATATCTTAGTAAAATATGTAATTATAGATCTTTATTTCCCCGTGCTTTTGGTAAATGAGTGATAGTTCAGTTGATACTGAAGGTTAGTGGGGTTTTGTATTTTTAGAGTGAAGGAAAAATACTCTTGTAGGTTTTGGTTGCTCCTTTTTGTTTTTTAACCATGTTGTATTACTAAATTCTACTTTGATACAGAGTTTAACTTTTGCTACTTTTCAAGATCAGTTCAATCTTGAGATTTACTTGCCCATGTTGGCATTGATCCTAAAGACTTTGCAACTCTTCGTATGGCAAATCTTGTGTTAAATAACACTTTTTTTCCATGGATGATTGTGAATGTGTGTGGTGTGTGCCGTTGTAAATAAAGCCTGAGGAAGGTGTGGGCCTAAAAAGAAGGAACTCTTGATCCAATGGTAAAACAAGCTTTTCATTCCCAGGATACTTACCTATAACATTCACCTCAGTGGTTTTTAATTTTGGTAGGCTTCCTGTTAATTCCCCCACAGAATTCTATAAGTTTTCATGTTTTGGTAACCTTTTTATGTGCAACTTCTTATAGCTAACTCAAAGTCAGGTCTGTAAGGCTGAGAAGTGGCTTTTATAGTCTGATAAATGTACTGGTAGCATTCAGATTTTTCTCCTCTGAAGTATAGTCCTGCACTCTGTACTTTTAAGAAGGAAGATTGAAGCACAAGGTCAGCTTGTGGTTTGGGTGTAAGCACACCAAGACCTTACATCACTGGGTAGCAGCTGAATGAGCATTCTGCTCACTACAGAGAAAGGGTATATTGAATGTAATTTGAAAGCCACATCTTGATTATTAGGAAAGATAGAATTGGAAATCTCGGTTTGTGGAAAAAAATTGATTTGGAGATCTGAAAGTTTATTAAAGTTAGGAATTGGAGGAGACAAGTTTGCTCTACTAGTATGAGTTTAGCTATAATAAAGTAGTGGCAATTCCCTCCCCACCCACATGCTTGTGCCTTCTTCTGTCTCCTTTTATTTGTTTTTTTAAAATGAAATTGTATTTGTCATTACTTCAGTGTTTACAGACTTTCTCGCTATCACAGGTTCTTCTTAGCTGATTTCCTTTGCCATTAGAACAAAAGCTGCCAGTAGAGTCCTGGGTATAAAAAGCCAGCTGCATCAGGTTTACTGGGTACCAAACAGTCCTTTCTGATTATTGGGGAGCAAGAAATTAAAATGAGGTCTCATGTCATTGAATGATTGATAGCCTGTTGTTGAATTGAATTTTAAAGATGCTTACCTAATCTAAAGCACCTGGAATGATAATCTTCAGCCAGACTGCTGAGCGCTTGCTTCTCTAAGACCATGTGTTCTGTGGGTTCCAGAGATGGCACAGTGCGTCTCAGGTGCACTGTTGCAGAGGACTGCAGTCCTGGGGCAGAGTTTACATAGGAATGGCTTGGTTTACATAGGCCTCTAAGAATTGGGATCATGGGTTTAATGTATATATTCTCACCTTTGCCTTACTTTTCTGTATACAAAATTAATTCTCTTTTTTTGGAAATGTTCTGTCTCCTTATATTTGTATTTCTTGAAACTCAGGTGTATGTTTTTGCTGGGTTTTGTGTTCTTTGATTTTGCTCTTAAATTTCTGAAATATCAAAGAAGTACCAAAAAAAAGTGGAGGTCCCAAAGTATGACAAATCTACTCTTTTTCCCCATCCCTTATTGCCTGAGTAGGCAATAGATAGAATAAGTGATTGACTTTTAGAGGGTTTGTAGGCACTTTTGAAGGGCTGATACATAATTTTGAACCATACACATCTATTTTATATATTTTTATATTTTAAGTTTTGTCTTGGTGAAGAGTGTTCATCTTTCATTTTCCCATGTTGCCTGCTATAGGAAAGAGTTACAGAGTAATTTGGTTTTAATTTTTGAAAGGAGTAGGTTTCAAGAGGGGAGCAAGGTAGCTTCTTTTAAAAGTGTGTGGAAATAGTTTTGCTGCTATTTTGGACTTTCTTATTGCTACCCTCATTACATTCTTCTTGTGGATATGTACATAAACCATGCAAGGCCACACAGATGTGTTGGCAATAGTAGAATGATAGTAGTGCTTACTATTTTGTTCCAGTCTTAGGAACTTAGATTGTCTCTCAGCCTTTCAAGCTTTTTATAAATGCAGTGTTACTTTTTATGTTTCACTTAGACTGGTTTGTTTTCATAGACACTTAATTACCGTGTGATTGAGTATGGCAGATTCTACCTTTTTTCTTGTTGCCTCCTAAGGCAAGAGCTAACTGTTTTGTTTGGGAGAGTGTACAAGAGAGTAGAGTAGTGCTTCCTATTGCTTTTTGTTACTAATTCATTTGGCCTTATGCCCTTTAAATGCATGTGAAAATACCTGATGAAACATGGAAGACTAGATGTGAAGAACCACCACTTCTCATCTTTTCCTGCCTGTTGAATAAAAGCTGTTAATATGTTAATAGAGTGGGAGTGGAGTGTGGGAGACACAGGGAAGTGTATGCAATGTCTGGATATATGTTTATTTCTTACTGCTACCTTGTATTAATTCACTGGGTGCTCAGAGTGGAAGGTACCCAGTGTACTGCGGAGTTCAGATGTATAACAGTGTCCTCTTTCCCTTTCCAATATTGCCTGGGTGCAATACTTTTTAAAGTAGTTTCAGTTAATTGAAATAGCTGGGTTTGGAGTTAGGGTGGTCATGGTTTGCTTGGTTGGTTTTTGCTAGGCAGGAAAAGTAGTTTGGGAGCAAGAGTATATACTTTTTAAGTGTATGAACATGTTGTTGCTGCATTTTTACTTCCTTTGTTTCCCTGTCCTTTCCATGAATTTATGAGGAAAGCTGGGATCTCTGAGAAGCTTCTTCCTTCTCTTAACATTGGCTATGTAGAGTGTTTAGTAGCACAGACCATGCTTAGGGGCTGCTCTGGGTTGGGGGGTGCCATATGGTTTCATTGTGTTTTGCTTCTTGGTCACTGCATTTGGGGGGTGGGGGGTACCTGTCCTGAACTTGGACTTGTAGGTTTCTGATGAACCGTGGAACTCTGAATTTAGTGTCCTCCCATAGGCAGGTTTTTCTCTTCAGTTTTTTCTGTTAGCTTTAGTGGGGACTTAAGGGCAGGAGATATACTCTTTACAAATATAAATATGTATATATATATATATTTTCATTTGGTACTGAATCCCTTACATGGGTGTCTAATGAGTACCTAATGAGACGTGGAGGTCCGGATGTATGAAAACGTCCTCTTTTCCCTTTTCCTCATTGCCTCTGTGGGCAATAGTTATAGAGTAGCATAGATTTTCTAATTCTGTTCCCCCAGAGGAACTTTATATATATGTGTGTGTTTGTGTATGTATATACTTTAAAATGTAAATATGAATTTTTTAATCTTTTTGTTGTTGTTACTTCTTTTGTACCTAAATCTGTTTATGGACACTTAGGTACATAAGGAATATTGAGGTTCATTCTATGAAAAATGTCCCCTTCCCCTTCCCTCATTGCCTGTCTGGGCAATGGCTTGTAGAATAGTTGTGTAGCTTTGGCATAGAGTATGGAGTAAAAGATTTCTGGGTTTTTACTTTTTGAAATGTCTTTAAAAGATTGCCAGTTATTTCAGTTTTTCACTCCCAATCTGCTTTGATGTTGTCTAAAGAAGCAAGAGTCTGTACCCAGAAATGTGGGAATGTCTGTCCTTTACTCTATCACCGTGCCATACTGTAGTGTGTCAGTACTGTTAGGCTTGGCTTCTTGTTTTGTCTGTTTGTTTGTTGCTTATAACATGCTTGTTAGAAAATGATTGTAAATGCCTTGTGGTGTTAAGTTCATTTTGAACCTGGTCCTTGGTGTGACTATTTTTTAATATGTACTTAATGAACACTGAGATTGATTCTATGAAAACTCTCCCCAATCCCTATCCCTCATTGCCTGGTAGGCAGTGGTAGACTAGATGTTTTACTTACTTATCTTTTGTTTGTTGGGGGGGGGGGCGTGTTCTGGATGTGTATATATACATATATACATATTTTTTAAGTATATAAATAGTTGGTACTTTCTATATGTTATTTCACATAGCACCAGTTGTTTGCTGGGATTTGTAGATATATAATGAAACATTGAGGTCCAGACGTATGATAACTCTATCCTGCTCCCTTTTCCTTGTTGCCTACAAAGGCAATACTTTTATAACCTGTTTGGTTTTTTTTTTTTGGGGGGGGGAATTACTTAGGTGGGTAGTGGTTGGGGAAAGGGATGAGTGCATGATTTTAAAATATATTTTTTCATGGTACTGATTAGGCCCATAGTCCTTTGCATGGATAAATGGGCACCTAGTGAAAATTAAGGGTCAGTGTAAGACATATCTCCCATTCTCCCCCTCCCCTATGCCTGTATTGGCAATAGTTAGTAGAGCACTTGTGTGTTATTTACTTAATTGTTTTGGATTTATATTTTTGATAGTAGATTTCTTAATATAAAGTTTTCATTTCTTTATTTCATTTTGTATTCTGTCCTTTGCCTAACTGTAAAGGACATAATGAAAATTAGTTTCATAATATGACAGGGCACATCTTTTCATACATAGTTCCTTACTTAGCAGTAGGTAGTACAGTTGTTTTCTGTTTATTTCTGGTTATTCTCTGGATATATCTTTTAAGATGCAAATATATGCATGCATATTTAATTTTCTCTCTTTCCCTTGTCGTTTCCCTTTAATACTTTTTCCCTTGAAGGTTTCTACATGCACCTAGGAAAAAACAAAGGTTCCTTACATCTTAGGTATCTGATTGGAATTGTAGCCCTATGATTCCATGTCTGATAGTGGCAGTGGGCATGCAGCAGATAAGATGGCAGAAGACACTCAGATACGGCTGTATTGTGGAAACTAACTAGAGCCAGCATTTCCAGTATTTATTTAAACTGAGATTGTGAAAGGTGAGCTTTGGTTTTGTAAAACCAAAAAACAGAAAAACAGAGGGAAGTGCTGAGTAAAGTTGTATTTTGATGGAGGTGTGCTATTGAAGCTTATGACCAGGATCAGTGTTTCCTACAACTGACTTGAAGAGCCCTTAGGAGTAATCTGACTGTGAGGCCTGGAGTTCAGAGTTCTCTTCAGAGTTCTGTTGAATCTTCTCGAGTACCCAGGAGAAGTCATTGTGATTCTTAGAATGGATCATCTGAATGATCGCTGCTCCTCTGGTGACTGACAGACAACATGGTCCCAAAAGAATTTCAGGGGCAAGCCTTTCTATCTTAGAATATCTGCATGTGGCAGGGCACACTGGCCCTTTCTTACCCAGAACTCTTCGGTGTGGCTGCATCTCTCTCCCCAGTTCTCTCTTAACTGAACCATTCCTGTTCTGTTTTGCCTTTGCCTCCAGTGCCTTCATTGTTGTTAGATGCTATCTTAAGTTGCACTCACAAATTTAAGCTAATGCTGCTTTCTCATTAGCTTTGTGACTCTGTGCATTTCATGTACCCGAGCCTCTGTGTTGGTCTCAGAATTCTTATATTTCACATTGTCTCTTTATCCACCACATGGTAAATGTTACAACTACACATTTGTCTACATTAGAGAAAATGCATGTGAAAACTTCCTGTCCTTCCAGCATCTTAGCTTGTTTTCACATTTTTACTGGTACTCCATGAGGAAGATTTCCCATATCCATTTAAGAAAGACTGAGTGATAGATAGGACTCCTAGAAATTCTCAAAGACATTATTTACCATATCAAACTCTCAGGAATGTGTTGGAAAATTAGCCTAGTAACATTGCTGTTACTTATACCTGCTGCTGTAGGAAAAAGTTTATTCATGACACATTTACCTTTGATCATAAATAAAAGAGAAAGGGCCACCTTTTTGGAGTTAGTCATGGTAGTCATTAGTGATATTTTTGAACCGTTTTTAATTTGAAATACTTCAAAGGAAGTAAAGGTCATGGCTTAGCTCAAAAAAAAAGAAATGCTCCAGAAGTTGGGCTGTATAAATCATCAGTACAATAATATCCTTTGTGTGTGTGTGTGTGTGTGTGTGTGTGTGTGTGTGTGTGTGTATGAAATGAGAATTGCCACATAATTGGAGCATTTGCATTCATCAGCCAATCACTCTGAGTCAAACTGTAGTCGGCTGTCTTGATTAAAGCCAAGTGTTCCTTGTGGTTGGGAGGAAGAGTCTCTTTCTTGCAAATACTTTGGAAAGTGATTACTTGGAAATTTACAAAGGTATTACTTTTTTTTTTTTTTAATTTAAACAGCGTAGAAACCTTCAGTTTATTCAGTCTGAGTTTGCGGGTAGAATTCTAAATCTGTATTCTAATCTGTCTTTTGTGGAAAATTTTGAAGATAGTATGTTTAATATTGTATATGCAAATTGTGTTGTTTTACTTGTAAAGGGAAAATGCTTATTTTTCTTTGTACTTGTTTTGCATATGACCAGCACTGATTGAACAGCATGTTTAACTGCAAACACTGTTGCTTTCTTTGTAAAATGAAAATAAAAGTATTTAAATACAATACTGTGTGGATTCATCTAATTAGACAGACTATATATTACAAGTATTTCATCTCAGTTCTAAGTTTTATCAGAACTGTTCCTATATATATTAATTTATCCAATTTGCTTCCTGCCTCACGCCAGTATCCTTAACATGTAGGAACCCAAACTCACTGTCAACTATTTTGTTGCTTTGAGATATTGTTATACAGACCATAGAGTTTTCAACATCCACCCTGACTATTGGTGCCAGTTTCAACTACAAATAAACAACTGCCGATAGCAACACCTCACTCCAGCCCTTCTGAGAACTAAAAAGTTTACTTCATTTATACACAAATGTTCCCTGGACTGACAGTTATTAAAATTTTATGTGAATGCTTGGGACAAGTCTCAGTAGTAGGGGAGCTGGCTTTAGGACAGCTACTTGCTTCTGAATCATTATGAACAGTAAGATACTCTAAGTAGCAACTGATTCCACAGTAATACACTACCTAAGTTAGAGTAAATCCACTGAAAGCGAGCAGTTCTCCCTGCTTTGACCCTATAGGTTGGAATACAGGTACCAGCCCTTCTGGAAGGACATTGCAACAGTTGGGTCCACATTGCTAGGAAGTTAGGTCCACAAAGGTAGCCTACCTATGTCATCTCCATGAGTAGTCTTGATCTAGAATTGGGAGTATGTTAGGTTTCCAGATACAGGAATGAAAACTAGTGTTATTTTTACAATAATTAGAGTTTAAATTATGAGTTTAATGTTGGGCATTTGAAAACTAATCTAGTGAGGCTCTTAGTTTCCACCCCCAATGAGTCCTGTTTGGGGGATTTAAAAGCCTTTATGCTGTGCCTTTTTAACCATATTTACAAACTGCTCAGAAATTGCAAGGATTTTTATTTTAAAAAACTTGTTACCTGTCTTATATTCATAGATATCAATAGTAAAAGTTGAACTAAAATTCAAAAGTAATTCCACTAGGTTGGGATGGAGGAAATAGGATTGATAAACCTCTCACTAATTTTCAAAATCACAGTGCAGAAGAATTTGATGTTAGCCTTCTTTTGATTTTTTCCCATCTCCCGACACACAGAGCCTCCAGTGTTTACTTAGATTTGTGTGGGGATTGAACATTTGACATATGCTATAGAGTGGTGTTTTATTATCAGAGCGAAAACATGTCTTTAAATAACCAATTTCATTCACCCCAATCCAGTAATTGGTGGTAAGTTCCCAATGCCCTATGCTTGTGTGCTTTCATTTTCCTTTGTGTGTGACATCCAGTTGACTGGTCAAAGTCTCATTGAGGTTAAATGCAATTTTGAGACCACATTATTTTTGGTTTGGGCTTAGCTGTATCATTTTCAAGACCTTTACTTAGAGTAATTTTCAACTTTCCCACTCGTTTTTGTAAAAGAACATGATGCAATTAAAATAGTTATCAAAATTAAACTGTTGACAAGCACCAGGTGGCTATAGTTTGAAAGGGAAGTATGGGTATTTAGAAGAGGCCAAAGAAGGGCAAGAGAAGCCTAGGGTGGCAGTGCATTGCTTACTAAGGCTCTTATTAACAAGCTCTTTGTGCACAAGCCGGATCTGAGAAATGGGAAGCCTTTTTTGAGTGTTTCCAATGTCTCTTCTTCATGCATGTCGCTGCCACATGCAGCTTTGCACAGTGAGTGCCCTATCTTGGTATCATTCTGTCGATCACAAAGATGTCAACTTTTTTTTTTTATTTTAACAGAAGTTAATGCGATATTACTGTTTCCATGTATTTAACAAAAGATTCATGATTTGAGGAAATTAAGATATTAAAAAGCTTCAGGGCAGAGGGACACTAGTCAGAGACAGGACTTCTTTTTCACCTGTTACCTTCTACTTCAAGATGTTTTTCGTTCCACTAGCCAGGATACTCCTCACAGATCTATCTTCCAGGAGTGTTAACCTGAGATAAAAACATCTAGAACTGTATGGCAGTGCCTGACCCAGAAAGCATAAATTCAGCTTTGGTCTTTAAGAATCCCAACTGTGTGCCAACATCTTCTGTAACAAATGGAGATGATTCCAGTAAATTGAATAAGGTTATACAACATACCAGCAAGAAAATTATGCTTTTCTTTTTTCAAGTTTAAGCCTTGAATTTGCCTACATTTTATTTGAGGAAGAGTGTCAGATGTTAGACAACAGGCCAGGGAGAGGCACTGCCAGACCTGATGAGCTGAGTTGAATTCACATCATGGAAGAAGAGAGCTGACTCCCACAAATTGTCCTCTGACTCCCGTATGTACTGCGATAAGTGCATCCTGTCCTGCCTGGCACATAACATTAGAAACAAGAAAATGCAAATGCATGCAGTTATGTTGGTGTTGGTATAATGTTCTTGTGGAATGTATACAATTCACCCTTGTTCATTCAAATGCTGATTTCTCTACCCCACAATCTGGTTTCAATCCAGACGTTGCATTGTGGTGCTTATTCTAAGCATCACTCTCTCAAGTTTGTGTAAATATGCTACCATTTGTTCTCTGTATTGCCAATAAAACAACCAGACAGTGCTGAGCAATGGAGAGAATAGGGTAGGACATCCTGGTCTGGAGGGGAGGAGAAAGAAGCTAGTGGGAAGAGAGAGAAGTGAGATCTAAGGGGAAAGGATCTGGAAACACCAGGAGAGATGAACCGGACCTAAAATATCACTAAAAAGCAAGTATAATGTAGGAAATCTGAATGGGAGGAAGTTATGCAGGCTTGGAGGTTTAGGATGGAATAATTATTGCCCAGCATTGTGCTCTAGGTTAATTAAATAAATCCTAGTCTCTGTGGTGATTTGGGTATACAGCTGGTTTAGGAAAAATCGCTGTTTAACAAAAAGATAAATCAATGTTAAATATTAATCAACAACATGTTGGTTTCAGAACTGAACTAAAATCCTGACTGCTAATGAATTTTGGTTAATTATAAGGAAATTGCAAACTAAACTCTTGATCGACTTATAGTGGAGAAAATATTTACTTGGCCATCAAGGTATGAGACACAAATATGTGGGATGCTGGACCTGGTGCTTCAAAGATGTTGAAGAAATTCACTACTCCTCGACTTATTTGCCATTAATGAGTGAGACAATCAGATTCTAGCTAGAAAACATTGTATGCAAAGTATACCATATACAGAGAAATTGATCAAATGTCTTAGGCTTGCTTGTTGCTAACAGGGGTCATAGAGATTGAAGAAGCCACCCCTTAAATAGACTGGACTCCTAGTGGCTGGAGGAGAACACCAATTCACCCACAAAACCTTCAACCCAAACTTACCCTACCTACAAGATGTGCAGAGATAAAGATAGAGCAGAGATTAAGGGAATGTCCAACCAATGCCTGGCCCAACTGAAACCCACCCCATGGGAGACAGCCAACCCCTGACACTATTAACAATACTCTGCTATGCTTGCAGATAGGAAACTGGTGCTGAAAGGAACCTTCTAGATGATCTAGTCCACTCTCCCCATTACATAGGCTAAAGGTAACAGAACACACCTTAGCTAAAATTTCACATATGTCTATATGTGTAGCTTAGACGTAGATGATGTGCACTTGCCCGTAGGACACTGTTTTCTTCGAAAAGAGTAAGAATTGCTTCAATGAAAAAAAAAATCCTATTATGAATTCACTATCAAAAGAGGTGGGTACATTACTGTAAAGTTGAGCTTGGAGTTAAATGGTTTAAACGTACTGATAATGTAAATGTCATGATCTTGAAAGGGTAGGCCATTTTGTATGTGTTTGGATGAAGTGCATTGCATTGAAGTAGCACTGTCTCTGGAAGGCAATAATGTCAGAAGGTTGTGTCATCACCAGACCATATTTGGTGAGGAGAGCGATCACCACCAGTGACAAATGCTGTGACATGTGACAAGCCGAGCAGAAGGTAAATACTAGCTTCACTAACGAGGTTTTCTAAAGTCCATTTATCTAAAATAGTTTGCATTCAGCCCAAAGTAAACCATTTACTCTTGGCTGCACACTCTTGTGCTTTCTATTGCTAGGGCAATAGATCAACTAAATAAATACTGCGAAAGAACTTTCACAAAGTTTAGTTTAGTTTTTTTGTTTTTTTTTTTTTTTTGGTTTTTGGTTTTTTTGGTTTTTTTTTGCTTTTGTTTTGTTTTCTTTTGTTTTTGAACGGGCAAAACCTGAATGTCAGATGTCTGTCTTCTACCTTGTGTGCATGCTTGTAAGTCTCTTTTCTGCCTTTAGCCAACTTGGATTCAGAACTTAACACTTGGTTCAAGATTCTTTTCTATAAAATGTGCTGAAGCCAACATGTTGCTGAACAACATGTAACAAATGTAAGATTTTCCAGGCATCAAAGTGAGGAAATCCAAAAGAAAACTTACCTTCCTGAGCCTTTTGATATTTTTCTTCTCCAGAGCCTCTCCCTGTCCTGGCCATTTCCGGGGGGTCCTTTTACATAAGACATGCACATATGCACGTGTGTGCATTCACACACACATTCATACACGCACATGTATGGAGAGAAAGACATAGTCACAGAGAAACTTGGTTCCTAAGGGTGTTCCAGGTGAGTGACAAGAGGCATGGAATCCTTTGCATGTGTGCAGTTTCACCTCAGGGTTCCCTTCACTTCCACTTAGAAGAGCATCTTTCCTCTGTGTGGCAAAGCTTGAACGAGAATAGCTTTTCAGAACAGAACCACAAAGCAGTGAGTCTTGACTTAAATCTGAGTTTAGGCGAAGAGGCGTCTGTAAGCACTTGAAGCCTGGAGTATAGTCAGTTAAATGAATCAAAGAAATACACCTTTTCATCAGCTAGGTTTCCAGACGGTACATACAACTGCCTGCCTTACTTCATTGACCTCTAGCTCAATAATCAAGAAAGGAATTGTGATATTCTGTATTTCCAAGGTCCTTGCTTTAACAGCGATCTGCTTGGGATATAGCTAGACTGGTGTGTGTGTGTGTGTGTGTGTGTGTGTGTGTGTGTGTGTGTGTGTTCGGGGTGGGGGACATTGGGAGAGGTAGTTTTTTTTCTACCCAATTCACACCATGGATGAACAGAAACCTCTAAGAATACCTGCTTTTCTTGAGATGGCTGAGAGTCCACATAGTCCTCATGGAAGCACCCCCAAACGTGAACAGAGACCAAGAGAAACTGAGAAATTAAAGGAATCCTGACAGAACTATGCATGTGTGTATTTTTAAATGAAACTTAAAAAAGAAGATGCTAAAGAAAGAATTTCAAGTAAAGTGGTCTAAAATAGACACGGTTCCTTTTATATTTTTGAGGAGATCTGTTGCACTCATTTTTAAACTTTTTTTTTTAAGCCTCTACCTCCCTTCCACCAACTCTTTAACCCTAGGTAAGAGAGAGAAGGTTAGTGAGGAGAGGGGTCGCAGACCCCTTTACTTCTCCCAGCTGTGTAGGGTCAGTGTGTTCCTTTGGGGCTCTACCAATCGATATCACAGCAAACGCAGCAAGTAGTCTCCTCCAAGTCACTGCGCTGCATAGAAATGTTTCTCTCCGTCTTCTCTGGTCTCTCCAGACACCACACCTTCTCTATCTGGGCTCTCATATTTATATCTCTCAGAGCCCTAGACTACTCAGAGCTTTTCCATGCTGCACGAGGAAGGCTATTACCATCTGGCGAAGATCACACCCCACAGGAGGCAATTATCAGCTGTGGACAAACTGAAGCCCAAACTAGAATCCCACACTTGGGATCTAAACAAAAGCGTATTTACGTAACATAACTGAGTTTTGGCTGGAGAGATAGCTCAGTGGTTAAGAACGCTGTATGCTCTTTCAAAGGACCTGGGTTTAATTCCCAGCACCCACATGGCAGCTCACTATTGCCAATCCCAAGGGATCTGACACCTTCACACTAATGCACATAAAATAAAAATTAAATAAATAAAAAAATTTAAAAAACAACAGTTTAAAGAAACCAAAACTTCCATTACAGAGATCTAAAAGATAACATATTCATTCCTAAAACATAGCTGAACTGACCTATAGTCCAATTTACATAGTTTAGACATTGTTACCAGCTAGAAGATGACCAGTGATGAAAGCAAATCACCTTGGGTAAGGTTTGTTCAACAGAAACTATGCAAGGTGACACCTTCTCAGGGGAGGCAGGGGGTTCTCTTAGGAGATAGGGCCAATTTGGCATCACTATATCCGGGAACAGGGTCTTGCAACAGGAGGGAAGTAACAACCTCCCCATGGTAAAATCTCTTGGCCTGTTGCTGTTTCATACCAGAAACCATGGAGACCAAAGGGAGTGTAATGGCATAATGACAGTGTGACAGAAGAAGAAAAAATCTTGACAAAGACATCTATGTTCCACAAAACTATTCTTCAGAAACAGAGGGAAGAAACTCCCAGATGATCAAAACTCCGGAGTTTGTTGTTAGTATAGCTGTTGTACATGAATCACTAGAAATACTTTTTGAGTTGAAATAAAAAGACACTAGATAATAAAGCCAAAGCAAAGAAAGACACAGTGTAATTAACTGCATAGATAAATGTAAAAGACAGTACAAGTACATTTTTTTATTTGCAAATCTTTTTTTCTTTTACCTTTTTTTGTGTCAATTACACTTTATTCACTTTGTATCCCCCCATAAGCCCCTCCTTCCTCCCCTCCCGGTCCCACCCTCCCTCCCCCTTCTTCACACATGCCCCTCCCCAAGTCCACTGATAGGGGAGGTCCTCCTCTCCTTCCTTCTGATCCTAGTCTATCAGGTCTCATCAGGAGTAGATTCACTGTCTTCCTCTGTGGCCTGGTAAGGCTGCTCCCCCCTCAGGGGGAGGTGATCAACGAGCAGGCCAATCAGATTATGTCAGAGGCAGTCCCTCTTCCCATTACTATGGAACCCACTTGAACACTGAACTGCCATGGGCTACATCTATGCAGGAGTTCTAGGTTATCTCCATGCATGGCACTTGGTTGGAGTTTGAGTCTAAGACAACCACAGGTGGACCTCACAGTAGTGAGGGGATAGAAAACTGGGGTGAACATGACCAAATACAATGTAAGCATAGATGAAATTGTCCAAAAATAATAAAAATACTATATTTTTAAAAAAGAAAAGACAACCACACTAGATTAGATTACCCAACTCTATATTGTCTATAAGAAACACACTTTGATTTAAAGATACAAATAAATTCATAGTCAAAGAAGGAAAAATATAATACTCACCAAATAACACTAAAGTAGTTAAACTAATATCAAATAAAATAAGTTGAATACCAAATTTTTAATAAGACAAAGGATTCTACTTTATGTAAAATGCCGATGGCCATGAATTATAAACAATATTTACTTTAAAACACAGGCACAGATTACAAGAAACAAAAAGTAACTGACCTTAAATAAGAAAGAGGCAATCCAATTCAATAATAGCTAGAAACTTTAAACTGCAAGTTTAAAACCCAATGATGGCTATAAAACAAAAAATCATACAGAAAGCAAAGCTACAGAGAACTTGAAGATAGCATAAACTACCTTGACTTAGAAAATTGCCACAGAAAAATACCACTCAGCAACAGCAGAATATAGTCTTTGCAAGCATACACAGAACTTCATCTAACACAGACCATATAGAAGGCCATAAAACAAACCCAAGGAATAGTATAAGATATAAAGTATGTCTTCTGACCACACTGAAATGGAATTATCAATGAGAGAATGTGGAGGAATTACGGGTAGGCAGAAACTTAAGTACTCCACTCATAAATAGCCAATGGGTTCTTTAGGCTAAATAAGAACAAAGAGAAAAGCCTAACTACTAAAGTTAGGGACGAAAGAAGGAACATTACAAAGGACTTAACAGAATAAAAAAGATCGCAAGTATGCATAGTTGTGTTGGGCAACTCAGATAACTATATGAAATGAGCCAATTCATAAAAACACATAAACCACTAAACCTAAACTTTAGAATAAATAGAACATTTGAATAAACCTATAATAAATAGAGATTGAGGTATTGCTCAAAAAATCTGCCTACAAGAGTAAATCCATAAACAATCATGAAATTTGCTGTGCAGTATATTAAATACTTAACATCAATTCTTGACAAGCTCTAAAGAAAAAAAATGAAGGTTAAACTTCTCAACCAATTTTGTGATGCTACCATTAGACACCTAATCAAAACAAAGAAGTAAAACACAAACACACACACACACACCAAAAACAAAACAAAACAAAAACTACAGATAAGTGCCCTTGGTAAAGGTAAATATTCTTTATAGATACCGTCGCAAAAATACCGAATGGAGTGGTGGCTACTTGAATTCAACAACATACATGAAAAACTACACATCCCTATAAAGTAAGATATCCCAAAAGTAAGGGTGTATTGCATTTCAAAGCTAGCTAATGAAATATATCATACTAAAAGATTAAATATAAAGAGCCAGGCATGGTGGCTCAAGCCTTTAATCCCAGCACTTGGGAGGCAAAGCAGGAGGATCTCTAAGTTTGAGGCCAGCCTGGTCTATGGAATGAAAAGAAGAGGGAAAGGAGAAAATAAATAAGTTACTAAATAAATAAAATAAATAAATAAATATAAAGCCAATGCATTTGACTAGATGCTAACAAAGCATTCATGATTAAAAATGCAAGTTAGTCAACTTTCAAAAGGAACCTGTGAAAAACCCATAGTTAAAAGTATCTTTAGTGCTAAAAAAGCAAAACAAAACAAAAAAACGAAATGTAATCCTTTAACAGAAGCAACAAATGTGCCTTTTCTAGCTTCTTCTATCTAGCATCATTTGAAAGTTCTATCTGTTGTTATAATGAATGAATCATTATAACACCCCCAAATAATTCTATTTTAACATTTTGGTTGCCCATGTTGGGTGGCAAAATGTTATTATAAAAAAAGAAAATCCAAACCATTTGATTTTACCAATGAAGACTCAGGAGCCAGATGCTGGGGTGAATGCCTGCCAACTCAGAGAGGCAGAGAAAGCACCCAGCTGACCTTCCTACTCAGCCCATGTCTCAGGAAAAAGCCAAAAAGCCAAAAGCCAAAAGCTTGCTAGCTCAACCAACAGCCCAGGAGGAAAAAGCCAACAGCTAAAAGCCTAAGAGCTAGAGAGCCAAAGCACCTTTCTTCTCCATGCTGTCTTAAATACTCTTCTCTCAAAGTTTCTCCTTTCTGTTAATCCCTGTCAGCTGGTTACTTGCTCCACCTCTTGACCTAAATTTAACTTCATTAAATCCTGAGTACAGAAAGCTCTAGGATTAAAGGTGAGTGTTAGGGCTGAGCCACACCCTCATCACCTGCTTACAATAAACAGGAATTTCTTGGATTAAAGGTGTGTGTTAGGACTGAACCATACCAAAGACTGGTTTTTACAGTTCACAGTCTCGGAGTTCATCATGAGATAAAATATCCTGTAACATCTATCCAAGAAACTATGTCAAGAAAATTAAAGAAAATGTATCAAGTTTGTAGAGGATAACATCAGTATTTTTCTAATAATAAAGACAGCATTATTTTTAAACACTAACAATGAATGACATCAGTGTGAATTAAAGAAATTAATTCCACAGACTATGTACTTCAGTGGTAGAACCACATTTAGTGTATATGATAATCAGTATTCAGTCCCTAGTACCATAACAAAGGAAGAAGGGGAAGGCGAATAGGAGGGTTTCATCATTTGTCCACCGAAATCTGTTAAACATTGCTTAGATAAAGAACTTGATAGATGTAAATAATCTGTGTGTTTTTGAATGGGAGATTGAATAGTGTTAAGACAAAAATATCTCTAAATTGATCTGCTGAGTCAATACAGTTTCTATCAGAGTCTTAACAGCCCCTTCGTAGAAACTGCCAAACTGATGCTAAAGTCCCACAGACCCTCAAATAACCCAGAAAAGCCAAAACAATCTTGAATTAAGAAAATGCCAGCGGACATAACAAGATCTCAACCTCACCATGAAGCTACAGTAGTTGGAATGATGTAGGTTAATCGACAGTGATTGTTGATGAATCAACAATGACAATCAGTGGGAGAAAGTTCTCTGCTATAGTATTGAATCAACTAGATATCCAAATGTGAAAGAATTGGGACCACTTTCTCAAGTCCTATGAAAAGACATTAATTCAAAATGGGTAAAAGCACAATTCTAACGACTAAAATTATTAAACTCTTAGAAGAATGTGACTAAGCTCCATGGCCTTGTATTAAGTAAGGTACACTTATTAATATATGAAAATGAAAGTATAGACAGCAATAAGTAAAAAGAAAGTTCACCAAAATTAAAATCTTTCAGAATCAAAGGACATTTTCAAGAAAATGAAGAAACAAAAGAGAATGCCACAAAAAAATTTTCCAAATCTTACATAATGAACTCAACAATTAAAAGATATTCTAGATTTTCTAGATTAAACAGGCAAAAGAGCTGGAGCTATGACTCAGTGCTCCAGAGCACTTTGGGGTTTGATTCTCAGCATCTACATGATTCACAGCCATCGGGATCTCCAGTCTTGTGGGATGTGACACCCTCTTCTGACCTCTGAAGGCTCTGCACACAATCTGGTACACAGATGCAGAAAAAAACACCAAAAATGCATAACATTTTTTTTAAATGAAAAAAGGTTAAAGAATAAAACAGGTAAAGATTTGAACATTTTTTCCACAAAAGATATGCAAATAGGCGCTAAACATGATAATCAAAATCATTAGTCACTAGAAAATACAAAACAAAACTTATCGTGTCAACTACCTGGACTTAGACAATATGTTACATTAATACAATAAAGTTTTACTCAGTATCAGAAGGAGTGATGAACTTTTATAAATTGTGCTAAATGTAAAGGGATAGACACAAAAAAGCCCACATATTGTTTGGAACTATTTATTTGAAAGCAGATTGTGTCTGCCAGATGGAGGGAGGAGGTGTATGTAAAATGATTTTTAATGAGCATGGGGTTTCTTTATGGGGTGATGAAAATGTTTCTGAGATTGAACACAGGTGATGATTTTACAATCTTATGAACTCAAAACTATTGAATTTTATACTTTATCCACATTTTATAATGTGTGAATTATATATCAACAAAAATTAAATCATGTATAGCAGAATAGCAATTCTCAGACTTTTTGTTTTCTGGGCTGCTTTACACATTCCAAGTTATTGAAGACCCCAGTAAGATTTTATTTCTATGCATTAGAACTAATACTACCCCTACTGGACATTAAAACTAAGAGTTTGAAAAAAAATTGAATTAGAAACTTACTTTGTAACAGAAGAATCTGATTACCTACTAACATAAATTACATTTTTATGTCAAATAACTACATTTTCCAAAACATAAAGCTATTGTTTTACATTTTTGTAAATCCCTTTCAATGTCTGAAATAATAGAAGGCAGCTGGATTCTCAGATCTGCTTCTTTGTGCATCTGCTGTTAGATGTATTTGGGGGCTGAAGTATAAAAGAAGATCCAGCCTCATTTAAATATACAAAGAGAGATAGGGCGAGTCAGGTAACTATTAATATTTGTTGTGGATCACCAAAGACCCACAACTTACAGTTTCTGAAAGACTAATTGCAATATTAATGGGATAAAATGGCATTTCAATGAACTTTTTGTCTTCCGTCTGTTTGAACTTTGAACTCGCTGGGTAGCCAAAGAAGACCTTGAATTTTCATACGAAAGCTCCATCCCGCCAGTGCTGGTCATGCCCAGTTTATCAATGCCCTGGATTGACACCAAGATTAAGGCAAGTAAAGCAAACACTCTACCAACTAAGCTATAGCCTCAGTACTCATTTCCTTTTGTAGGATTAAATTTTTTTTAGTTTAAAATGATTACAGTTTCACAGGAAATATCTTATATATTCTTCCACTGATGTCCTCTTATGATTACTTACTTATAGTGCTACAGGGTGTCATTTTTATTACATGTGCAAGATTATGTAACTACAGTGATGAATACCATAAAGAATATTCTAATCTCTACTCCTCTCTCCCTTTATAACCTAACTTCTACCAAAAACTAATCTGGTTTCTATCTATAATTTAATGTTCAGAATATTAATAAGTGGTTACATAGTATGTGATCCTTTCATCTTTGTTTTTTTTTTTTTTTTTTTCACTCATCACAGTTCCCTTGAGATCCATGTAAGTGGCTGCATGTTTTAGCAGTTCATTCCTTTCTTTTGACAGACAGCATTGCACGGTATGAATGCAGTACAGTTTGTTTAACCCTTTCTCTGTGAAGTTTCCATTTGTTTTCACATTTGATTATTTAATATAATCACTGCAATTTGCATTTTCTTAGTGCAGAACATCTTTTACAGGAAACAACTTTTATATGTTATCATTTCATTAATTTGTGAGAAATTATACACTCAATACTTATGATTGAAAAACCATGATTTGTTAGTGCTCTTCAATTAGCAATGGTTTTCCTTGACTAATTCAGCTCACGTCATAACTGTGCAAGTAATTCCCCATTTGTAACAATCTGCTTCAGAAACGAATAGAAATAACTACACTAGAAATGCTTTCCAGTGCACTATGCAGAACATTTAAAATACACAAACTTAGAGGTTTAGATTTGGTAAGATGAATACCTTACCATGAACACCACATGAGTTACTGTCCTAAGAAACCAATATTTTGTTGTTGTTTTTAAATAAGCTTTACTTTAAAATATTTTAGGCTTACAGAAAAAAATATCAAAATAGTTTAGAGAATTATATATTGCTACCCATCCATTTTCTTTTTCTTTTTTCTATTACCATGTGTTTTTTGAAAAATAAAACGACTGCTAGCATGGATTGTTTTCGCTGTCTAACTAAGTCTAAAGTCCCAGTAGCTTTATCTACCAGTGATTTTACAGTATCAGCAAAAATGTCAACATAGTAAAAGGTAAGAACAATGCTAAGAAAATAGTTCTGAGCCAGGATTCCCCTGAAAAAAACTTTCATGCTATCTTTTCTTGTTGTTATGAAAAAAAAAAAAAATCCTGGCAAACACAACTCAAGGGAGAATGAACTAATTTTAGTTCACAGTTCAAGGATGCAGTCCACTGTGGTGGGGGACATGAAGGAAGCAACTTGATCATTTTACATCCATAATCGATATGCAGAACACTTGTCCTCAGCTCACTCTTCATCATGCAGTTCAGAATCCCAGCTGAAAGAATGGTGATGCCTTACTCTCTCCCCCTTCTTTCCTAAGATTCCCTGCACTCTGCCCAAAGTTTAGTTATGAGTCTCAGCATCTGCTTTGACACACTGCTTGGTAGAGTCTTTCAGAAGCCCTCTGTGATAGGCTCCTGTCCTGTTCCCTATTTTCTCCTTCTTCCAATGTCCACCCCGTTTGCCTTTCTGAATAAGGATTGAGCATCTTACCCAGGGTCCTCCTTATTGCTTAGCTTCTTTAGGTGTACAGATTTTTAGTTTGTTCATACTATATCATATGTCTAATATCTACTTATAAGTGAGTACATACTATGTGTGTCTTTCTGCTTCTGGGATACCTCACTCAGGATGATCTTTTCTAGATCCCACCATTTGCCTGCGAATTTCACGATTTCCTTGTTTTTAATTGCTGAGTAGTATTCCATTGTGTAAATGTACCACAATTTCTGTATCCATTCCTCTGTTGAGGGACATCTGGGTTGTTTTCAAGTTCTGGCTATTACGAATAAAACTGCTATGAACATGGTTGAACAAATATCCTGTAGAGGACAGGAGCTCCAAAAGGAGAGTAACAGAACCAAAATATCTGGTCACAGTGGTCTTTCCTGAGACTGATACTCCAACAAAGGACCATTCATGGGTATAACCTAGAACCCCTACTCAGATGTAGCCCATGGCAGCTCAGTTTCCAAGTGGGGTTCCTTAGTAAGGGGAATAGGGACTGTCTCTGACATGAACGCAGTGCCTGGCTCTTTGACCACCTCCCCCTGAGGGGGGAGCAGGCTTGCCAGGCCACAGAGGAGGACAGTGCAGCCAGTCCTGATGAGATCTGCTAAGCTAGGGTCAGATGGAAGGGGGAGGACCTCCCCTATCAGTGGACTTGGAGAGGGGCATGGGAGAAGATGAGGGAGGGTGGGTGGGATTGGGAGAAGATGAGGGAGGGGGCTACAGCGGGTATACAAAGTGAATAAACTGTAATTAATATAAAAAAAGAATGGTGATGCCCACAGTGAGTTTTCCTACTGCAACTAACTTAAACTAGACAATACCACTACCCACATGCCCAGAAGCTAGATAATCCCTCAGAGGTGTATCTGGAGGATTATCTTCAGATTTTAGTTCTCATATAGTTGACAATCAAGATTAGCCATTGTTACCTATGCACAAAAATACACATATCACTTTTCCATTAGAAAAAATATAAAATATAAAAATATAAATAACTGATGCTTATTGCCATCACATACATCAAAAAAAAAGGTAGATCCATAATAGAAGAAGATAAAAGAAGATAGGAGGGAGAGGGAGATGGATCTCAGGATACCCAGCATTCTTCCCATGTTCCTTGCCCCTCTCCGCCGATCCTGGACAATCGCTTTTGTTGGGAACCTCTGAACAATATGCTAGGTTATGTCTGTGGATGAGTCGTGTCCACAATGCTTCAATAGCCCCTTCCTCGAGACTTTGATACACTCGCTTATGAATGGGTTTTGTATCTGCCTATAGCTTTCACTGCAACTCAGTCAAGACTGAGAAAACCAGGCATAAAAACCGGGTGTAGAGGAAACAAACCAATGTGCTGACCCAATGAGGTTCACTAAATATCATGGCATTGTATCGCAGGCAGACCTAATAAATTAATTCAAGGAGACTGTGCAATACACATTTATGGATTTAGTTTGCAAGGTACTCTGAGGCAACGCATAGAAAGAATGCTGTTTTTCCTTATGTCGAGTCTAAACGTGCCACATTTCAGGAACTCCATCACAGAGCAATGGACAGGCGATCATCGCATAGGAAAACCACCACAGAGCAGCCATCTATATCTAGCCTATATAGCCTAGACAGACAAGTGGAGCTGAAACATGTAAGCAGAACTGTAAGATTACATGGGCAGACTTAGAACCAACAAGATGATGTACCTCGATTTCTGATGCTTTTCTGTCCCTTCATCTGCCTACTTGTTTACCACTTGTAACAAAGCTTATTGAGCATTAATGCCAGGAAACCTGCTGGGATAGAAAGATCTTAAGGCCTGAAGATTTTTCTCACTTTTCCAAATACCTATTGCTCCTCCCATAAACCTCATTTTGAAGGCGTCTTTATTCCTTATAACCAAGTTATCTCATATATATATAATATTTAATTATAATATATGTATCTAATATATAATGATATGTAAAATCAAAACTAATAAAATGTTTTAAAATATGTATCTATATATAATTTTTAACTCTTTATTAGTTCTTTGTGAATTTTACCTTATACACCCCAATCCCACTCATTTCCCTCTCTCTTCATACCCACCCTCCACTTTTGTAACCTCTCCTCGCAACAAAGAAAAAAAAAATTTGCTGTGGAAACTATAGTGTGTCACAATGTGTCCCATAGTGTACCCTTTTGTCCATACTTCTTTGCTTGCAAATGTTTGTTGCAATAACTCACTGTTCTAGTACTAGGCCTCTGGATTCTGCTACTCTGTTTAATACTGGAAACTCACTGGGACTTCTCTTGGATATCCCGTTGTTGCTCTGTGTCATGGAGTTTTGGGTCTGTAGAACCGGCCCTTTCATGCACTCCAGCAGTTCATCTATGGGGTAGATGTTGAGGGGGGTCATCTCGTAGCCCTGGATCTAGGCCTGAGAGGTCTCTGAGCTGATCAGACCATAGAATCTCCTGCTCTCACAGCCCTTGGTCTGGCTCGCCCAAACCCCTACAACTAGTGCCAGCTCTTCTTTGTTGCCCAGGCAAGGTACAGGGCCCTTTCTGCATGTGAAGGAGAAGGTGAAGGACTAGGCCAGTTCTCCCATGACTTTAGGGCCAGCTCTTCTACCTGCCGTAGATGGTGAGGGATTAGAGAAGGGAGAAAGGCATCTCTTCCCCACTCACGCTGCCCACACAGCAGATAAGGGCAAGGCCAGCTCTCCCACACTCATGCCCTTGGGGCCAGCTCACCTGCAGCTCCCACTACCAGGTCCAGCTCTACTATGCTACCCAGGCAAGGTTCAGGGCCTGTCCTCCCTAGTGTTACTGCTGGTGAGGGCCTGGGACAGATCTCCTGCACTCATGAGCCAGGTCTCCTGCCTGCCACAGGTAATGGGGTAGGGAAGGGGGAGGAGGGTATCTCTCCTTCATCCAGGCCACCACACAGGAGATGAGGGGTAGGGCCAGCTCTCCCCAGCTCATAACCTCAGGGCTGTCTCACATCATAGTCTTTAATTATCCACATTTACTAAATGAAAACAGTAATTTCAATACAGGCAGATTACACAACACCACGGTTAGCACTGCTTCCTCATTAAGTCCAATCTTTAATAAAAGTCTTCCTAAGCCTCTACTTACACACTCTTCTTTGAATGCTCATAATTTGTTTTTAAAGGTGGGTCAGGCATAGTGGCACATGCCTTTCATCCCAGTCCTCGGGAGGCAGAGGAAGGTGGGTCTATCAGTTTGAGGCCAGCCTGGTCTACAGAGTTCCAGGATAGCCAGGGCTACACAGAAAAACCTTGTCTCAAACAAAACAAAACAGTAAAACAAAATAAAACAAACAAACAAAACAGCTCATGTTTCTGAAAGATGCCAGAACATATGAAGACAGATAGCATGTTAAATACACTGAAATTGTTGCCTGGGAGGAAAGGAAGGAAACAGGGGCAGAGAGCTGAGCAAAGAACACAGCAAGAAAAGGAAACTGTGCTACCAACGTGAAGCCATAAAGCAGAGTAAGTAATATAATTCCAATTTTTAAATGTATTACACCTCCCAACGCAAAACACAAATAAACATACTTAGATGCAAAAATTGTTTTATAATCTATTTGTCCTCACTATATTCAGTGTTCCATAGTCATATTCTTTTCTTTTTTTTTTTTTTACTTTCTTACTTGCTTTCTTTCTTTCCTTCTTAAAGTGGGTGGAAGTCAGAGGACAATTTGCAGGAGTCAGTTTCTTCCTTCCATGCTATGATACCAAGGATTGCACTCGGGTCCTCAGACTTGGCCACAGATGCCTTTAATCACCCAGCCATCTTGGTGGTCCGTTATTCTTTTATTTGGTGCTTACAACCCACTAAATGAACTTGTTATTTTTGTAATGTCGCAGGGTACACATAGATGGTAATTGGAATACCATCCCTCAGAGAAAAGCGCACTCCTAGGCAGCAGCTATTCCTGCTAAATATTTTTGTCAAGGACTCCAAAAATCAATTAAGCACAGAAATGTTTATGGAGAAGGAGTAAAACTGTTGGTATTTTGCTATTTTATGTAGGTAAATTTGGGGCTCAATTCTTTTTTTTTTTCCGGTCTTGGAGATTTGGAGATTAGGCCCAAGGCTTCATACATCCTAAGTGCATGCTGTAACAATGAGCAGCCGCCTCAGCCTTCTCATTTCTATTTCTGATTGAGCTTTGGCGCTACTGTGTGATAAGCAGACGGTCCCCTAAAGACACCCATACGCTTATCCCAGAACCTGTTATCTTATTACCTAACATAGCAAAGCAGAATTGAGTTTGCAGATGGAATCAAGGCTGTTAATCTGCTGACCTGAAACCTTGGATTTTCTGGTTGATCCCACTGGAATCACAGGACCCTCAGAAGCAGACAGGAAAGTAAAGATTTTATGAATGTGCAACTGACACCCATGGTACTTTACTACAGTAGCAAATACAAAATTAATATGCACAGTTATCTGTGAGTATAATTAGAAAAGTTGAATATAATCATTTGCTACAGAGCTGGTTACTAAAAATCCTAACACTGAGAAGAGAGCTCTAAGCTTCAGGAAGTTATTACTAATGCCAAGTAGAGTTGCTTGGCAACAAAGAAAAAAAAACTAAGCAGTTTCAGATGCATCCAGCTGGAGACTAGAATCAACCTTTTCCAGACCTGTCTCTTGGTACAAATTCCTAATGCTTTTAATCTTTGACTATTTTTATTTTTTTTGGAAAGAAAAAAATTCGGAGACTAATTCAAATGATACTAATTCAAGTGATGGCAAATTTTTCAAATATGAGACTTTATCAGGTGGTAAGAAGTAGAGAAACAATGGCATTCAGAAAATTTTCTTCAATAACAATCATATCTAAATCAGCATTTGCTCCTATCTTTTGTACTATAGATTTATTTAAGACTTTCTGGAGGAATACAGATATAGACCTGCAAATAAAGTGTTGCATGTTATGGGTTTTCTAGGATCTATAATGTTTATAGGCCCATATTATAACCAGTTACATTGATGTATTTTTTTTTTAATGGTGTATTTATTTTAGTGAGAAATAAAATTCTCATAAATGATTCATGTGGCATAAACATTAGAAATGGTCTTAGGTTTCTATTGCTGTCATAAAGACCATGTCCAAAAGCAAGTTGGAGAGGAAAGAGTTATTTCGCCTGGCAACTCTCAGGTCATACTGAGGGTTGGAACTCAAAGCAGGAACCTGAAGGCAGAAATTGAAGCAGAAACCATGAGGAAGTGCTGCTTCCTGGCTGGCTCTTCAGTACTTGCTCAGCTTTCTTACGCACTGTCCAGAGGAGGCACCATTGATAGTTCTTCCAGGTAATGTAATGGAAATATTTTCTCAATTGAGGTTCCTCTTCCCAGATAACTCTAGCTTGTATCAAGTTGACTGTGGGCCTTGGGGAAACCAGCAAGGACAGAAATAAGAACTATTTTAATTAACTGAGAGTAACTAGATTTTCTTTGAAGGGCTGATGATATTTGTTTTCTTGACACCAATAAGATCTAAATTTACTCTGTGGACTCTGAAATCTAATAATTGTGAGTGCTGTAGGAGATATTTTAATTAATTAATTATTTTTTTATTACAGTTTATTTACTTTGTATCCCAGCTGTGGCCCCCTCTCTCATTCCCTCCCAATCCCACCTTCCCTCACTCATCTCCTCCATGCCCTTCCAAGTGGGTTCCCCCGTAAGGGGAACAGGGACTGTCTCTGACATGAACTCAGTGGCTGACCTTCCTCCCCACGCTCCGAGGGAGGCGCACCCTTGCAAGGCCACAGAGGAGGACATTGTAGCCATTCCTGATGAGACCTGATGAGCTAGGCTCAGATAAAGGAGAGGAGGAGAGATTTTTTTTTTAAGTCACACAACCCTGAACTATCACTTTCAGTGGAAGCATCTTGGAAAAATAGGATATGAAGAAAGTGGCTATGAATTCCTGAAGGACAAGCTCCAAGAATGCACTATGGGATTTTTTTTTTTCCAACTTGTCTATACAATACTTTTCAGTTTCTCTGGTAGAGAAATATAAATCCTGTGATCATATGGCAAGTGGTGGGGTATTGTGGTAAAGCTGCAGTCTTCTCAGCTATGAGGCTCCATCTTACAGGGCTTTCATGCCCTGAGTGAGCCCGGGGAAGCTAACACAGCAGCTGGTATTATTGTAACTGTTATTATGAAGTACATCCTGTAGTGATATGATTCCCAGACTCCTAGGCTGGTTACTTTAATCACTTCTTAGATTTTTTCCTAAGTTCAAGGGTTCAGTTTTTACCTCTGATTTGACTTTGGAGGTAGCTTAATTCTCTAATCTCTTCCTCATTTTACAAGATAAACAAAGAGCAGATTAAGTTATCAGTTTTGTCCGAAGCCAAAAGCAATGCTCAGGAAAAGACTACAATCCCATCGTGCTTGCTTAAAAAAAAAAAAAAAAAAAAAATTCTTTCTCCAGTCCAGTGGAGACATTTACAAAATACTCCTTCGCCTAAGGCTTAGGTGAGGAAGAGAGGACAGAAATAGAGTAAAAACCAGAGAGTCTGCTGAGACATTGTGTCCACTAGTGACATCAGAAGCTACATCCATAATGTCTGGTCAGCATAACTACCTAACCTAACCCATGAGCCAAACAAGAATGACACCAGCAGACATGCCAAAGTAGATGGCGGAAAGCCTGTAAGACTTCAACCCTACACAGAGAACTACAGGCACTAAGGAATGTCGAGGAAGAGAAATGGTCTTCCCCAGGGAAGACCAACACATCAGTTGCTGCCCAATACCAATGGTCAGCCCTGAAAACATACATATGAACAGCATTATGCAAATGCCTCCATATATTTAGGAATGTGTATGTATGTGTGTGTGTGTGTGTATATATATATATATATATATACACACACACACACATTTATGCATGTAATAGCAATTAATAAAAAGGAGACGGTGAGTTTGAAAGATAGCAGGGGGATACATGGAACAGTTTAGAGGGAGGAAAGGGCAGGGAGAAATGTAATTATAATCGCGAAAAGTTTTTAAAAAACTTTTAAAACTTCCTTTTAGCACTGTTGTGTTGGCTTGCTTCTCACCAAGTCTGTCATAGTTTTCTGTCTGTCTAAGAAAAACAATGCTGTGTTCAAGAACTTCAGAGGACAGAATTAATATTTGCTATGCCCATGGATGGAAGCATTTTGTGGAAACCAAATAAGACCAGCGGGCCTTTATAGTTTCTTGTTAGTTCCCAGTCTATGCATGATGGACTAGTCACAGAAACACACAGGCTCAAATGGAAAAACCTAGAGAAAAAAAATATAAAGCAGATGGTCACAAAGATATCAAAACACATGTAGGATATGTTCTAAGCACTTCGTCCTTACATGGGAGAAGCATGAAATACAATAGCATCACTTCACAGCCAACAAAAGAGGTAAAACAAATGCCAGCTGACTTCCTTCTGCCATGGCTCATGCAGCGTTCAAGCATATTCTGGTTTTCCTTCAGAGCAAGACATGGTTGACTGTTGCTAGGAATAGGAAGCAGAGAGGGGAGAAGGGAGAACCTGCAGGAGGCTTGCAATTTGGAGTGCGGATAATCCTCAAGAGCCAGGTAAAAGGAAGAAGTTGACCTTCCTAAAAGAAACAATGTAGCCAAAAGCCTAAGGCTAGGAGGTCTAGCCAGGGATGAGACAGGATGCACCAGGAATTCAGCAGTGCAGGCTCTCCCTGCAGAAGTCAGAAAGGAGTGTGTGCCATTCCTACTCAGGAGACTCAGTAGTTCACGTCATAGCTTCAGATAACAGAGAGGGCAGAAATGTACTTCCAAGGAAAAGGACTACGATGGAATAGCAGGTTAAGCTGACCCTGCAGAGGACTGGATATAACTGAAGGATAGGTCCCGTGCTGGCAGCCTCTTGGTATTGCAGGCACTCAACTCTGACCTGGCTCAGCTGAGAATCACGGGTAAGATCATCTGTTCACGTGTGGCCCTGAAGGGTGGGGAGTAAGAGGTATAACTTGATGTGTTCCACCGCAGGAGGTGCTCAGTTGGGGTTTTCAGGAGCCCCTCAGATCGTGCAAGGCTGGCTGGGTTCCTAAGAGAATGCTGACCATCAGGAGATGTTTGAAGTTGGTTTTCTCAGGATTTGTGATGGCCTAAGGCAGCTGCTAAAGCTATGGATGGCTTTCCATCACTGTGACAGAATACTTAAGATAAACAGCTTCGGAATTTGTTTTAGGTCAGGTTTTCAGAGATTTCAGTCATGGTTTTATGCTATGTAGCTTAGAGCCCATGGCTGAGGCCGATCATCATGGCCGGAATTCATTGTCAGCCTGGAACTGAAGGAGAGAGAGGTGGGAAGCTGAGTCTTCAGCACACTCTTTAAGAGTATGTCCCCAATGACCTAACTTCCTTTCAAGAGGTTCCACATCCTAAATGGTCCTCTCCCTTCCAAGCACAAGGCCTTTGGGGAAGTTAAGATCCGGTCCCCTCACAGGCTGGTGAGAGGAAATAGGACCCTACATCTGCGAATACGTGGGAAGACAGAGAACAAACAAGTAAACAGATACGTTTAAAGCTGAGCTCTGAGACCAACACTTTACAAAGAATTGTGAAGTACTATATTTATCCAAAGTTAGTCATTATTTGGCTGGCTACGTGGGGATCTTGCGGAGTGTTTTGCATAGGAGTAATTAAATCATATTTTAAAATGCTGACATAAATGGCTTCAGTTGGAAGTCAGTTGTATACTGAGGAGAGGATAAGAAGGGAAGCAGGCTAGGCAGCCCTTGAGTCAGAACGTCTCCATCTATTTCTGTCAAGTGCCTGAGTCTGCTGCCCTTACAGATAATCCTGCAAAATGACGACCACATCGTTGCTTTAAGTAAATTACTTACACACACACACACACACACACACACACACACACACATTTATAAACATGTTTAACTGGAAAAAAATCTTTTGTGAAATAATACTATCTTAGCACATTAGCTCTTTGCTATTTTTAAAGCAGACCTCTGGGAGAAAAGGTTTCTTTTTTTAATTAGGCACAAAAAAAGAAGTACCCAGAATGAAGGTTCCCTGGATTCCCCATAGGAACTCCTTTTCTTTATACATACTTTCTATCCCTTACAACGTGAACTAACTATGAAATAGTGCTGGGTAATTTACTCACTTAATAAGAATTCTACTGTTTTTAATCACATCCTTCCTTCACCATCTTCTGGATGTCCAAGTCCTTTACTTCAGCATGTTCTCGTTAATCTTGTTTGGGAAAAAAAAATGAATAAACCTGAGCTGGGAGCGGTGCATCTATAACACAAAACTGCATGTCACAGCTCATGTTGAAGGCCAGGAGTGGCTCACCTGTGGCCTTTCAGCAGGCTGCAGTACAGCCTTGGCTCCTGAGGAGCTGTAGTCTCTGGAGGCAGCAACAGTTCAAGAGTTGGGTCCCTTCCTGTGAAAGCTGCATTCTCAATCCTGGGATTGCTCCTGGTTTAAAGCTACTACCTCTGCTGCTAAATTTCCAAAACAATGCACTTTTCACTTTCAGTTTACAGCTCAGTCATTTCTTGAAACCCTGTGCAGGCCAAACCTAGCCTTCTGCTGGGAGAGAGGTGCTGGGGCTCACAGTCTGGGGCTCTTAGACTAGATGGCTTAGCTTGGAAATCTTTACACGGGTAATTTTATTGACAATTGTTAACGTACATAATTTTTTTCATATTGGAACTTAATTTAGTAAACTGAAAGAAATATGTGTTATTGAGGGAGGGAGAGGGGGAGAGGAAGAGGAGAGATTTCCTGGCATAAAAATGTTCGAATATCTCAATTTCTTAAGAAGCTCAGCTGTATGTGTAAGAGTTGAAATGTCAGTTAAGCCTAGAAAGTCCACCAATTCAAGCAATGCCCCGCAACAGAGGTAGGGGTCGGCATGGGGTGTGTACGAATCTTTCAAGTTACCAGAGCATGGCGACACTGCTGAGAAACTAGATATAATTTTCAGACAGAATTGGATGCCCTGTCTCCTCCCTCCACACACACATTTGTTTTTCGTGCTACGAATATCGAATGCTGATCATTTCTAAATGTCTAAATGTCCACAGGATTTTCACCTCAGAATATGCTGGAGTGTCAAAGTCCCCAAGAGCTACAGAGATTTACAGACGAAAGAAATCGCGCTGTCTCCAGCCCTCTGAGTCCAGCTTGTACAGCTGAAACAGGCGCCTTAATTGAGCTGATCCAGTCCTGCTTTCCGGTGCGGCCTCTGGAGTGATCCAGTAACCTGAGCTCCCCAGCTCTCTGGCCATCCCAGGCAGCGGAAAGAAGCCATTTCCTTTCCCTTGGAGGCAATGCTCAGCAACTGGGTAGGACCACACGTTCAAAGGTAGCTTCGCCATCTGCATTGGGGGTTGGGGGGTGGGGTGGGGAGAGGCAGGCCTGGTAGGAGCCCTTTGAAATGCCAGGACTAGCTGCAGGCTGACTGAGCAGGCAACCAACCATGCAACAGCTGGAACCCATTAAGGTTGGCAATTTTGGCCCAAGGGAAGAAAGTGTCTTTGCACAGGCAGGGTGAAGGATTTGGCTCGCACTTGACCATATTTGTGAAGGGACGCCGAAGGGAATTTAAGGCAGAGGAGGTGAGCCTTTCCCCCAGAGCTCTGCTGCAAGCTGGAGCAAACCGCCTGTGGAAGTAATTAGGTGCGGTGCTGATGGGCTCTCTGTCAGCAGCACATCACAATGTCCAGGAAAGGGTGTCCACAGAGTGCAGGCCATTCTGTGAGAATTTCCTTGAGGGGAAAATGGCCTGTACACAGGGATGGTATTCAAACAATAATGACAGTGCAACTTCCCACCTGTTCTTGTTGGTATTGGTAGAGCTTGGCTCCAGGGCCTCACGCATGCCGATTATAAACAGTTCCCCTGAGTTATACTCCTAAACCGCTATTATTATTGCTTTTCATATCAGTACTGTTTAATACTGATAATGTTTAATGTTAACGTATCAGTGCATTCTATTTAATTTGTGTTTAGAAAATTTAATATTTGGGCTGAGGAAATGTCCATTCAATACAGTGCTTCCTTTCAAGTGTAGGATTGGCGTTGGCATCCTCTGAATCCAAGTGAAAAACGCAGGGCATGGCGTCCCATGTTTATAATCCCAGTGCTGAGACAGGGACAGGTAGATTCCAGGCACCCAGTGGTCATCAAGCACAGCCTGTGTAGAGAATTACAGGGCAGAGCGTGACTCTTCTGACCTCCACACACACTGTGGAACACCACACGTACTAAATAAATAAATATGTAAAATTTAACCTTAAAGAAAAATAGCCAGCGGTTGATGAATTAGGTTGAGGAACTGCCTAAACCCCGCCCTTAGTAGCTGATGGTACAAATGAGAACGCCAAGAGCTCCTGGTTAAACTTTAAAAAGACATTTTTCACTTTCTTTTACTACCATAACTTTTTGAGAAATTTAGTTTTAGTTAGCTTAGTTGTACAAATGCAAGACTTGGGCACGGTCTGAGATAAGTGGGGAGAGACAAGTGAGCAGAGAGTGTTCATTATAGCAGGTCCGGGTATAGCGGATACTAAATGACTTTGGAGCCTAGAGCTTTGAGGGGAATAATTCATTCCCTCAGTGAACACCAAAGTATGGTGTTTCTAAAACCCACAGTGCAGAGGCAGCTTCTTCGATGCTAGATTTCAACTTAAATAGTTTGAGCCTGGATCTAGCAGTTGCTGGTGTAGAATTCAGATCCTCAGTTTCTCTCACTGTAACGGAGTCAACAGTTCCTTTAGTGCGCTAGATTATCATAGAGTTATTCTGAATAGCATTTGGTCAGTCCAGCAAACAGCCTAGTTTTCTAGCTATTCCAGTGATTCCCTGATTTAGATTCCTTTCTACATGAGAAGAGAAGGATGCTTTCTCCTACCTGCAACTGATTCCTGCCCACTTGGTTGTGCTTTTCCTCTTGGTGAGGTCTTAATACCTACCTCTTTCAAGGTATGCACATAGTGACGTCACTTCAAGCATTTGATTACCTTTCTCCTTCTGTTTTGTTTTTGTGTGTGTTCTAATTTGGGTTCATATAGGTTCCGAGGGTTGAAGACTATAAAACCAGCACAAACTTAAGGAACATCTTAGTGTTTATTTACCTTTAAAACGCTAAATTGAAGGCTGTACTTCCCTTTAGTTTAGCTTAGGTTTCCTCACAGGCTTTTTCCTTCATAGTGTAGCGCTTCCGTAAAGGGGACGAGCATGAGCATGCCGAGAAGCTCTGAGGCTGCTGTACTGCTCCTCAGTGGTGTGTTTTGCAAATGGAAACAACTGTAAGAAGCAACAGAGAGAAGGTGGAAATCCAAAGAGAGAAACTGAAACAGGCTTTATATGGAAACATGTCTGAACAGATGTGTTTCTGTGAATTATTTTATTCTTCACTTGGAAGTGACTGGTATGAAAACACTTTGTATTGTACACATGCACAATGCTGAGTAATAATCATTTGGGTGTGATGCTCATAGTACGTCTGAGGTGAAAACTCGCAGCGATTGACCCAGAGTTATTTTCTTAAAGACTTCTGGCTAAATCTTTGATGAAGTTCATGAATTTGAAACCATATGATTTGAAGGCTGAGTGTTCCATAATGCACCTTTATTTAATTTCCATTCCGTTAGCTGAAATCTGACTCTGAGGAATGCAAACAGAAAGGGGTAGGAAAGGTACCTCTGAGTAGGGAAGTCTCTTTGAGACACAATTGTCTGATAAACATTCCCTTCAGCAATGTCCTTGGGTCTCTTGATGCTAGGCCTTCCCTGAAATGGACACATGTCCCTTTGCCCCAGATGTTTAACTGATCAGCCCTACTATATGGTGACATAAAACCAAAAAGAAGAAAATGGAAAAAAATATTCTAAATATGTTATTTATTTTTCTACTTCATTTTTATATCTTTCACTGGAAGATACAGAAAAATGCAAATAAATATGTTGTAAAGTGAATAACAGAGTTTCTTCCTTAAGAAAACTAGGCTAGGCAGTGTGCCACTAAGATTCCAAAATAAGATCAATATTTTAGAACAATGTTCCCAAACTGTTTATTAACTTAAATAATGGGTCTATTACCACACTCTGGCTTCACTCAATTCAGTGTAGAGAACTAGCCTGAATGTGCCTTTTAATAAAAACACTACCTTCAAGAATCCAAACACCTACTAAATTTTGCTAATTAGCAAGAGATGACAGATGACTTCATTATGGTGACCATAATGAAGTATAGTGGGGCTGTTAAGGCAGAAAAGGAAATGATGGAATTTCACTTAACAATCACACCCTGGACAGGAAAAGAAAAGAAGTGGAAGAAGGTGTTTTGTCATTTTGCCCATTGTTTCGTCCAACCAACTCTCTCTCTCTCTCTCTCTCACGCATACACACACACACATCAGCTGTGCAATCTACGGAATTCACTACATTATTGCTATTACTGTTTATTAAACTAGGCAGCTAACATTCTTTCAAGATGCTTTAATGGACAAGTTAGGGTGTAATTCGGAATCCTCACTGCTCTTTGTTATTATGTTCTTATCCTACACTGTCTGCCCATGAAACTTCTAAGGCTCTTACAGAGGTACTCTAACTCCCCCCCCCCCCGCCATTTATATCTCAGGCACTTTTGTCTTGGACAAAACGATACTTGACATTTTTATTTCCTTAGAATTCTTTAATGAATTTTGAAGTAGAATCCATGAAACATAATAGCCTTGAAAAACCTGGTCCATTTACTTTAATTGTTCCTTACTGAAAACAAACAAACTCATTTTCCAACTGATACTCCTTTTTCCCCTCTCAACTCATTAAATAATCTAATTTGAAAAGCTTTTAAAGTTAAACAGAATTCCCAGGTAAGCACTATCCTTTCCTTGTACGTACTAAATGCTGGTTCCTTTGTGTGATTTTTCAAGACGGGCATGTGGAGAGAGGAATGGGCTTCCAAGACAAAGGGAAAGATGGGGAAGACAGAGGCAGATTTTCCAAGGGTGGGTCCATGTGCTATACTCTGTACATACCAGTCAGTAACTTTTCCTGGCTCTCTTCCCTGCCATCCAGAGCAGCCAAGACTATTATAAGAGTCGCTTGAAGGGCACTGAATTAAGTGGAAAAGAAGCAGACATGTGAATCTGACAGTTGGTTTTGACTCCCACCCACCAAGAGGGAAAAGAAGTTTATTGTTTCAGTTGATACCTGGTTTCTGGTGATATATTGTTTGTTGCTGTTATTTTTAGAGTGATTCAGTTACATTGTTTTGAAAGTTGGGTGAGAGAAAAGCCCTTCTTACTTCTTGGAACAAGTCCACAGCTTGGCCTACAAGCAGCAGCAACTGGTCTATGTCACTCATTTGCTGGTCCAAGCACGGAAATGAAGCCTCACAGGACTTAGCAACCCCAGAAACAGGGCATCATTCATGCTGGGTGCTGCATTCTTCTTCACTGGCAGTGCATCTATTACTGAAAATCAGAGGGGGTGTTATAATCTGAACTTCTGAAGCAGATAGCACTGTGAAACATATGACCTGTCTCTAGAAATTTGGTCTCTGAGAGCTGGCCATGGGTGACTCACACCTTTAATCACAGCGCTGTGGAGGCAGAGACAGGCAGATCTCTGAGTGCGAGATTTACATAGTAAGTTCCAGGATAGCCAGAGCTACATAAAGAGATGCCATCTCAAAAAAGATGTGTTCAAGGGATAAGAATTTTCAAAAACCTATGTTTAAATTTAAATAAAATACTGCACATAATTTTTTTTTTTTACATTTTGTTTTGGAAGATATCTATTGGTCTGACTTAAAGATCATTAATTCTGTTGTTATTGATCCCATAAATTATCTATAAAATTTTTTGTTCATATAGTTTTCTGTCAGCTCTAGTATTTCTGCTCAACTCTGTATAGATGTAAATTCTAACTTTGGTTTAATTTACCACCATTTTCTCTATTTTGTTGTACATATTAATTGCTTAAAATTCTTTAGCTGTAATGCCAATATTTGGGTCAATAAAGGGTCCGTTTCTACAAGTTTTATTTTAATCTTAGTTTTAAATTATATTGGTCTGCCTCTTGGAATTCCTGGTGATTTTTAAAACCTAAAACTAGAACAATGCATTTTAAAAATTACTGCTGGTTCCACCAGTTTTTCACATAGAATCTTTGCTAAATGCAAACATAGGAGCTAAAGAGACAGCATGGAAGAGAGGATTACAAGCATGGGGTCCGTGGATCCTCAGAAACCATGTAAAAGGTGAATGTGGCCATGAATTTGTGTAACCCCAGCAGTTCAGGTAGTGTGTCAGGAAAGTGTCTGGGGATCCCTGTTGGGGCCATCTTTTTGTGCACTGGTAAAGACTGTCTTTGTATTATTCAAATGCAGATTTCAGTATCCAGAGAGCTGAGTACAGCCTAGGACTTTGGTATTGTCATTTTTATGAAGCGTCATCTGTCTCAGCATTTTGTAAACTTTGTTTCCTAACATCTTCTGAATATTTGAATAAAAAACTGAACAGCCTATAGCAAAGGCAAGAAAGAAGAGGCAGGAATTCTGGCAGAGATAGGAACTCTAGGAAAGAATCTCAATTACAGGGGTTGCCAGCTGGACACAGAGAAAGAAACAAGTGCCAGAACCAAGATGGAGAGGTAAGGGCCATGTGAAAGGACTTAGACCAGGACAGTATTGTCAGGTTAGAATAGCTGAGAATCTGCCCAGCTTACAGTACCTAAATTAATAATAAACACAACAAGTCTCTGTGTCATTGTTCAGGAGTTGGTAGTCCAAAGAAAGTTCTGTTTTAGATTCTTTTAAAAAGAAAAAAATAGCTCCATCTTCAGTGATAGAATGTCCTCCTCTGGCCTCTGCATACACAAGTGCTTACAAAACACACACACACACACACACACACACACACACACACACACTGCATGAAATATGAGACAGTAGGTCGGTCAGCTGTCATATCAATTACATATAGATATCTGGGCGTGAAAGCTTGTTATCAATCTTTTTCAAGAATCAAGGTGATCCTACTAGCAGCAAAGCTCAGGAAGCTGTTTCAACCTACTGTTATCACCAAGGACTTTTTTTTTTTCTCGTTATTTTTTTCCCACGCCTGTTACTATTTTAAGGATCCTAATTGGGAAGAAAATACCATTTTCTTTAAAATTCAGTTTTCTGTGTGTTGAAGCCAACACCCTCCATGGGTAAGAACTATTTGTTTTATTTCAAATAAGGCGCTTTCGCTAGTGGCTCACTTTGTATGAGAACTGATCACTTGGACATTGGACAATGGCTAGGCCTGCAGAACCAGGCCCTGTGCAGTGGAAAAGAAATGTTAAATATCAATCAATATAATTATATATAAATACAATATAAATATATAATATAATTAATATAAATATGAAGTAATAACAGACGATAAATATAAATTAGGTACTAGGGACAGACCCAGTACTGAAAAAGTACTGAGCTGCATCCCAGACTAACACATAAACAGTCTTTGAGAGTTCATAGGCTGTAACCCATACACACTGCGGTTCATAAACACCATATACACATATTCTAACAGCTCATTTTAAAAGAATTAAACATTGTTCATGTGTCTAATACACAGCGTAGAGAAAAGGTACAAAAGCAATGTGAACTATGAGGAGAGCTTTGTCTGTGAGCAGGTATCCGAGCACAAGCCTAGGGTTAAGCTTCTCCCACAACTAAAGCTCAGCTCCAAGGGCTCGTGAGGGCAAAGAAGCTTCGTGCAAAAGAAAAGACTGGTTTAGTATTGGAGTGCTGACCTGAAGCTATGCTACCAGTAAGGAGGAGGCAGGTGTTTAAGACCTGGGCGTTGTGGGCTCATGGCTCTGTCTTTGAGAAAAAGACATTGACTATGGCAGCCGGAATTTAAGGAAGGCCTCATTTATAGGCAGAGTGCCGCCGGTAGCTCACAGAAGTAGAGGAGGAAGTAGAGAAGAGGTCCCACAGAGCTGAGGGACCAAAACTCGCCCCGACACCCTGAGTCCGAAGCATCATTCTTTACCAGTCTCAGTTACCTGGTAGTGGCGGGAACAGAAGTGCCTTTGGCACCCCTGTGACATTATAGATAGTAGTTTGGAATGTACATCTTCGTCGTTAAGAAGTTATCGGAGATTATGTCTTGAGTCAGGAAACCAAGATTTTTGCACTGCTAGGGCTCACATTTGGCAGAGAAAGAGATAACAAGCCAGAGACTCTGACTGCTTTGTTATCTCCTAAAATTTCACTCATGGACCTTTCAAAAACTTGTATTTCATTCATTCTTGAAGATTCCTGCTCACTCATTAAGACAGCTCAGAGCTCATACCTGTAATAGTAGGGAAGAGGGAGGGCGAAGCAACAATGAGGAGGAGGATTGTCATGAGATCAAGGGCCCCTTGGCCATCTAGTAACCTCCAGATCAGCCCAGGTTACAGAGAAAGACCAAAAATAAAGACCCTCAGGTCAAATAAGACTTTCCTCCTTAATGCTTTCCAGATATGTCTCTTCTACCTCCCTCTAGAATCCAGGGTCCCTATGCCACTGTTTCAACAGCTCGCTCATACAGTAACTCGATCTCAGAGCAGACAGCCGCCATGGAACATGGCAGCTTTCTTGAGTTAGTACCTTTATGCATCAACATTCCTGGACAGCACTACACACACACACACACACACAAAAAAAAAAATGCCAACACACACGTTACCTGCCTAATGGGTTTTATGAACTGTGATAGGACAGAGAGTTCAAATCTGAGTAAGGCAGAGTTTATACTCTAGAAAGAATTAACATGCATAAGCAGGTAATTTTAATGTAATGTCAACCTTGACAGAGAACCATTGAGAGAGGACTAATATACGATGAGTAACAGATTTAAGAAATGTGCTGGGTTCCAGAGCTAGGCAGGCATAGCCAAGGCAGTCTTGTTTTATTCCCGGCTCTTGTGTAGAGGAACATAACATCAGAGTTACATAGGGTGGGGTGTATACTGGGCTCAGAAGTAAATCCCAGCTCTATTTTCTATTATCCATTTTTTTTACTAAAGGTGTGACCTGGAGGAATGGAGCCAAAAAATGAGGTAGACTAGAGTCTTGTGTAATAGCCCACTTTGTTCAGAATATCAGACAATTTATACTCTGGAGGTTAAGAGGAGTCACATGAGTAAACTTCAATCACAAGGGCAAGATGCGTGTGATGGACAAGTTGCACATGGCAAAAGGTTTTTTTCCCCATAGAGACATGTAAACAAATAACAACCAGTTGTAATGGCTGATCTGAAATAAACTCACTCCTATCCACCACACCTGGAGAAGCATGAAACAGTTTAAGAACAGTTTTGTGTTTTTGAAGAAACTAAGGTCACAGGATGCTTGTCTTGCTTTCTTGGAGTTTTCTCACAAGCAAGCAATCACAATTCTCATGTGACTCCATTCTTAGACTGTTTGCAAACAATTTGTGTGAGCTTGGGTAAATCACGTAAAGCAATTAGGTTTTTTTTGTTTGTTTGTTTTTGTTTTAGTTTTTATTATCTGTAGATCAGGAATGAAAAAGTTACACCACAGGAGAGTTATGATCATTAAATTCAAATTATAGTTGAAGTTATCAACAAAATTCACAGCCTCATGAATATTATGAAGATATTATGGTCTCCCTAGGTAAAATGTGTTCTTTCATTGTTTGCTTTCTCTTGTAAGTATACTTCGAAAGCATACTTCCTAAAGAGCAGCTGCTACATAATTGTTTTGAGGATTTAAGGTTCGGTCAGTAGCTGTCAAGCTGCAAAAATCTCCTAGGACATAAAGAGCAGAATTTTACACCAGATTCTAAGTCTCTAAAGTTCTTCAGTACAACTGTATGAAACTAATTGAAAAAGACTGGAAATGCTATGTAGCCCTATTTTCTCTACTGGTGATGGGGAATGGATTTGACAGGAGACCAGAAACTTAGATAAGTCCTATGATTCCTAAGAATTTTAATGGGCAAATAAAAGTTATTGACAATTGTCAGAGCAAGTCTCAACATGTCAATATGATTTCCTCCACATTTAACAGACATACCAGAAAGCTCAGAGTATGGTCTGCTGGCCTCCATGTGTGCTAGAGCCATGAGGCTGATATATGGTTGAGAATAGCCTTGCTTTAAGAATGATCTTCAGACACATAATGTCTGTGTCACGTGGAAGCTTGCAGATTCACGTGTTTCATCAGGAACTACTGAATCAGAGACCGGACTTCAAAAGATCACCAGCTTATTCTCCTGCTCGTGAAAGTCTGAGAAATACTGAATTGGTCAGTAATGAGAAAGGATTTACACTCAGATCCATCTCATTTTATGTTTTTGGACAAGCCATTTAATCTTTTTGACTGTATTCATACTCTATAAATTGAAGATATAATAGTTCCTAAACTATTGAAGAACAAATACTCTGACAATTACCGAACATTAACACAGCACTTGATATACTATAAGGGAAATAAGTTTTGGTGTTTTACAAACTCATATAACACAAAGTAAATACAGAAAATTATGAGCCTCTAACCATTAACTCAGAAGCCTCTAACTTTGGTTCCTGCAGGTGAAGAACGTGAAGAGAAATGTTGATAAGATTTCATTTCACTCAAAGCCACTATGTCAACATTTCTCTTCATAGTTTACAATAGGAATTTTATTTGATTCCCTCAGCTGTTGATAACAGTCGATGATTGCATCTCTGATTTGGCCCTAATCCACTGAACCAGTGTAACGGCAGTATGTAGATACACTAAAAATTAAGAATCCAGAGTGAGGGATTTTAAAAATGCACATTGTGTGATATATGTCATCTGAGAGTAATGCCCCACTAAGTTGTCCTGGCTAGTTTCAACTGCCCAGACCTGCATGATCCCTCTGCTTCTGCCTCCTAAGCAACTGGGATTCCAGCTCAGGCTAGTGCCCCTGGTAAAATGTAACTTGTAGAATGCAAATTTGTCACAGTTATCAAGTGTTAGATTCATCCTGTGACCATTATTTTGGGCAGAATGACAGAAGCATGAAAAGACATGCAAAATAGATTCTTAATATAATTAGAAAAGATTAAGGAACCTATGGGAAAAGATACTAAACATTTGTATAGCACATAATTAGAGCATGATTGAGTTAATATTTCACAAAATTGAAATATTAGGCTATAGATGATTATTTCATCATGGTCACTTTTAATATAGTTTTCTCCTTTGATCTATGGTAACTGAAGTAAATTGTTTTCAGTTGGACTTAAATATGCCTTTCAAATCATCTCCATCTTTATAAATATAATTTCTTTAAATAGCCAAGTGAGGCTATTTGAGAAGAGCCAACTCCTCAAAATCCACATACATACCTTTATATAGATACAAGTGGGTAATTCATCACAACTTAGATAAAAAATGAGAGTTACATAAATTCTCTTTTAAGATTTGTCTTTAATTTCTATTCATGTGTATATGTGTATGAATCTTTGAGTGCAGTTGCCCTTCGAGGCCAGAAGAGGACATCAAATCCCCTGGAGCGGACATAGCAGGCAGTTGTGACCTAACAAATGTGGTTGCTGGGAACCTAACTCGGGTCCTGGGCAACAGCAGGAGGTCCTCTCAGCCAGGGATCCAGCTTTCCAACCCCAAGAGTTACAGAAATTCCTGAACAGAGACCATACTACTCTTTGCCTTCTGTGCTATATGATATTTGCCCAAGATAATGCAATATTTTTCTGAGAAATAAATTTCCTCTGCTGGTATTAGTGTTTAGAATACAGTTAGAAATTATGTTGGTTGAGGGCAGTTATCTTGGATCCTCCTCTAGGGTCTGTGACCTCTCCAGCCATGGGTAATAACCCTAAGAAGCTTCCTTTTGCCAACAGATGGAGAGTGTTACAAAACCCAAAATATAGAGAATAAGAGATCATGGGAGACTTGGCCCTACCCTAATGATCCATCTACAACCCTGAGACTCAGGGAAAATCATCGAAGAGGGGATGGAAAGTTTATAAGGGGGGGATGGAAAGTTTATCAGTGTACCTACCGCTAAGTATCCTTTTCTGGAGGCAATGGGGAAGCTGCACCCATGAATTGAATTCTCAATGATATAGTAGCCTAAACAAGAGCCTGCTTAATGACAATACTATCTGGCATGCCAACATGGATGTGGAAATATCACAAGCTCCCTCCCTAGATGAAGAGCCACAGACAATGAGTGGCCACTCAGGGTTGAGGGGAGAAGAGTTTTCTTCATGGACAAGGTAGAAGGGATCAGCCCTAAACACACATCCCTGCTAGCAACACAGAGTGGACTCAGGAGTTTATAGACAAATATATGTGCAATAGCAATAAAGAAGTCATGGATTTGAAAAGGGGACCCAGGGAGAGCTACAGTACTCATGTGTGAATTCATCAAAATAAACTAAACTAAAAGCCTAACCTCATCTGCCAGGAATGGGAAAGACTCTTCTCATTGGAGAGGTTTTCTTGTACCAGCTTTTGCTCAGTTCACTCTGCCAGGACATCATCATGTTGAACCCCCTTTTTTTTTAATTACTTGGGCAACCCCATCTATGGATAGAAAGCAACTTTGTTTTATGAACTCAAAGTTTACTTAAAGCCTCAGACTATCAGAACTCATTTGTAATGGGAAATTAGAGCAGAGGCAGGAATCTCACAGCTGTCGTTGCTCCTTGGTGCATTCCAAGTGAATTCTGTCAAGGAATCTATTGTGAGGGTGAAGGACTTCATTTGTTTGATAATACATTGGCTCAGAACACCGTTTTTCAGCCTCACTGATGAAGCTAGGTATATAAGCAGCACATGAGCCCCAGGTGAGCCTTTCTCTTTCCTTGTTGCTATTTGGCTTTTCAGGGTCCACCCCTTTCCTTTGGTGAGGCGCGGGGCGGGGGGGGGGGGTGGCGCGGAGGAGAACACACAAAGGCTGTTATAGACTTTGGAACATCTGTGTGATATTATTCCAAAACACTGCAAAATGGCTTGGTGGGAACCAAAGGCTAGAAGCAAAAATATACAGTGGCAAAGTCAAGTTGATTGGTGCTAGGAAAGAAGGCACAGACTGGAGAACTTGCTGGTATTATTTGAAAGGGTTGTTAAATGTTTGTGCTTTGAGTTTTCTTTTTGCTCCACAGAGCTCTAATAGAGGACAAGTCTTCCTTGATGGGGCAGATCAACAAGGGTACACAGATCTTCCCTGTCCTTTGCAAAGTTTGGCATATGGGTAAGGGATGTGAAGGAGACACAGTGGCTGCTTTCGTATTTAAGGCAAGCTTCAAACAGACAAAGAACTACAATAAATGTGTATAAACTCTCCATTTGGCAGAAATAGCAATAATGGGGATGCATTAAAGTGTATTTTATATGGCCACTTTCTATATGTAGTAAATCTTTGTCTTTATATAAAGTTGATAATGGCCTCCCATCTCTATGTATCTCTGAACATTGTCCATATTTTTTTCTCCTTTGGTTGAATAAAAACTCACTAATGAGAAGAGAAAACTAGAAGAACAAAGTAATTCAAAGTAATTCAAGAACAAAGTATTCAAATTCTTGAATAGATTCTTTATCAGATCAAAGGACTGGTTTGAAATTTAGCATGTTTGCTTTTCATAACAAAGTGCATTTCTAGATATTTCAAGGAGAAACTTACCTATTAGAACAGCAATCAATAATTTTGAGGCTTAAAATGGTGGCATCGTAGGAAGTTATACCACATATGTTACATGTATAACTAGCTCTTTTTTAGATAGTAGTCTGGCAATATATGCCAGGAATTTTTTTTTTTTTTTTACATGTTAAGGATTTTAGAATTTTCAAACAATTTGTTATTAGTTTCACTTTAAATAAGTATTTACTTATCATGATTTCAAAAAGTGATCAAGTCCATTTAGGTGAAAAGTATGTCATAAAAAGAGCCCTAAAAATATTTAATATCAGGGTTTAGATTCTACCATGTAAAAAATTAAATCAGAAAGAGACAGTATATTTACAGTTTGCTTACAGGACACTGCCACTGAAGATACCAGAAACTGGAAACAAAATTCCTCTGAAGAGCAAATAAACTTGCTTATGACATACTATTTAGGACAAGTTTGGTAAACACAGTTACAAATGGGAAGGTGTACATGAAATAACACTAAATGACTAAGATACAATAGCAAATAATACGAACACAAACCAGAGCTATATAAATATATGTAAACATGCTATAAAAAGCAAGATAAAGCAGTTTAAAATTTATTAGACCTTTTCTCCTTCTTAATGTACTTTCATAAAACATGAGACTCTTGTCTAAAGAATGCTCACCTTACCAACACGAGCATCAGATTGCTGAAGTAGAAGGGAATTTAAAACGTTACCCATTGCTATCAACTGCAGAGGGACACATCACAAGAACCAACTTTCTGAGCACCAGGAATCCTGTTTCCTATCTACCACAATAACAAGAGATTTTGATCCTCTATTACCTTTTTTAAGGCAAAAATAAGTTAATAATAGTAATAAGAATATTATCCCATTCCATTAAAGAGAAATGCATGATTTTAATATGTCATTAAGAGAAAGGTTTATGCCTAATGCATGGCCAAAAAAATTTGAATATTAAGCAACATAAAATCCTGAAATTGCAACATTTCTCTTTTTGTTTGTTTGAGTTTGTTTTCAGCCTTCAGCTTTAAATATTTAAATATTTATAATATTTTCCCTTTGTATGAAATTGCAACTCACTGGCCTTCTTTGCTCAAGTCTATACCTTTCTACCAAACTTGTTATTTTCATTCATGTTTAATTTGTTTAAGGAATTTGGATTTTATGTATTACTTTGAAATTTGTTTTTTTCCTCATTCTATGTTATACTTTTATGTATCTATGAAAAATCTGACTTACTTATTTTTAAAAACTGCATGTTACAAATACTTCCTAAGATAAATATAATTTGATTTCAAATATGAGTCACATATGCAATTGCTTATGTTTTTCCACATACAAAAAGATTAAAAGAGATGCTAGAAGAGATGGCTTGATGTGTAAAAGTTCTTGCCATGCAAATTTGATGACTATCCCACAAGCCTTTAAGTAGAGAGAACTGATTCCATAAAGTTGTTTTCTGACTTCAACATGTGCTTGCTCTATGGCACATGTGTGTTCACACTCACACATCATATACACATACATACACACAAACACAAATAATAAAATGAATTTTAAAAGATAAAAAGAGAGCTGGATTCTATGTACTCTGCCCAACAGTTGGCCATAACTCTCAGTGTCTGCTTTGATAGTCTGCAGGGCAGAGCCTTTCAGAGGCCCTCTGTGGCAGGTTCCTAACTTGTTTCCTGTTTTCTTCTTCTTCTGATGTCCGTCCTCTTTGCCTTTCGGGGTGGGGATTGAGCATTTTAGTCAGGGTCCTCTCTCTTGATTAGTTTCTATAGATTTACAGATTTTAGTAGATTTATCCTATATTATATGTCTATATGAGTGAGTATATACCGTGTGAGTCTTTCTGCTTCTGGGACAGCTCACTCAGGATGATCCTTTCTAGTTCCCACCATTTACCTGCAAATTTCGTGATTTCCTTATTTTTCATTGCTGAGTAATATTCTATTGTGTAGATGTACCACAATTTCTGCATCCATTCTTCAGTTGAGGGGCATCTGGGCTGTTTCCAGCTTCTGGCTATTACAGAATCTTATGAAAGAAGTGGGAAATAGTAAGATCTGGAGAGGACAGGAACTCCACAAGGAGAGCAACAGAACCAGAAAATTTGAACACAGGGGTCTTTCCAGAAACTCATACTCCAACCAAGTACCATGCATGGAGATAACCTAGAACCCCTGCACAGATGTAACCCATGGCAGTTTAGTGTCCAAGTGGGTTACATAGTAATGGGAAGAGGGACTGCCTCTGACATAATCTGATTGGTCTGCTCTTTGATCACCTTCCCCTGAGGGGGGAGCAGCCTTACCAGGCCACAGAAGATGACAATGCAGCCACTCCTGATGAGATCTGATAGACTAAGAGCAGAAGGAAGGAGAGGAGGACCTCCCTTATCAGTGGACTTGGGGAGGGGCATGTGTGAAGAAGGGGGAGGGAAGGCGGGATTAGGAGGGGAGGAGTTTATAGGGGATACAAAGTAAATAAAGTGTAATTAATAAAAGTTAAAAAAGAGAGAGAGCTGGATAAAAAGATGGCTCAGGGATTTAGAGTACTGAATGTTCTTCCAAGGGTCCTGAGTTCAATTCTTAGCAACCACATGGTGGCTCACAACCATCTATAATGAGATCTGGTGCCCTCTTCTGGCATGTAGGTACCTATGCAGATACAACCTTGTATACACAATAAATAAATAAAATCTTAAAAAAACATAAAAAGAAATAGATAAAATATAGTTTTAAAATATATTTATCCAGTACATCTAACTGATACAACTTCTGCGTATAGCTACATAAAGATTATTAATAGGACTAGGGATATGGCCAATGTGATAAAGCGCTTGCTGCAAAGCCTGAGAAAAAATGGGTATTCTCCGCTCCCACATGAAAGCTGGGCGGGTGTGAGACAGGGCTGTTGCAGCAGCCAGTCTCTCATTCTAACTCTCTAAAGGTAGAGACAGGAACCTCCACAGCAGGCTGGCTAGGTAGACTGGTCCTTCTGTGAGTTCAGGGTTCATCTGGGAGACCTTGTGGTAGACAGCGTGACCAGGAAAGACTCCCACCTCAGGACTCCACACATCCTCAGTGTTGACCTCATGCACCACGTACATGGAAACACACATGTACACACACAGACAAATCCACAAAAAAAATATGACTGAAACCATTTACTTCATGTTTTAAAACTCGGTTATGTACTCAGGAAAGCAAGCTATACGTTAATGGTTAGTCGGCACGGTGCCTCGGCTCTACCACGCTGGACAGCACGAGAGATGAAGTGTGAAGTGCTTACCCCTGTGCTGAGGAACATTTCAGTGCTCTCCATTAGGAACAATAAAATAAAAACTGTGCCCAGAAAGAAGAGAAATACTCCTTGAAGGGATACATTCAAACTTAACAGGAGTTACAGAAGAAGAAATTTCAGTTTGGGGTTCATTACTTCCCAGATCGGATTGGCAGTGAATAATCTATCTGCTACTGGAGAAAGTGTGAACTCAATTAAAATCACCGTTTATGTCCTTTGACACCCCCCCACACACACACACAAATATTCACTTTGACAGATTTATCCTCCAGAAAATGTTCACAAGTTTTTTCTTTTGTAACTTCTGTTGTGCTTGCTGTTTCCTGTAATGGAGTATTTGCCTTTTTGGGGGGCTAATAAAAACAGGTTCTCATTTATGTCTAATTCCATTCTGTCTCTAATTCCAGGGACTTCTCCCTCTTACATGCTGGAGCACCTCATAGTTTACATTAGAAAAATGGCCCCTGAAAAAACCACCCGGTGCAGGAATGCAGAAAGTTCTTAAGATTTGTTTTCAATTGTAGAAAATGACATTGTTTGGCACTTGTACTATTGTTCCAAGTGCTCCATTTTTGTAAAAGTTAAACAGAAAAATACACCTTAACCATCTTTGCTATCAAGACAGAATCTGGTAGGATCCATACAAATTGTATATTGGATATAAAGGAATTTCAGTTTCATAGTTACAAAAACCAACTGAGCAAAGAAAAGATTATCATACTTTTCTAGCAAATCAGGTGGTTATAAAATGATACATACACGCAATATTGCTTTTAAATGATGGGTAATAAGCAAAAACAACAATTAGGAAAACAGGAGAGTGGAAGAAAGGGAGAGAAAATAAAACTGAGATTACCTTTATTGGGAGTAAATGTTAATGAGAATGCCTTTATTACTACAAAGTCAATTTACTTTTATTAGTCCTACAGAACTTTAATTCTCAATATGACTACAAAGGAATTTGAAGCAAACAAATTGAATGTGTAATCAGACAACATGAAAAAGGAACTGAAGATTGAGTCCAGGCAAATAACTGTCTTCTCAAGCTTTAGGGGAAACAAGATTGCAGACTTAGAATCAAAACTTTCTGTTTTGCAATAAGTATTGAGAGGGAGAGAAAATGCTCTGTTCTGAAAATTTAAAAATTAAATTTAAGAAATAAATTCAAGAGGAGAGATTAACAGGAAAACAGTCATAGTTGTTATGAGCATGACTGGCAAAATAAAACTTGAAGAGGGGGTTGGCGGGTTAAGTGGAGGTGACAAGTTCTGGGAGGGAGAGGAAAACAGGTTGTGTGAAAAATAAAGATTGCCTCATAATGAGGATGAAAAGTCTCTGAGAAATACAAACTACCTCAGAGGAGCCTGTCAGGAAGTGTGTCCATCTGTGACAGAGTGTCTCAGTGTGGTGGCTCCTCTTCCAAAGCTGATGATATTCCCAGGGGGGCAGGACAAGACAGTGGAGTTCCTTTAAAGAAGGTCAATCTTTGTGAAAATACGAGGATGTCAGAAAAAGTCCCTCTGTGTGCTCTGGGAGAAAAAGGCAGAAGACTAGAGAGATTTTAGATCTTCAGTTCAAAGAACTCAACAGGTCAAAGCACTGTGCCTCCAGGTGTCATTTTCTGAGCCCAACTACAGTACAATTAGCCACTCACCTTTCATTTGCTCCCATATTTTGCATAGAGAGACTTTCTGCTTAACCCATTATTTTAACTCTCACATGCTCTTTTCTAACTGTTTAGCTTTTGTCTTTATTTTAGGTCTTGTAAATCCTACTGTCAACATGTGTGACACTTGCAATGCTTGGTATGAAGCTGCACATATGGCAAGACACAGTCCATTGAAGCCTCTTTTCCATAGAGTGAGAGCCAAGCCTTGGCTTTCTACAGACAACTGGTAAACTGGGTAGATATGCTGTTCTTGATTAACATGGCGGAGTGAAAAAAGATCCCAGCCGTGTTGCCAATAAGAATTCACCAAATACAAGGCAAAGGTGAAGGAAAGTTGTCCTAGTTTATTGAGCTTCATCTTCAATAAACGTCATCATTTATGAAAAAAGAACTATATTTTGTCATGTGTGATCCTTGAAGTCTCCTCTCCTATCTGCTTTAAATCCATTTGTGCTACTGGTCTTATGGTCCAAGCTTTTTACCCAATAAACAAATAGATAGAGATGGCAAATAATAAATGATAGATAGATAGGTGATAGGTGAGTAGGTTGACAGATACATGATAACCCAGAGCATTTGACTGATTAGCTGAAAGGGTAAAGCACCTCGTTCTCTTTAATTTCAGGTAAGTGTGGTGTCAAACTGACTTTTCAGTTTTCCCAGCACTCTGAGGTTTCAGTACATCATCTGTGTTTTCAGATTTTCTCTTTCAAAACCAGCTTTCACCAAATACTACTTATCTACTGCCAGGCGTCACCAACAAATCACTTACGGAACTAGTACAATGTCTGCATACAATAGTACCAGATCAATAGATCACTCCAGAGCAACATGTCTCCCACATTATGTGACGGGACTGTCTAAGTCACAACTCACAGACCAGAGAGGCATGCTTAAGGTTTTGAAATAACTCGGTCTCAAGGAGGGATGAATAAAGAGTCTGAGCTATTGAACTATGCAGCTTTGTTCCAACTGTTTGCACTTGTTGGGATAACTAGTTCTCCCTTTACTTAGGAACATTAACAGCCACTGATGATGAAAGCCAGAGTCCAGCAGAAACAGGCCAGAGAAAAATTGCTGACTCACTTGCATAGCACCAGTTCGCCAGTTCTGAAGGCATATGAAGTGTGACTACAGAGTAATATGAATGATTAGGTTCCTGTGGGCAACAGAACTCTTACATGTAAATGAGCAATGTCCCCTTCAGGAGTCCTTAGGATATCTGTCTGTGTGTTCCTATGTCCTTGGTCTGGAAGCACTTTTAGATTTCCCCTCTGCTGAGAATATTCTTCTGACCATCTTTAATAGTGGCCGTTTGTCCTTGGAGGAAGGATTCGATTTTGGAAATGATACAATGTATTTATAGTATACATCTGTTGCTTTTGTCTATCCAAAGCTCTTTTCCTCGATTTCTGGTTGAAGAGAAATCTTCTGCATTTCCTCTATTGTTTTCTTCTATAGCTTATGCTGTCTTTTGAAGGTCCTTGAGAAGGAAATAGTTTTTAAATGTCTTGGGAAGTTGCCATTTTCCCTGTGGTAACTGAACCCATATTTTGCCCTCCTCTTTTTTCACTATGGCTAAATTATTTAGATGGGCTTTACTTGACCACTGATTCTAGAGAGACAAACAAGAAACATAATTCTTTCCCACAGAGAGCTGATGAATTCAAAAGCAGACTCATGACAAAAGCACCGTGATGATACTTGGTTCTTGGGCTGGAACTGAATGGGGTGACTCACTCAGATGGCTACCATCTTGTTGCATCAGGAAAGAACCATTGTGCGAATGGACCCAGAACCTAAGAAAGCAGATCCTGAGACATGAGCAATAAGACATATGTGTGTGCCTATCTGTGAAAGCCCATGTAATGAGAGATGTCAAATTCTGGTTTGTCTTTCTGATGGAAAAAGCCATCTTTTTTTGTTTGTTTTGTTTTCAGAAAATTGGTAGAAGAAACCATGATGAAATGAGGGGAGGGAGGGAATGGAGTGAATGGGGGGAAAAAGACAACCAATCTGGAAATGGGAAATTACCCCAGGCAGGTGTTTTAGTATGAGGCCCTATGCCTACTGCTGTTCCTTCTTCTACCTTTTGGATCTGGAGACCAAATCATGGCCCTTGAACGTGCTAGGCAAGTGCTCCACCACTGAGCTAAACCCCAACTGCTCAGCTTATCAGGATTATATTAGGTTTCATTAGGATCAACTTTTAGGTATTCTATAGCTAAGGAGTCTTGTCTGGGGAACTTGCAACCAATTCTGATCTTGCTCTTAAACACCTCCCTCCACATTACCCTCAGAGTCGAATTACTTTATTTACAAATGAACTTACGGAACACAATTCATGCTGAAGTTAGAGCCTGCTTGTAAATCCCAGTCTGGCATTTCCCACTGGGTACCAGTGTTCATTAGAAGTCAACAGCTATCAAAGTTCTGGTGGCTCACTTTGCCACCAGCTTTCTCTCAGACAAAAATGTGACCAAGGTTTACTTAGATTGAAAAAAGTGGGATTTACCATAAATTAACAAATGGAGGTTGTAATGGTTTGTTTCCTAGTAAGGTGGTAAAAATTAATACCAAACATTGATGCCAAGGTGCTCTTTCGAGAGAAAAATCATATCTCTCTGCCTCCTCTGCTTCTTTCTACCTTCCAGAAGGATTTTCTTCTGTATACCTTTACCTAAGAGGCTAGGGCTATACTGCTCAGTGAAGGATGTATTAAGTAATTTCAGGCTGTCGTATCAAAGACTGGAGTATGGTCAGAAGCATGAAAGGAAGGGGGAAATAACCTAGTACCCTCCTAAAATTTTCTCAGCATTTCTGCAATAATGCACAGGAGCTTATTGTTAAAAGAAGGATCTCAGGTGATTTTTATGTAGATGGTTCACATACAATATTTGAGAAGAGTCCACACATACCCTAAGACACACTCTGAATGGGATGAATTGTTTGATTATTTTGAGAAACACCTCAGAGATTGGATTTGTCTATGATAGCATTTCCAGGGATAATTAGGCAATTGGAGCTCTAGAGCTCTGACCTATTTAATGGATGAGTGCCTTGGTGTATTCATAATATGATGGGAGTTCATAGGATATGGACACTGGTTGGAGTAGGTCACTGAAAGCGTGTCTTTTGGGGTTGTATTTTGCCATGACATCTTGCCATATTCCTCTTCTCTGTTTCTTAGGGGTGTGTGTGTGTGTGTGTGTGTGTGTGTGTGTGTGTGTGTGTGTACACACTTTTCCTGTCTTAGTTCTGAGTTACAGAGAAAACATATCTAAGAAAAAGTTTCTACTCCTGTGTAGCCCAGAAAAGTTCCATATTTGGGTTTGGGTTCAAGATCAAGTGAGGTAGTTGGCTCTACATGTTAGGCAATATGCTTGAGTCAGTGATGACTACAGAAAACAAGTGGTAGCTGTCAACTCTGCTATACATTAAAACTGTCTGATAAAATATATATAATACTGATGTCTGGGCCATTCACCTAAAAAGTCTAATTTCATCAGCTTTGGAACAGTCTGAAAGATTTTTAAAGCTCTGTATGTATTTTACATTGCATAAACAAAAACACTGGAGAAGACAAAATAAATTCTATTACTCTGGAACCCTAGATGAAAACAATATCAATACTCTAGCCTGTTCCCTTCAAGTTTCAGCATGAAAGAAAGCTGTGAGCACCACAAAAACAGTGGTTGACAATATTTGGGTTACTGTAACCATAGTCAAAGATAAAGAAAACATTCATAGTCTGGCTTCTTTGGGCTCTGGCTACAAAGAAAGGCACTGCACAATAAAAATAAGAACTCTAAAACATCATGACAGTAGTTAATTACAACACCTTTTTTGGCTGAAAACATTTTTCTTAAAGAATTAGCAAAGTTATAAGCAACCTATTTGTTTGTCTTCAGACTGGGGTGATCAGATTCCCAGTGAAGAATGGACTTGATTCTCTTCCTTTGCTAAAAGTAGTTGATGTTAAAAGCAAAAGCACATGTGAACTGTAGCTTTAGGAAAAAAAAAAAAAAAAAAAAAAAAAAAAAAAAAAAAAAAAAAAAAGGTAGCCAAGTTCAGAATATTGAAAGAATAATGATTTTATTAAATCTAATATTCTGAGATAGTTGCCCGAGTTTAGTGGCTAGTTTGTCTTGGTTTGTTTTTCATAACAACATGGTGTATTTTGATTTTGTAAAAAGTAAACTATCTTTGCCTAAATAATACAATTTTTTATTTCAATGATGATAGTAATCTTAAAAATAAGGTCTATGAGCCGGGTGCAGTGATGCATGCCTGTAATCCTAACACTCTGGGAGGCAGAGGCAGGCAGATCTCTGTGAGTTCCAGGCCAGCCTGGTCTACAAAGAGAGTCTAGGACGGCCAAGGCTACAGAGAAACCCTGTCTCAAAAAACAAACAAACAAAAAAAGTCTATAGGTTAGATCTAAGATGTGAATTATAAGAATTATATGCATGCTTTTAAAAGTTATGAGCTCCAAACTAAGGGCCAATGATGCTCTGGGACAATCTATAAATTTTAGAGTGGGATCCATATATATTCTGAAATTGTTATACTTTTCTATGAGTTAGTCTGTGTTTTTTTTTTTCCCCCTGATTTTCAAGGAGTCCATAACAACAACAACCAGCTTTGGGGCTCCATGTTCTTAGAGACTCCCTCACTCTTATCCCTCACTCTCGTCCCTTCCTCTAGTCACTCTAGAGAAGTATTAAGAACAAGGCATGAGGCACAGTTCATTTTGTTCTTCACATATGCTTTTCTACACCAGTGTTACAGACGTGTGCGCTGCCAGGTTGGCACACTGTCATGGCTGAAGTTAATTTGCTATTAGATAGGGCCGGCCATGGCTATGACCTTTGTTACTTTTGCTGAAGCTTCTGGGAATATTCCAAGAAACAGGGCAGTTTTCATAACTTTCACTTCACAGATTCTGTACAGTGTCATAATTAAAAAATAGAAGGTGAGTTTGATGTTGAACCTGTTCTTGTATCTAATCAGTTATCATGTGTCTGAGGTGGACATTGCCAAAGGTTGTAAATACAGTAAAGGTATTGCATATATAGATCACAGCCAACGTATAGAAATGTACTAGATTTGAAATGATAAAGATATTGTGGAAAAAAAATTAAAGAGAAGTTTTTTCGCTTAAAAATTTATTCAACAAACAAAAAAATCCTAATTCCTTTTCAGGATTACAAACATCTAAAGTTTTCTTCTAGATGACATTTAGCCTCACCACAGCAAGTAATGTGATTTTTGTTAAAATAACATTTTAAAATGAGATCCATCTAACACACATAATTACCTTTTATGATATTGGAATAGGGCAGTTATGTGGCTTAATTTCCTCTTGTCTGAGAAATATGATATGTGATAATTTTTGTTAAAAAGCTAATTTCAAAATATATGATGAGAATACAGTTAATTTTCAGGAGGGGTCGAGAACTTGCTGCCTGTTGTATATATTTTTAAAAAATAATCTGGACTATTTATTTAATCTTAAGCATTTAAAAAATTGTTATCAGCCAGGAAGTAATGGCACATGTCTTTAATCCCAGCACTCAGAAAGCAAAGATAGGCAGATCTCTAAATTCAAGGCCAGACTGGTCTACAGAGCAAGTTTCAGGACAGCCAGGACTACACAGAGAAACCTTGTCATTAAAAAACAGAAGAAGAAGAAGAAAAAAGGTGTTAGCATGCTGCTTTCCTTAGTCCTGGCTGTTGTTTTCCTGGAGGCTGCTGTACTGGCTCATTGTCTGAAACAAAATTTAGCAAAGGCACATGTCAACTAGGCTTTAGATTGGGTCAATCCTGCATAATAAGCAGTTTTGTTGTCATTCTTTCATTCTGAAGTAGAACCACTAAAGACATACATGAAGTAGGAAGCTGGAGTCTGCACCAGTCAATCCTACCCTCCTGTTCTGTGAACGAAAAATGTAGGAGGAAGTACAGCCTTCAGGTAGTGACTATCATGCTAATGTCTCTGACAACCTCTGTCAAGGAGATTCCTGATATGAAAGTCCTCAGGAAACCTGAGACCTGCCCTTGCTAATGATAGCCACACAGAGCTGTGAGGCTCAGCTGGTCATCACTGGGTGAGGAAGGGTCAGGGTCATAGATTTGAGTCAGAGCCAAGCTCAAGATTTCTTTTTTTTCTTTGTAAAATCGTAGTTCTTGTCCTGCCTTCCTGGCTTCCTCCAGCTGCCCCAGGGCTTCACGTAGCTCTTGAGAGAGAATTCCTGGTGATTCACGCTCCTTCATGATCCAGTCCAGGGCCATGTGGCTGCGCATCTTTTCATCTAAAGAATATTGGGAATAATAGGAGATGACTTCCTAGAACCAAGAAACAAAAGTTCAGAGTGTCAATAAAAAGAAACACAGGTACATGTATGCAAGGTCTTCCATTCCTCTCCATTTGTCCTTCAAACAACTCGAACTTTTGAAATCTGAAACCTAATCCCACTGACATACCTCTGAAAAAGAAATAATGAACTAATCTGATCCTGCAAAGCCTGTTCCTCCAGGCTAAGTCAAAACATAACACTAGGAATGACAACAATGTTCACAAAATGAAGCTCTAGAAAATACAAGTTTGCCCTTGAAAATATATTCCTATAACAACTGATATAAATATGACTTAGTTTTTCACTGGACCCTTGGTCCCAGTACCATTGTCTTTAACAAAATAGAGAGAAGGAACTACACACACAAGTTGAAGTGGAATGAGGTTTGCACATACCTATTAAAGGAATAAGGAAGCATTCAGTCAAGGGGACTTTAAAATAAGATTTTGAAACCCAAGACATGACGACCCAGCTTTATGTGTTTTGTGGTTGGAACATAGTCCAGGAATTTGGTCTTATGGGGGGAATTTTGAGTGCTTATGATAAAATTCCAAGAAAAAAAAAAAGACAAGAGTCTTGTGACCTCAGTTTCTTAAAAAACAAAACAAAAACTCAAAGATTGTTCTTATAATGTATTTTCATGTTACTTCCAAGTATAATGAATAAGAGTGAGTTTACTTCATATTATTCATTACAACTGACTATTTATTACCTCTGGAAAAATATGTTTTTGATATGTGTGGTTTGTCTGCCATATGCAGCTTGCCCTTGTGATTGTACACTTTGCTCATGTGACTCTTTTCACCCCTCAGAGTAGAAATTGTGTGATGCTCTGAATAAAGTGGGCTATTGCAGGTGATTTTAGTCTACATCATTTATTGGCTTCATTCGCCCAGGTCTCACTATCTTTACACTGGTAAATGCTTTTTTAGTATAAGGAAGACAAATATCCAGATGGCTCATAATAAACACAGAAAGAACCTGAAAAATAGGGGATTATCATTATTGGTATTACAATGATACCTTTATAATATACAATTTCTTGCTTTTGCAAACAATTAAAAATTAACCACTCCTTTCAATTCTTCAGTGAAAAAATATCAATTCATCATGCTGTCATACATATGTTTGATCATGGAAAATGGATGCATTGCTTATTTTTATTTTCAAGAACATATGGTATTTATTTATGACCTTAACAAATTAAAAACAATCATGGAGAAGTGTTTATAACCAATCCGACAAATTTCAAAGGACTTTCATAAAATCAAAGGAAAGAAAAAAAAAATAGCCAAAGCCATACTCAGCTACTCATTTCTTTTCCGTTTTTGATATTTTAAGAGCCAGATTTTCTAAGCAACTAAAAACTACTGGGACTGTAGTGCCTCTACCCTCATCTTGCATCAGACTATCAGAGGCTTACTTTTTCATACAAATGCTAATTAGGAAATTCTCAAAAATAAACTATTGTCCTTCAAGTGCTAATGATGAGTAGAGAAAGGATACATCTCAGAGGACAACAGGAGAAAAGCATTGAACACTCAGGACAGAGTTTACATTTGGTATTAAGAGAAAGAAGGGTTCCTGTTGTAAGTAATGAAGAAATATTGAGAGCTTGCCTCTGGAAAACAAAGAGGAACCTCCTAAGCCAAAAAATAAGATGACTAAATTTGAGCATGTCCAACTTCATGATCCTTTCTCTGCTTCTGAGGAATTTTTGGTAGTTAAGAAATAACCTTTTGCAGTGACAATTCTGCCTGTGTTTAGTGAGGAGGCTTTGTAAGCAGCTCATCCTCTTTTTCTTTCTGTACTGGAGAGTGCAAGAGTGTAGAGATCCAACAATGTCTTAATGGTTGCTTCATTCTGTATTCAGTATCATGGGTGTTCAGATCAACCCTATGCAAAATCGACATTCTAAGTGTGCAGTTTCCAACTAGATATTTCTTCACTTGCCCCTGCTCTTACTCAATAGGTAAATATACATTTAAAACAAAGTAATGAATAAATAAAAGAGGTTTCAGTTGGTATGCCTAGTTCATGATACCCCCAAAGACCACCAGGAATTGACTCCTCTGCAAAACACATGAGAGTTTATTGGATATAAGCTTGAGCCTGGGTTGGAAAACTTCCTGTAGAAGCAGGAGATGAATGCTGCTGAGCTGTCTAGGGTAAAAAAGGTTTTTAAAGGGAAAAGCTGCAAGCAGGGAGTTACATGAATTGGTGTTACATGATTGGGTAAGGGAAATGGACTTTTGAAATGATTGGTTTACTTTAGGCGCCAAGTCCATAAACAGTTCTGGCCTGGCCATCTGGGCCGGTTTCCTAGCAACTGTATCTCTAGTGGGCAGGAAAAGAATGCAGTTAAACTGGTTCCTCCCTGCAGGTGGCCCGACATGTCTCCACCTGGCTGGCCTTCAGTCAGGGTTGTGCTTTAAATTTTAAACCAATACCCACAAAAACTAATTTTTAATTCTTTAGTCTCTCACGGTCAATATGTGTAAAATATACATAAAAGAATCTGAATAAAAGAAGCCTCTTCAAAGTTTGATAAGCTTCCTACGTTGTCCTCTACACACTAACCTGTCTCAACTGGAAAGTCTCACCTGTCGAGAGCACTTTGTTTCACGGAGGGCTTTCAGGCTTCCATTCCAGTGTAGTAGTTGGAAAATGGTCATCAGTTCCTACAAAACCCAAACATCTGTCATTGATCTTAAAGCAGAAGTGCATGCATGATATATGATACTGTCAGAAACTTTGGGACTTTCCAAAGAACAGAACCCCAAGACCCCTAAAGCAGAGCCTCCATTTCCTTGTTTTGTTCTATTTTCAATGTAAAATTACTAAATGATTGGCAATTATCTTTCAACACTAAAAATGTACACATTAAAATAATTGTATACACCAGTTACTTAAGTATGTCAGAACATAGAAAAACCAACATACAAAGCTATACATAAATTATATCACTTTTAATAGAGTCTGAAACCATTTTAATGTTCATTTTTAGAGAAAAATCAAAGTATGATATGTCCATATTACTGAACACTGTAAGCATGATGGATGTAAAGACTTTCTAAGCTGTAATTCAAAGAACTCTATGGTGTATTTTTAAAATAAGAAAACAGCACTTAACAATGTGTACTTTGTGTTTTATTTTAAAAGAATAGAAGATCCCTATACACACATTTGCTTGCAAATGCCTGGAAGAGTTCTTAAAAGATGTAAAACGAACTTGGTACTAGAGAGTCTGGGGGCATCACTTGGCAGCAGAGCATGTATTTAGTATGCATGAGACTCAACTATGGGTCTCCAGAACCAAAACAATAAACAAAATTGATCTGGTAACATGGCTGACGTGAAAGAAAAAAAGTAGGAGGCATTCTTTCCAGTGTTCTGGAGAAAAGGTTTTGGGTTTCATGTGACTAAGTGACATTAAAGAAAACAACTAAAATTTAAAATTTTTAAACTGAAAAGAAATATGCCTATATTGCTAAGTAAAGTAACTTATACGAGTCTATTTGCTTTGGACCAAGCTCCTTTCAGTATTTGACCTAAAATGGACTAAACCAAAATAGACTCAGCCATGTTAAAGTCCCATGTTAACAAGCTGAAATATATCATTATTTACTGATTTATTTTTATCAAAAAATGGGGGTTGAAGGTGAGGGAGGAAGCGAGGGAGGGAGAAAGAAAGTAAGGGGGGAGGGGAGAAGGGAGAGGAGAGAAATAATTTTAGCCAGCATAAGAAGAGAAGAGGTAAGCCCCTCTGCTTTAAGAATGCCTTAAAAGCCGGGCATGGTAATCCCAGCACTCAGTGAGGCAGAGGCAGGTGAATCTCTGTGAGTTCAAGGCCAGCCTGGTCTACAAAAGCAAGTCCAGGAGAGCCAAGGATACAAAGAGAAACCCTGTCTCTATAAAACAATAAACAGAACCAAGAATGTCTTAAAATATAGGCGATGTGGTAGTAGTCACCTTAAAACAAATGAAAGGTTCTACATTCAGTGTTTTTAGCCACAACACTTCCCTGCCTGATGTCAAGGTGAGCAGAGGACCAGCAGGCTGCACATTTCCTAATGTAGTCACAGCTGGCAGTTTTCTACTGAAATTATCTGTTTCACTTATTCAGGGATTTTATTTTTGTTCTTGCTTTTGGTTTTTTTTTGTGTTTTGTTTTTTAAAATTAGACATTGATTATGGATCAATATTGTAAACCACAACCATACAGTCATTGGAAAATAACCTCATGTAATTAACAAACTTTCTGCTTTTGGAAATAGTTATGAAATCTTAGCATCTAGACAGATGTCCTATTGATTGTGCATAACAGTCTTTTACAGATTGTCTTTACTTCTCTTTGCTCAAAAACATGTTTTTCTTCTTCACAAAGGTCAGTTGCAGGCATGTTAAAATTATCTGGTGCATTTTAGAACTGTAGAATTACCAGAAGCTTCAGCAGCACAAGCCTCAGCTTTAAAGCTGCTATTGTAGGTTAGTGCTACTGCTTTTCACTCTGAGATCCAGATCATTGTCTTTACTCCACCATACAATGAGTACCCCAGGAGATACTGAGCTTGAAGTGAAAGCAGAACCATTTGTTTCCATCAATTAAATACAACACAAATATAAACCAAGTTGCTTCTTCCACTCCAAACAAAGGCCCCACCGTCCAGTGTCCCAAGTCAAATGTCAAGAGACATGCCTGTTACAGCCCCCTTCTCCCTGGTCCCAGACTTCACTCCTGCACAGTACCATATTAGTATAAAAAAGTCATATCACTTCAACAGACTACCAAATCTTGCCTAATAGGGCTTTTACCACTGTGCCCATCAGTCCATTTATCAGAGTATCCTCAGTTGCTTAGGAGAGTAAACTTTTGCTACCTTCCCTAGTGCTCCCTCAAACCCATTCATGAAACACTTTGTAGCCACAAAAATGAGCGTGAATTCTCTATGCTCTGTCTTGTAATAGAAGGCCAATATTTGAAGGGTTTTTTTTTTATTTCACATAAAAATCTACTTGAATTTTGCACTCATTTGTTTGTTGTGTACGTGTACATGTAAGTGGATGTGTACATGAATATGAATGAGGCCAGAGGTCGACAGTGAGTATCCTCCTCGGTTGCTCACCATCTTATTTTTTGAGAAAAAGTCTCACTGAAGTTGGAGCTCACTGATTCGGTTAGACTGCCCAGCCCTACGTATCTCCCTGTCTTCATCTTTGTAATGCTGAGACTACTATGAGCCACTATGCCTGGATTCTTATGTCAACACTAGGAGTAGAATTAAAGTCGTCTTGTCTGTATGTAAGAACTTTAGCCTGAGCTATCTCTACAGCCCCAAACTTATTTTTTTTAATGAAGAAAAAAAAATATTACTCTGCTTCTTCAGTTGACCCCCCCCCCACCTACCCCAAATCTGCAGCTGGTTTTATATTTAATTTTTTTCAGTTCTGGAGATCAGACTCAAGACCTTGCACATGCTTGTCAATCCCCTACCACTGATCTATACTCATAGTCCCTATGTAAATTTGGCCACCAAAATAAAGAGGCTGGACATGTGTTGCGGGTTCTAGTACTCATCCTAACATTGCCCTAAAGTGACCCTGTCAGAGAAACAACTTATTGTTAATACAGCTTATTGTTAAAACTGTCACAGAGAGAGGATCTCTGACAGTTTTTGCTGTTGGTTTTACTCTTCTTTCTTCAGGATCTTCTGAGACCACATTCTCATCACTGTACCAACATCTGCTTCTTGTAGCTGCACTGTTGGCATTTTACCTGGAGAATTCCCCAGTACTTTAGCATCCATGTTTATGCTATGAACAGAGCCAGACTTCTTTCCATGCCCCTTGGCCACCTTCATCTCTCAAAGGCTTGAGCTGTTCTTGCCTCTGGGAGGAATGTCATTCATCTCCCTACTGCTCTGATTTGTCTAAAAAGTACTTCCTCCTGAGTGTGGCTCTGGTTCTTTTATTTTCTTTCTCTCTTTCTCTCTCTCTTTCTTTCTTTCTTTCTTTCTTTCTTTCTTTCTTTCTCTCTCTCTCTCTCTCTCTCTCTCTTTCTTTCTCTCTTTCTTTCTTTCTTTCTTTCTTTCTTTCTTTCTTTCTTTCTTTCTCTCTCTCTCTCCCTCTTTCTTTCATCATTTACAGCCTCCTCCCTCCTCTCCTCACAGTCCCACCTTCATGACCCTCCCCCACACCCCCTCTCCTTCTCAGAGAAAGGAAAGCCCCCAAGGGGTATCAACCCACTCTGACATCTCAAGTTGCAGCAGGAATTCAACTCAAAATGACTCTGAGATTCCATCTTATACCCATCAGAAAGGCTAAGATCAAAAACTCAAATGACAGTACATGCTGGAGAGGATATGGAGCAAGGGGAACCCTCCTCCATTGCTGGTGGGAATACAAACTTGTACAACTACTGTGGTAATCAATCTGAAGATTTCTCAGAAAACTGGGAATAGAACTACCTCAAGATACAGCTATACCACTCCTGGGCAAATACCCAAAGACACTCCACCAAACCACAACTAAGTTCATAGCAATTTTATTTGTAATAACTAAAATCTGGAAACAACCTAGATGTCCCTCAACTGAAGAACAGATAAAGAAAATGTAGTACATTTACACAATAGAATACTAGTTAGCTATTAGAAACAAAGACATCATGCAGTTTTCAGGCAAATGGATAGAAAGATCACCCTGAGTGAGGTAACCCAGACCCAGAAAGATGGGTATGGTAGGCATTCACTTATAAGTAGATATTAGCCATAAAGTACAGGATAATCATGCTACAATCTACAGACCCAAAGAAGTCAATTGAATCTCCCCCAGAAGAGGAAATAAAATAGACATCTGAAATAGAGGGAGGGAGAGAATTGGGTGGAAAAAGGGAGGGTAACAGGGTTAGAAATCAGGTGTGGGGATAGTCATAGGTGGGAGAGGTAAAGGGTGGGGAGGACTGGGAATGAAAATCGGTGGTAGCAGTGGTAGTAGGAGCAACCTCTGGGATAGGGGAAGCTCCAGGGAGTCTATGGGGTTGACCCTAGTTGAGACTCCTAGCAGCGGGATAGGTTAAGGAGCCTGGAGTTGCCACCTCCTGTAGCCAGGTGGGACTTCCAGTGGAGGGAGAGGGACAACAACCCACCCATAAAACTTTTGACCCAAAATTTGTCTTGCCTATAAGAAGTGTAGGTGTAAAGATGGAGCAGAGATTGAGGTAATGGCAAACCAATGACTGGCCCAACTTGGGATCCACCCAATGGGAGAGAGACAACCCCTGCCACTATTAATGATATTATTATTAGTATTAGTGTATTAGTGTTTAGGCACCCTGCTTCTGGGTTGCCTATTAACCTATGATGTGTCACCTGCCAGGTAGACTCACCTGGCAGGCGTGGTTCAGCTATGCAAGCTATACATGGACCCGCCTCTTAGCTCTCTCTCTTGAACTTGCTCTCTCCTACTCTCTCCCCTTTCTTGGTCAGAGCATCCCCTTCCCTCCCCCTATCATGTCTTTCTCTCTCTCCATCTCTATCCTATAAACCTCTTTCATATAATAACTGTTGTGCACATCATTACTTCAGCTCTTACTGAAAGGGAAAGTGACCTCCTTCTCATCATGCATTCTGTCCTGGTCTAGCTTTTGTCCTGCTGTGTAGAAACATGTGTATAAGGGTGACCTAATTATCTACACATACTTCCTGTCCCTATAAATACTTCTTTATTTCCTCTCATAAGACCAAATTCTCTTCTGTTGTTTTGTTTGCTGTTTTGTTGTTTTTTTTTCCCCCAAGACAAGACATCACTAGGTAACTCTCGCTGTCCTGAAACTCACTTATGTAGGCCAGGATTGCCTACCTCTTCCTCTGGAGTTCTGGGATTAAAGGCATCTTTACAACTTCCTGAGTTTCCAAATTGGTGCTTAGTGCATTGCATCCATGCTGAGTTTGACAACGGGAAATCCATGCCACACTGCAGAAGAGTTCTGTAAAGAATGTTTTCTAGTTTCTGGGATTCCCAGTGCCTGGTTTTCACCCTGGCTTTGTCTCTGATCAAACCCTGACCTGGATAGGAACTTTGAGTCAGTCTACTCTGTAAGAGCCTGTTCTGCTCTTATATTGTGAAGTCTGATTAGGCTGATTAGGCTAGGCAAACTGGCTGGATTAAAAGGAAAGTAAGAAGCTAGCTCATTAGGGTGAGGTTATGTATGGCAAGATTTAAACTGGGTTGGTGGGGGATTCATGAACGTTCTGGGTCTTTTTAAAATTGGTGCTTTGTGCCAGGCATTGTAGCACACATTCAACTCCAATACTGGCAGCAGAGGCAGATCTCTGTGGGTTCAAGGCAAGCCTGGATTACCTACTAACACCTGGTCTCAAAAAAAAAAAAAAAAAAAAGAAGAAAGAAAGAAAAGAAAAGAAAAAGAAAAATGTTTTTTGCTGTTGTTGGGGTTATTTGGTATTTTGTTTATTAGGATGCCTTTTTGCTTTCATTTTGACCTTAATATATATTATAGTGTAATGTTTGTGCCAAGACAGATGTATCACTTGCCTCTCTTTTCTGGATCTGTGTCAGCAACAAGCCTGGCTTCTGTAGCCCCAGAGGCGCTGCCCTTCATTCAATACTCAGTTTGATCATTTCTGAGCAAAGGTCCTTGCATTTTTATTTTGCACTGGGCCCCAGAAATTATATAACTGGTTTTGATCAGCGAAGTCAATTGTAAACTGAATGGTGAGTAAAGCCTGTGTTTTGTTTGCTCTACAGGGAAATCATGGCAGTTGCTACGCTCCATCCACAGCTCACAGCTCCCTGTTTTACTTTGTCATTCATTCCCTTTAATCCTACATCAACTGGGCCCTGTGCTGGAAACTGCCTGCCTGGTTTCCCCTATTAGAGACAATGGCCTTTCAGCCACTTGGAGTGGGAGAACAGGCTCTTTGCTTCTTCTGGAAGTTTGGGAAACTGGCTTGGTTCTGTGATTCATCAGAAATAAGAAAAACAAACACTGTAAATGGAGAACTTGGAAAACAGGTGGGCACCGTCTCCCCACCCAAGAGAATGAGTTTAAGAGGAAATTTGTTTATGGGACGAGGCTTTAAAAGGCGACCTGGAGAATTTAGCACAGATGTAAATAAACAACTCTTCCTTGGATTGCATTAGTCTTCAGAATAAATATATTAACCAGCTTCAGTCAACTTCTGCCTAGAATCTGACCTTGACAAGACCCAGCGCCTGCTGGTTGCTGCTCCTGTCCCTCCCCCTAACATAGCAGGCAGTTTTCTCTCAGGCCAGCCTACCTCCTTAAGGGCAGCCCCATCCCTCCCAAGAAGAGAAGGTAAGCAGAAGCCTATTGGATTCCTCAGCGCAGAAGGACCAACCCATTGAAAATCCCAGGGCAGTCAGAAGACACCAGCTTTGTTTTTCTATGCTACAATCATCCGTTCCTCTGTAACAACCCCTGCTCCAGGAGGAGGCAGTGATTTGCGCCTCTGCAGAAATAGCCCAAGTCTGTATTCACTTCCCTTTATATGTGGACACAAGCTGACACATCTGCCCAGACCCCATGGAACTTGTTAGGCCACAGCAAGTGGGTGGAAGAAAAGCATGGCTCCCTGGGTCCTCCCTCCTGACCTGAGGATTTGGGTTTTCCCTGTCTTCTATCTTTCCCTTTGTCCTTGCCCTAGCTTTCTTTATGAAGCATTTCCAGAGTGTGATTTAAGTAATTATTTATCCTTAAATGCCTTCTTACAGATTGCATAGAAAGCAGACCAGCAAGACAGGGGTTAAAGTGTCACTGAGAGTGTACTGAGTGTGCCTTGCATAGTGCTTGAAAGGAGTTTTAAGGAAAAAATAATTTTGCCTCACCAGCTTTGGCAGACTAAGCCAGCCGTGCTCAAAAACCATTATTTTTTTTCAATTGCTGCTAAATCACATACAACTTTGTAAGTGGCAGTATTTATTTTACAACTTAAGAAAAGTTCCTTGAAGGAGCAAGCTAAATGACTTCCCCGGTTATGAGAAAAGCTGTTCTGGTTGCTCTATAAATGTCGAGGTCTTTTGGCTCTATAAAGTGGCACTATTCTTTTTCCTTCGCAGACAAGAAAACCGAGTTTCAGAATGGACGAGCTCAGATGCAAACGCACCCACATATAGATCTGTATGGTTTCAAATCCATGCTTTTTCTCTTCTGCCATTCTTTTTCCTGTTATTTTCTATGTCTGGGATTAGGTTGTAGGGGAGCATTTTAGACCCTTTACAGTCTCCCCTTTTATTGCAAGGAAGGAGACATGAAGCATTTGATGTGTAAAGATATCGGGGGGGGGGATCCATCCATTAAATAGCCTCTGGCGGTTCACCTAACACAATCTTTCAGAGTCATCCTTAACTTTCATGAAGTGTTTACCATATGCAGGCTGTTCTAGACTCTTCTCATTATGTCCTATTTCACCTTCATCCCGGCACAGCACTTTAAGGTAGTACCGCTATTTCCTCAGATTTATACACAAGCGAAGAAACAGATTTCGAGATAAGGAACAGAGTAAGACTAAAACGAACCAGGCCATCCCACATGTCCTCACCCACTCATGAGAAAAGTGGGTGGCTTTGGGCCCCCGTTGCAACACAATGACTAAATTTTATCATGATAAACACCTTTCCCATAAAAGTTTGCAGGTCTAATTACTTCTTGAAATCAAACCTAAGAAAATAGAAGTACTGGGGGTAAGGCTCTATTACGTATTAATTTTGGCTAATAGTCTCTGTTGTTGGATATATGCATTCATTCAAGCTTAGCTGTTTAGAGAGGCATATATTTCCTGCCAAATCACTACTGAACTTTCATCTGCCTAGACCAGTATATAAAAATCAGATGTGTGAGAAAAGGAAAGAGATTCCCTTGCATGAGTCTGAAGCCTGGAGCTCAGCCATTTGTTAAGTGAAGATAATCTTCCTTGGATAATAACAAGTGGGGAAAAACAACTACTTTACTGGCTGTTATAAGGGTAGTAATAATAATAATTGTCAGATGCTCATTATTATGCCCCCCAAAATATCAAATAAGAATTACATACTAATAATGTTATTGATGTAATTTTTCATTTTATAAATATAGGTACAATAAGGTAACTTTAGTTAGAAAAAATTGGTAAGCCCAAAAATGTATATCATCTAACCTGGTGAACCTCATAGCCCAGAAGAGTGTACCTCAACATGCTCAAAACACATGCATTGGCTTGCAGTTAGGCAAAGTTTATAATAAAGTGTTAAATATCGTCCGTGATTTATTGAGCACTACACTGAAGAGACAAGGAGCGGTGTTGTCTTCATGCCAACATAGAAGTGGGAAATCATAAACTGAGGATTGTGCGTGCTAAGCGACAGAGTTTCTCAGCTGTTGCTGCTTGACAGATGCGGGTGACATGTTGCTAATGTTGGTTTCCCTGATAGGAGGACGCGGCACATCTTGCTCAATGTCAGAACTCAAGTAATACTTTTGAAAATACTCCTATGGAAATCCTTCTCTGTGACTTCTGGAAATTAGAAAGAGATCATCACAGCAATATTTTTAATTGTTTTCTTTTGTTTAAAGGAGGTCTTAGTCCTGAAGAGCTGGCAATGTGCTACTGGGTTGTAAAACAGGCGTTATTCACCTGTTTCTAAGAGATGTAAAGTAACAGATGGCGTATGTAGGTCTATGGTTTTAAACAGCTGTATCTTTTCTCCTGTGCCATTCTCTTTTCCCCCATTTTGTCTTCTATGGTTTGGGTTAGTTTTGTTTTGAAAAAAATATATAGATTCTTTACATTTCTCTTTTTCTGTTGTAAGAGAGAGGCTCTGAAGTTTTTAGGCAGAGAACTTCATGACTGATATTTGATTTGGGTTAGTGAATGTGGATAAGATGCACTCACCAAGCTGGATTCTAAAAGGGTAAAAAAAAAAAAAAAAAAAAAAAAAAATTAAAGCAGATTGTTGAAACAGAAGATATTAGTGCTAAGGATAAGATTTGCATGTTTTGGGGCTGGAGAAATGGCTCAGTCGCTGGGTGTGTGTCCTAAAATTCCAGCTCCAGGGAGATTTGATGCTCTGCCCTCCACAGGCACCGAGCTTACGTGTACACACACACACACAGACACACACACACACACACACACACACACAGACACACACACATTATTGAAAGTAAATAAATAAATAAATAAATAAACAAACAAAGTGAAAAGAACTGCATCTCCCAAGCTTCTGCATTGGATCATCAAACAAACGAGCAGCCCGGGATGAGGCACCTGGAATTCCAGCATCGTCTTGCCCAGGTTTGATTCCAGCATGTAGTGATAGGCTCCCACGCTTGTGCTGGGGTCATCCGCGTCATCTAGAGTGCCCTTGGGAAGGAAGGCAAGCAAAGACACCATCACCAATAATCCCTTCCCTTCTTTGAATCACTCAGACCTGACCCGGTTGATGTTAACGGTGCTGATATACAGTTGCGCTTAGGTAAGATACTTAATCTCACCATGACTCAAGTAAAGAATGTCTCATAATCAGCTTGAGTGTGGCTTTTGCCACGTTAAGATGGTAGCGCATTGTGTAACTGCTGGTAGAATGATAAACCCAAAGCAGGAATTCCTATATTTTTAAAGCCTTTCTTGAAAGTGGTCTATTAATACTTGTGTGTCTGCTCTCCACAACTGAAATTTTGCAACATTGACCTCACCCTGATTTCAGTGATAACCAGGCAAGACTGTATAATAGAAATTGAAACAACTATGCAGTTGTGCGACCCGGGCCTTTCTTCCCGCCATGGCTCTTAAAGGGAAGCAAGCGTTCATAATAAGCTGCTGTTGGCAATATGGGTGTTGGTTTATATACTTTACTCCCAGACCACTTAATCTTTAAGAAGCAGCGTAGGTGACGGGTAGAAATGAAATCCCCTTTCAGCTTGGTTGTAGGAAACAGTGCTAGGCAGCACACACAAGCTCTGGAGTGGCCTTCAGGCCTCCTTCAGTATCCCTCGGCCTCGGAGTCCCAGGATGGTAGGCAATAGCCACGTTGTGAGACTGAACAAACAGCTGTCAGCATCAGACAGCAGCAAATGTATAGCTTTGAATGCCATAACACTAACACACGGATCCTGAAATATTTATGTTGGCCTTTTACATATCCTAGGGGAAATCCATCCAGAAGCCTGCAAGCCATATATATTCTCTCTCTTTAGAAATTTCCATGAAAAATGATAAATTACATTTACATTGAGAGCCCTTTCCTGCTCCTAAGTAAATTCCACATGTATATAAATCAGGCATTATTTTCCTAACTTCTCTTCCTCAAAGGCACTTGAAATTTACAGGGCCAGAAAAAATAAAGGCTTCCTTTTATCTTCAAACCAGATAGAGTACAGAACTCCCCACTTTCTCCTAGCCAGGCTACAAGCCCTACTGTCCTGCTGCCCATCTCTTCTCTAAGTGATAAGAGCATTTATAAAGGGGAAGGGTCCGCAACAGTCTGATCATCTTCTTCAGCAGCAGCTGCTCTGTAAAGACAAAGCCTGTCCGTTCAGCTCAGGGGGCAAAAAGAGGGGGGCGCACAATAGCCAATAATCCCAGCACGCAGGAGGCAGAAGCAGGTGGATTTCTGTGCGTTCAAGGCCAACCTAGTCTATAGTGAGCTCCAGGACAGCCAGACTACTTAGCAAGACCCTGTCTCAGAGAGAGAGAGAGAAAGAGAGAGAGAGAGAAAGCGGTAGAGGAAGGCAGAGGGGGAGAGGAACAGAAGAAAAGTGACAAAGTTTGCTCTTCTCTGATTCAAACTCCTGCCCTTGAGCACACACAGAAAAGCATCTGCTGTAGGCGGGCCCAGGTTTCCTCTGTGGCTCACACTTGATGGCACTGAGCAGGAACTCTCAGCAACTTATTGGACAAGTGACTATCCAGCCCTGGGTTGCTGAAATTTTTCCCTCTTTAAATTTCTAAGACAACGTTTTGCTGTTTTCATTTTTCTCTCAAGGCATTTAATTGTATCAATCACAGAAAGTTTCAGAGCTTACTGGAATATGTAAATGGCTAGGAACCACAATTGTTCTAACATATAGAGCTGCCTAAGCAGTCCACAACATTATGAACTGGAAGGCTACACGTGGATGGAGAATTAATATTTACAGTAAGAACTTCAAATAATTAGCATAATTAGTTAAGTTTGGGGGAAATTAGAACTAGCTTATCAGTAGATTGTAAATCATTCTTCAATTGCTTATATTCTTGGACCATAAGAAAAATCTATACACCTCAAAAAGCACACACTGGAATCACATGATCACGTGAGCTTCCTCAGTCTGAAACTTGACTGGGATGTCAAGAGTATTGGCAAGATGCCCAATGGGGAGCCAGCTCCACCTTCCTGACTTCCAACCTAAGGATCTATTTTTCTGCTCATTAATGAGTCAATGGGCAAAATTTTAACTTGCACATGATTTGCTTACTTCAGTATTGCCCAAGGTTCGAATGTCCTCATGTTCTCCCAGAGGCCACCTCTTGTCCCCCTTTAGTACTCACACTGGTGGAGGCTACTGCTTCCTGAACACTCTTCATGATGAACTCCTTGGTGATCCTTCGGGAAGGCAGCTCGTTGAAGAGAGAGTTGATGAGTGCCACTTTAGCGGCATCCCGCCTGGCCTCAGCTCTGCTTAAGCAGCACTTGGGAAGGAAGGAGAAAGAGGCAGTTATTACAGAAGCCGGCATCTTACCATTCCAACGCTGCAGCAGCGGACTGCGGTCCATTTCTTCTTATGCATTTACACGGGCTCTGGATTCAGACTGGTGGTATTCAGCTCTTCGCTGTAAGACACTGAACTGATTATTTTCCCTGTGCCTCAACGTAAAATAATAGTAGGGTTGAAGCTGAAGCTGATTACTTGAGATGGAGAAGGCACCAAGCATGATCATGGTACAGGACACATTGGCATGCTCCATACATGTCACATACATTTTACATCATGGCATTGGTCAGAATGTGTAAGTTAGTCCAAGGGTACTGCTGTCTGTAACGACTGCTTTTAACTTTTCCAGCACTAGTTCCCCACCTTTCTTCTAGAAACAGTCCCTGATTTTCTTGAGGATTCCCCTTTACATTTTCCTCGTATAGTTTGGGTGGGAATAAAAAACATTTGGCTTTCCCAGAGTTAGGGGTCACAGAGAATCTGTGCTCAGTAACTCATTCAGTTTTTTTTTTTTTTTCCAAGTTTGGCACAATGACAACCCCCTGAAATCTTAGTAGCTTAAAGGCTGAAGCAGGAAGGTAATGATTTTAATGCTAACCTAGGCTAGTGAGGGAGTGTGGGGCTTTAGCTTAGTTGTAGAGTACTTGCTGAGTATGCACAAGGTTCTGGGTTTGAATCCCAATACTGTAAGATATTTTTCCAGTGCTTTCAATGTAGTATTAGTCTCCGTCCTCCTAGCCTGCTTCCCTTGTTGTTCAAATGAGCTTGCCTGTATGTCTTTCTTCCATTCTTTCCTCTATGTCTCTTTTTCTAATACTTAACAGTTCCCATTCTTCAGGTTCTCTTTTGGTGTGTAGTTTTGGTGTTCAGAGAGAGAGGCAGAAGCCCTATGAGAACTAGAGTGTGATCATACCTTTAGAGCATTTCAAGGTATGATGACCATTCTCCAAGAGGCTCCTGTGAGCACTGAGCTATAGACACCAAGGTTTCTAGTGGGAAACTAGTCTCATGAGGAAAAGCTCAGACCCAGGACAAAGCCCAGGCAGCCTGGGCTTGTAAGATCTAGTCCACCTGAGCTTTGGTGGCCATTTCCCTCATGCACAGCTTCTACTACCTAATATGTGAGGCTTTCAGAAACATAACAACGCCTGGGTGTGTAAGGAGAGGGAAAGTACCAACGGTCACACCTCATTTTTCAGTTTTACAGTTTCAAATTTTCTATTGCCCCAACACAAAACCCCCAAATGCCTCCGTGTGCTTTCGCCACTCTTTACCCTCTATGACGTTTCTGCCCTGTCCCCAGGCAATTATACCTTTGTATCATTTAGAGCTCTGTCTCTCCTTCCCCTTCCACAAACCCAATCTGAATGCTTAAGACCAGACTCGTCTTCTCCAAACCTTCCAAATAGCAGGGATGTTATAGTGTAACAATCTTGTAGGTAACAACGGATCAATTATTTAGACCCCTGTCCAAACTTTTGGGCTTGGATTTCTGTAAACTTCTTCAACAGTCTTTACAGCATCGAAGCCAGGATCAGTGTTTTGAGATGCTTGTGTACAGTCAGGGCATGGAGAAGGTAGCAATTACAAGAGCTTTTAAAACAACGAGGCAAGATTGTGTGTGTGTGTGTGTGTGTGTGTGAGAGAGAGAGAGAGAGAGAGAGAGAGAGAGGGAGAGGGAGAGAGTGTTGTGCCCGAATCATGATACCCCAAAAGACCACCACCAGGAGCCGAGTCCATTGCAAACCACATGAGGATCTTTTTATTACAAATTACAAGCTGCAGCTTGGGCTCACACCCTCCCCGCCCCCCACCGCCGAAGAGGTGAGAGCCTTGAGAGCCCCAGCTCAGGTTAGTTGGGTGATTTAAAGATTCTGGTCTCTCCCAGCATGCCCAAGGCAGGGGCAATTCCTGCCTGGCAAGCATCTATTGGTCAAAATGCTGTATTTTGAATTGATTGGCTATAAGAAGGTCCCCAAACCATTAATGATCTGGTGTCCCTCCCTAGGGAAATGGGACAGTTTCCTAGCAACTGTATCTCTAGTGAGTGGGGAAGGAATGCAGTAAAGGTGGATTCTTCCTGTCAGGGCATTACTGGAATTCTCCAGCCACCTAGTTCAGGCCTTAAATACAAATAATAGCTGCTGATTTTTAATCTTTTGGTCTCTCAAAAAGAAGAGAAGGATGGAGGGAGGGAGGGAAAGAGGGAGAAAGTTTAAAGCTTCCAGCTTATGGTGATGTTGTAAGATGGTGGAAACTTTAGGAAATGGAGCCTTGTGGAAGAGAAAGTTAAGTCATGCCCCAGAAGAAAATATTGGGACCCCAGCACTTCTTTCTCTTTTTGCCTTCTGATTGCCAAACATGTATGCTCTCTGCTATGATGTTCTGATTCACTACAGGCCCCAACGCAGAAGAGCCAATTGACCATGGACTTTCTGAGACTGTATAGACCTTTGAGACCATAAGCAAATGAACTTTTACTCTCTTAAAGTAGATTCTCTCAGATATTTGGTATAGGGAAGGGAAATGACCAACACACCTTTAAATGAATAGAGCTAAAGCTCTAAAATGTATGCAAAAAAACAAAACAAAACAAAACAAAACTGCGTGGAGGGGTGGGGGTGTGGTCTCTTTAGTGTTCAGTGACAAGCAAGAAGGTTTTTGCTATAGCTTTAGGCAGAAAGCCTTTCAAACTTTACACATCTTCCAAGATCTAGGCTGCTTGTATTAAATCAGACAGTTTCTGAATAGGTAGCTTTATTTTGTGCTGTAGATTTGGCTAGGGATGTACAGGACCATAAGGTCTGAATCAATTTTCCTTCAGTGATGCCTAAAGGCTGCCTCTTTCAGGAAGCTCTGCCTATCACTCTCAGGCCAGGCTGAAGGCACTGACTATACTGGACCATAGTTGTTTGCTGGCCTTTGCCTGCTGTCTCCTACCTGAATGCCTGGATTGTTACATAGTTTTCTTTGTGTCCCTACCCTATTATGTAGTTGTGATGTAATTTTCTTTGCATCCCTGCCTTATTATGATTTACTGCATGAATAACAGGCTGAAGTATAGGACACTCAGTAACAAATCAATAAAACACCTGATAAAATGCACAAGAAATTCTTTCAAGAATAAATAATATATATACTTATTTTTAAAAAGTACCATTCCTATATACTTTATATGGTATTATAATCCAGCAATATTAAAATGTTTTAAGCCTGGGCTAAAATTCATAAGGGTAAGTGGCTATTATGTTTAGACTCTGGTATGAGCATTTTTGCCAACGTATAGGATATGTTTACTATTCTTTGAAAAGTCAGCTCCCCATTAAAAAGCAAAGGTTTTGCCAATATTACGCAACTGTAACAGCAGTTCATTTTAATAGCAATTTGGCTTTACAAAATCTACAACAGAGCTTTGGGATTTTAGAATTTAGGAAATAAAATTCAGATCAGAGCACTCTCAAGAAACATCTTTCTGTCTAAATAATAGAAATTTAAGCCAACATTCAGAGAGAGGGAGAGGGAGAGATGGAGTAAACACTACATACTTAAAAGACGCTATCTATTTAAGTAAGAGCCGCTAAGTACTAGATCAAAAGCAGCATGAACATTTACAGCCTTATGGTACTGCCTCACAGATCAAAGTACAGGCAGGCAGGCAGACAACAGACAGAGCCTTTACCAGGGAAGCATGGAAAAAGAAGGTAGGAGACTCAGCTAATATCAGGAAGTGAAATCAGATACCTGTCTTTACTTATTTTATTGTTTTGGCATAGTTTTTTTTTTTCTCTTCCAATGGGGAGAAAGTGTACTTGTTAATAAGTACATAAAATAAAATCAGTTCTGAGCCATCAAAAAAAAAAAAAAACTTGTCTTCCTATTTTTTATATTTCTGAGAGACAACTACTTTAGAATGTCTATAATGTTAGCTGCTCTCTTTTGACACTGCAAATCGAAGCCAGTAACTGCCGCCTGTTTTGCTTTGGAGAGCTGTAAGAACCTTTCACCCATAAGAATTTGTTCTTGGGAAAGTGAGTTACTCAATGGCAGTCTGTTTGGGGTGTCAACATCATAGTCTGGGCTCCTGTAAGAACAGGCACTTTCAGAATCACCACCAAGCAGTGGGAACTATTGGAAGAAAATAAAATATGGCAAGTAACCGGAGGCGGGGGGGTTATTGTTTTCCAACCTGGTTATCAAGGACATCAGATGGGGATTAAGTGAAGTATGACGTTATTTCAAAGCAGCTTCCTACTAGAATTAGATTTCCCTGTATGGTTTATTCTTGCTACTTTCCCTCCAGACCTCATCATAAATACAGATCTGTAAACTGTACCTTATGTTGCCGACCATTCTTACTTGTTAACACAGAGAGACCGCTTCCATCTTTTGCACTCTGTGAAAGTTCTGAGCTTGAATATGCAACAGTCAAGATCTTCAGCTAAGTCAGCTGTGGACTTCTGAAGCATGTAAAAGCAGATGCTTTGTGAGTGGCCTGCAGACCTCACTCGGCTTCTTGTTTTGCTGCTCAGCTGCCTTTTATTTGTTGGTTGATTGTAAACCATTATAATCATTAATGCCTTCTAAATCTAAAGTAAAAACAAACAGAAACTCTCCACCCTGATAACCCTCCCCCTCCACAAACAAAACAAAACAACAAAACAAACAACAGACCCCACAGAATGTGGCATTGCCTAGGAAAGTCATTAAAAAGCAATGGTAGGCTAAAACATACCCTCAGGGATCCATCCCTTTTCCCAGCATTCATATCTTCACCCCATTATTAGTCAATGGAACATGGCAGAAGTGACTGTACTTTTCTAATATTGGTTCATTAAAAAAAAAAAAAAAAAAAACCAAAAAAAAAAAAAAACCTGTGGCTTCCAACCTGGTCCTGTTTGTCTTTTCTCTGATTACCTGCATGAGGAAAAATTAGATGATCTATGTGAGCAGCCCTATGGAAAGGCACACGTGGCCAAGAAAAAACACCTTTTGTCAGTAGTCTGGAAGGGGACCCAATCCAATCTTCAGATGACAGCATCTCATCTGACTGCCTGACTGTTACCTCCAGCAGACAGTCAGCAGAAAATACCCAGATAAATGGATCCCGGGTTCCTGAATATGTTTGTAAGTTTTGAGGTAGTTTTTTATGCAGCAAAAGATAACCATCACAAGAGGCTTTGCTTGTGTGAGATAATAAGTATTTTCTTAGCCTACTCTTGGGGAGAACTCAAGAGCAGTGATCTTATAGCTGACTCTGAGTGTTTTGGCTCTAAGCAGTTTTATGGTTAAAATCATGTCTAGTTATTACAACTATCCTATGAGGTTGGTTTTATTATTACTCTTATTTTGCAAAGGTTATGCATCCCAAGGTCATGTGACTTAAAAAGTAAACAAATAAAGATTCTCCCTCAAGTATATCTGACCAGTAGGTTATTTTGTACTTCACAGGAAGGCTAACCCAAATTTATCTAAGGCAATACACTATTCCTTAAACCTAAATAGCACTCTAGACAGACTTCTCGCTTGATACTCCATCAGTATATCTTTGACAGAAGATTCCAAACTTGACTTTACTAAAAAAAGAAGAGAAAGAGGAAGAGGAGGAGGAAGAGGAAAAGGAGAAGGAAGAGAAGGAGAGGAAGAGGAAGAAGAGAAAGAAAATGCAGTACATTGTAACACAAAGCTAGCTTATTGGCGAGGGTAATGTGCTGATGGTCACCTTAATGTCTTTTTTCCTATTTTCCGATTTTCTAAACTGCAGGGGAAGGGCAGAGATAGAAGGCTCAGCGATGATATGATCAGAGAACATGAATCATTTTGTCTCTGCTGGATAAACTCTCATAGATACTATGTGGTTAGTTAAGTGCTATGTATAATATGAGTATTGATCAACAGTTTCAAGACGTGTTTGGTAATCTTCAAGAGTAAAAGTCATTTTCATTAAAGTTTACAAATTCTACTGGATAAGAAATTTTCCCCAAGCCCAGATGCTTTTGGCTTTGTATTTTATTTTGGAGTTTAGATCATCAGCTAGTCTTCAGAGCCCACAGATGACTCAATGAAGAGCCCCACTGAACTTACCCTAAAACTCAAGTTCAGTAGAACAAAACCTTTAATGTTTATGTTGCTTAGCTGGCAACCTGTTAAATATGTATATTTTTAGGCTCTAAACTAATTGAGTCAAAATAACTTTAGATGGGTGAGTTATGGTGAATGGTATGCATGTATATGTCTGGGGTAGGAGGTACAAATTTCAGGCACATGTGTACTATGGAACATACCTGGAGGACCATCTTTGGGAGAATGAGTCTAGAAGTAAGCCAAAAATTTTGGGAGTTGGTTCTTTCCTTCTATAATGGGTTCTAGAGACTCAGCATCAAGCAAGCAGTTTTACCTGTTGAGCCATCTTTCTGGCTTGCCTTCCACCTTATTTTTTGGGACAGGATCCTTCACTGAACTCATGACCAATTAGTTAGATTGGCTGGCCAGCAAGCTCGAGGGCCCAGTGCTGGGCTCATAGGCTCATGCTTCCAAGCTGGAGTTTTTTATGTGGGTACTGGGGATCAAACTCTTACCCTTATGTTTATATAGCAAACACTTTATCAACCGTCCCAGCTCCCCAGCTCCCAGATACACATTTTAATAAGCCTTCCAGGTAATTCTGAAGTCTCATTCTTAGAAGAATGCTATGTCTGACTGTTTCTGCCTATTTTATTTCTAACTAACAAAGGCAGAATCAGGTTTTTTAAAGCCTGAGACTTACAATATTTCATGAACTTCACTTAAGAAAAGCAGTGTAAGATTCCAAGTAAAATATGTTGGCATTATGCTTTCAGTCATCCTATGCAGAAACTTTCTTGTCTTCATATTAAATCCTCCTTTGTGACCATAGAGCAATGGTTTCTCAGTAGAGGAAGTGTTTCTGTGTAAGAATCAATCAAAGCTATATCCAGGTTAAAAGTTTGATAGCCCTTCTAAAAGTTGCTGTTCTTTTCTAAATTACTTTGATGTTCTGCTTTTCTTCTCAGCAGTGTTTATTTCTTCTGTGTTAAGCAACACAATGTCAAAATACAATTAAGATTAATTTGTGGCTTTGGAAAGCAATCTGGCGCTTTCTCAGAAAATTAGGAATAGTACTACCTCAAGATCCAGCTACACTACTCCTAGGCATATATCCAAAATATGCTCAAGTATATAACAAGGACATTTGTTCAACCATGTTTGTAGCAGCTTTATTTGTAATAGCCAGAATCTGGAAACAACCCAAATGTCCCTCAACTGAGGACCATTCCACTACAGAAATTGCAGTACCTTTACACAATGGAATACTACTCAGCAATTAAAAACAAGGAAATCATGAAATTTGCAGGCAAATGATGGGATCTAGAAAAGATCATCCTGAGTGAGGTATCCCAGAAGCACACACACATGGTATATACTCACTTATAAGTGGATATTAGACATATAGGATAAACATACTAAAATCTATATCCCTAAAGAAGCTAAGCAATAAGATGCTCAATCCTCATTCAGAAAGGCATATGGGATGGACATTGGAAGAGGGAGAAAACTGGGAACAGGACAGGAGCCAACCACAGAGGGCCTCTGAAAGACTCTATACAGCAGGGTATCAAAGCAGATGCTGAGGCTCATAACCAAACTTTGGGCAGAGTGCAGGGAATCTTATGAAAGTAGTGGGGGATAGAAAGACCTGGAGGGGACAGGAGCCACAAAAGAACAACAGTATCAAAAAAATCTGGGCACAGGGGTCTTTTCTGAGACTGATACTCCAACCAAGAACCATGCATGGAGACAACTTAGAACCCCTGCACAGATGTAGCCCCTGGCAGCTGAGTCTCCAAGTAGGTTCCCTAGTGAGGGGAACAGGGACTGTCTTAGACATGAACTCAGTGGCTGGCTCTTTGATCACCTCCCCATGAGGGGTTAGCAGCCTTACCAGGCCACAGAGGAAAACAATGCAGCCAGTCCTGATGAGACCTGATAATCTAGGGTCAGGTGGAAAGGGAGGAGGACCTCTCCTATCAGTGGACTGGGGGAGGGGCATGGGAGAAGAAGAGGGAGGAAGAGAGGGTTTGAGGAATGGGATGCAGCTGGGAGTGAATAAATTCTAATAAATAAAAAAATAAAAAAGGAAAAAGTTTTAAAAAGATTAATTTGTAGGTTGTCCATAAATCAAATAATAGCTGGTCATATTTTTTTTTGTTTTTTCAGAACAAAGAAGTTTTTAAAATAACTAATAATGTTTGGGAATGACAGGCAAATCTTAAGTGTAAATAGCTAACAAGAAATTAGTGTCATTTTTTAATAATTTATAAAACACTTAAAAACTGTTTATAGGCATTTTCCTCATAGAATGTCTTCTTGTCATTCTGAAACAATTCAGAATGAAGAGTAACTTTCATAGTATGCATCAATGGATTACTTTTCATCCATGATTTGTGTTAGAAAGTAAGCAAGGTGCATGTGGTGAGCCACCATTTTCATACCCAAGGTTTTATTGAACATATATCCTGTGTATGGTAGGTTCTGTTGGAACACATATGGAAAGACACCAAGATAAAGGACCTAACTCCATATTAACAGACTTTTTAAAATTTTTCATCCATGTGCTTTAAAGACTAAGAAATCTTTAAACTACGTACTTTAAACTACGTACAAGCCGAACTACGTACTCTTGACTTAGTGCCTATGGATGGCAGCTGAAGTTTTTGAATAACTGTAATGTGTCAGCAAGTATTACAGACCCTAAGATCATGAGAATTCAAGTTAAAGATGCATCTTTGCTGGGGTTGAGGACAGATCAGTGTTTAGGCAGGACTCTCACTCAGCAGTACATTGTACCCAAGGGATTCTCTCACAGTAAGATTTTGCAAATGACAAAATAAACTGACTGTGAGAGGTGAGAATGTTTGTTCTAATCTTGAATGCTGTAATGTCTGTCTTTCAAGTGGTTGAAAACATTGTGGCTTTGCAACTTGTAGTCCAAGTTTCTGCGAGTAACTTGAAGAGTTTGTGTGCATGGCCTGTGGGCTCTGGTCAGTGTCACCAACACCTCAGTTTCATCCTGACAGTGAGCAAGCCTTCGACAAAAAGAATTCCACAAGCCAGGCCCTGCTTCTTTCAGTTCTTTACTGCTTTGACCTCCCTGGCCAGAGCATGAACATTTGCATGTGTGCCAATATATTTGGATGTGGATGTATTAGCATCTGCCCTTTCCAGACGATAATGGGAAAGGGGCAATCTTTGAGCCTCCATCACTCAGGTCATCTCTGCAGGTCAGGCTGGAAGCAAGCATGTAGAACAATTCAGAGCTCTGTGTGTACTAAGAACAGGGTTTTTGTCAGATGTGGGGGAGGGGACCGGTTTGAGAGTCCAATACTCAAGAAAAATTCACAAATTCCTGTCAACTTAGAGGAATATTTTAGGCATATGGTGGGTCAAAATGTTATTTTCGTAATGTAAACCATCTGCCCCCTACTCATTTGCCTCTGCTTGAAACGCTATTTGTCACCTGTACCTAGACCAGTCCCTGGTAGCCATTATAATTCTAAATTGCATTGTGCTCCTTTAGGATTCGTTCCCTCTCTCCTTTTCTCTCTCTCCCCCCTCCCTTTCTCCTTCCCTCTCTCCCATCCTTTCTTCCTTTTTTTCTTTCCTCTCTCTCTTCATCTTTTTTTTTCCAAGTTAAGGTGAAGACAAGAAGAATTCATCAAAGCTCAAATTTTTTGGCTTATTAGGAGGCTAGAGAGAAGGATGGCCCAGCAGTTAAGGGCGCTCACTACCCTTCCAGAGGACCAATGTTTGGTTCCAATCACTGCCATCAGATGGCTCACAACCATCTGTAGCTCCACTTCCAACACCTGCGTCTGACCTCAGAGGGTACCTGCACACCCATGGCGTACCCTCACACAGACATACACACAAACATGTACATAAAAAATAATTCTTTTTAAAAAATGGCTTTTTGTCTGTTTGTTTTTCAAGACAGGGTTTCTCTGTCTTGGTTGTCCTACTATACTCACTTTGTAGACCAAGCTGGCCTTGAATTCACAAAGGTCCCTCTGCCTCTGCCTCCCAGGGGAAAAAAAAAAAAAAAAAAAGGCTTATTTATTATAGTAGCTTTGGTGTAAATGGATTACATGAGAGGGATCTGAAGAAGTCCTGGAGAAAAAGACAATCTTCCCTGCTCAGTAGCTTAGTAAGACTGTTATGTGCCTACTGTTGTGTATGACAAGGGCTGTAAGACTCCTGTGGAGATATCCTGACATCCTTGTTTTACCGTGGGGCCTTCTATACCCTTTGCTTTCTCTATATGCTCCTGTTCTCTCTGGAGGGTCAGACATTTCTCTATTCACTTTGTGTAATAAGAAAAGTACCAGATTAGAATCAAGGAAGAAGGCTAAGGAATAAAGGGTCTTATTAAAATAATACACACTTCCAAGTTGTATGCAAGTCGTTAAAGTCTGAGGAGTAGCTGACATGCCTTTCGTTAGTTATGACAGGATGTTTTTATGTGCAGTTTTCCACCAGGAAATACCTCCTTTAGGACTTGTTAGACCGCACGGTGTGTGGTGCATCTAAGCCTAGTACTTAAGGCAGGAAAACACCAAGGATTGCTTCAGACAGAAATATTTAGGATTAAAGCAGCGTCTATCCTGGACAATAGTCTCATTTTATGGGAGGAACTTCACTTCTATTTGGAGAATGGAATGTTAAGGGGAGGGCTTATTTTATTACTAGCAAAAAAAGCACTGCAGTTCTGTGTAGAGAGTGTGAATTGAACAAATATTCTCTCAGTCATGGGGAAAACCTCAGTTTTATAAACTGATTTTACTGTGATTTACATATACCTTTACTTTCTTGGATTTTGAGAAGACTCACGGAATTTATGGAAGTAGAAGATGTGTTTCTGTGTCTGATTATACAGGTAAAGTGTGCTTATCACATAAAGTAAAAGAAATTCCACACAGCATTTCACACTCCTATTTTCCTTGTATTCAGTACAATCCTTTTAATAGTAGTTTTCCTAGCTGGGTGCGGGGGCATATGCCTTTCATCCCAGCATTCAGGGAGGCAGAGGCAGGTGGATTGCTGTGAGTTTGAGGCCAGCCTGATCTACAAAGCTAGTCCAGAACATCCAAGGCTACACAGAGAAACCCTGTCTTGAAAAACCAAACAACAAAAAGCAGTTTTTCTAGGTAGTTTCATAAAAAAATGACTTTGAAAAGCAGAGTGGCAAAATAATTAAAGTCCATTAAATGAAGAGAAAGAGCCTTACACGGACAAGTCTGCTCTGAGTGTTCTCTCTTTGGCTTCCTACTGTCTGGCCCATTGCACAACAGCAGATATGAGTTAAACATGGGTCAAGGGAGTCAATCAAGAATCTGTGGGCAGAGATACCGAATGTTTTCAACCTCACGAAACTGGCATCATACAGCTAGTCTAACAATCACACTGTAGCATTGAACACCTATGCCTATTTTCTATGAAAAACTTTTAACAGTATCATCCAAATAGTTAAGAAAGATATAACATAATAAGTTAAACAGCCTACATTTCAAATGCATCAAACTATCACATCAATGTTTTCCATTTTTCTTTAATCGTAATTTACATATGTAAAGGTGAGAATCCTTAATTCCAAATTATCCTAGCCAATTCTACACAGAAGACCACACTATGTCATTAAAAAAAAAATGGATCACAAAATTTTAAATAAAAATATAAAATAAGGTCCTCCCGCGTCCTTTTTAGTTTAGAAACAAAACCAGCTGCTGGCACAATGAGTGGCTTTTCTTCTGAATCCTCAAGGAGGGCCTGAAAGATGAGCCGGCGCTTTATTTGTTTTTATGGTAAAATGTGGAAAATGCTGCTGTTTTTCCATAGTTTTGATATGTGGCAAGGGAAGACCTAGACCACACCCCCCAAATGGCATAATGAAACTATACTCAGAATGCACAAATGTCTACTTAATGCTTATAATATTTGATACTTTATTTGGTGAAAAGAAACAGTGTCATTGTGTTCCAGTATAACTTGGGAAAACTTTTGTGTCAGTGGGTTATTTTGTTTATTGTTTAGCGTTTTAATAATAATGCCATATTTCCACTTCTATAGTATATTAATTTATGAAGGTCTAATCTAAAAGGCAAGACTACAGTGCTTGCTTTCTCTCCATCCCTCCCCCATTTATTTGGATTCTTATTGAGGGAGGATTTGTGGTGTCAAGAAAATTCCTTAATTAGCCTTCCTGGATACAAGCTTCCCATTTACTCCAATGAAAGGCGCTTTGCATAAAAAGTGTTAGCTTTTGTCCATCAAAGCCGTGAACAGCTTCTCTTTGACTAGCCAGAGAAGGAAAGACCATCCTGAATACCACCATTTTAAAGAATGAATGAGTATAATTTCTTACAGCTTTCATGAAATTGCTGAAAGCCGAGGGATTACTTCTTTAACCCAACTCATACTCTAAGTATTTTCCATAACTTGGCACACCACTCAAGATGAGGTCCACAGCACAGCAAGAAGCCTACTCTGACATAATGGTTTCTCCATGTTTCAGCACAGGGTCTTGTTATTAATAATCCATCATGAGATGATTTGTAATGCACAGGAGTGGCATTTGGTTATGTGAAAGGGCATAGCAGAAGGAAGCATATAGGCTCTTGCGGGCCAGCTGCTAGTAAACATGGTTAAATGTTATATGGTGAAAACAAACAAACAAACAAACAAGCCAAAAACAACCACTTAGGATCGGTTTTGAACTGACAAAGAAAAAGTGTATGATATCATCTCTAGAGAAATTTTTATTCCTCTTCCTTTTTCCTGATTTTTCTTCCCCCAATCAGATTTTGGAGGAACAAACAGGTTAAGGGACTAAATTTGATTGCCAACCACCCAAACACAGTTCAGAATGTATTTGATTCAGGAAGTTCTGGATCTTTTAAAGCAAAGATGTTAACAACCCCCCTGAGAACCTTAAACTATGATGATTTAAACATAAGGAAACAGAGACCTTGAGATGATCAGAGAAGTCACCCAGAGGCCTCCCTGCTGAAGAATTTTTATTTTTATTTTCATTTTAAGACCACAAGGAGGATGTTGGATCCATCATCTATGGGAAGTCCTATCATTTGAGTCAAAATTTATGAGGCAATAGGGAAAGTTGTAATTCTAGGGCTAGTTAAAACAAAAACAAGATCATTAGACTTTTTAGATATATCCTTTATATACACTTTATGTGACAAATGTATTCCATTTTAGATAGATTATAATGAGTGCATTTATTGACTATAAACATAATGCAGGCCTGGGTATAAGTTGAGACACAAAATCCAGAGAGAATGAAGGGGTCCTTGATCAACTATTTCACATTGATCCACTTTCAGTACTTTAGCCATGGATGTAAACAAGATAATGTTGGCTCATTTCAGGATTACTGAGGTTTTGTAGCCCCACCTTGAAAAGTTAAGTGGGATATATTTGTAGATTATTGATTACATACAAGCATAACAACATAACATCATTCTTGGGGTTTGTTATTCATTAATTTGGGTATTGAGTCAACAAAATTTTTAGGCTGTTACTTTGTGAAACAGCATGCCATCTCTGAGGTATTTCTGTTTTATCACACACATGGGTTACCTTAGCATAGGCATTAAGAGAGAAGCAAGTAACTGCTTTGGGAAATCTGAAGAGGTAGATTGTTTCCAGCGGAGGATGGAGAACATTTTTGTCTCAATTTAGGTCTCCATGGAGACCTAGAAGGGGGCCAGAATCACTGATGAGTAGGTCACAGTGTGACTATGGGGGTAAATGGAAGAGATCAGGGTGTGGGATGAGAACATCAGGTGTCGGAAAAGGGGTTCCAGGAGATAAAGCCTGGAGGAGAGCTGGACCAGCTGAATAGTTTATACTGTAGAGGGATTTAGACTTCAATAAGGTAATGGCAACCACCAGTTTTCCTTCCTACTCAAGGTTTTTCCTTTGGAAATTATTTTAGAGAGGACTTATAAAGATAATATACTTTTGACTAGCCAAAAAAAAAAAAAAAAGCTACATGTTTTTGTGGGTTTTAAAAAGTTTTAAATTTATTTTTTTAATGTGCACGTGTGTGTGTTTGTATATGTGTGTGTGTGTGTGTGTGTGTGTGTGTGTGTGTGTGTGCAGGGGCTCTTAGAGGCCAGAGATATCATACCTCCTTGGAGACAGAGTTATAGGTGATTGTGAGCCACTTGAGGATTTGGGGAATTGAACTTAAGTCCTTTGCAGTAGCAGTACCAGCTCTTAACCACATTTCCATTTCTACAGACCCCTTGTGTTTTTTTAAACATAATAATATTTTGTAGTATGCTTGTATTACACTCCTATGAGTGCATAACTTGTTTCTTAAGTAGTGAGACACATATCTTTTTAAAATTTTTATTTTGTTTTTTATTAATCAGAAATTCCAAAGATGGTCTTTTTTATTTATCTTTTCAATGAACTATCTTTTCGATTGTCATTTTATTAACCAAGTTTGCTATGGTTTGATCCATTTCAACGTCAGTGACCTTAAAGTTTTCCCAAAAGCCACAAATACACGCAATAAATTCAGCACAATTCAAAACAACAGATTAAGGGATAAATGCAACATCAAAAAAAAAAAAAAATCTTCAACACATCTTTTAAGCAGAATTCCCTCCTCAGGCTGACTCTGCCCACAATTTCCGGAGTCTACTCTTTCTTGTCTTTCTTGGCCAGTGGCTAAAGATAAAATCAAGGTTTTATCCCAAATTCCCACCTTTCCAACTCCCAGCTGTTTTTATGTCCTTTCCCACTCTCTAATGACCACATTGTACAGGTGTTCCACAGCATAGATGTTCATGACTCACACACCTCCTGGAGCTCTTGGTCTTCACTTCATTTCATTCTAAAGCATCTTTATGCTGCCATCAGAGCAGTCTTTCAAAACCATACATGAATATATTGCTCACATTCAGGATTCTGATTTTACTTAACATAGAACCTATACTCCTCTGCAAGATAGGATGGCCAAGTGCCTAAATGTCATCTTCCATGAGTCCTTTCCACGCTTACACTTAGATAATCCTACACGTTCTTGTGGTTTCCTCTTTTGGGGTTCCTTTCCCCACTCCATTCCTTATTCTGAGAACACTTTATCTTTCCCAGCTGGTTAAGACACCTTCAACCGTATACCTCAGCTTTCAATTCCACAGTAATTTCCAAAATCTACACAGTGTACGTTTGCTAGTCTGTTTATTAAATTTTACCTTTTTTGTGCCAGTGAGATGGCTCAGCTGGTAAAGGTGCTTGTCAGTAAAACTGATGACCTGAGCTGGAGCCACATGATGGAAGGAGAGACCTGACTTCCACAGCTGTTCTCTGACCTTCACACAAGCACCATGGCACAGTGAGAACAAACACACACACAGACACACACACAGACACATACACACAGGTAATATTTTTAAAGCTTTAAAAGCTTAAAAACATTATCCTCTTCTCTCATTACACAAAGGATTTGAGACAATATAAAGCAGATATACCAGGCAATGATATAAAATAAAGTGAAATAATTAATTCAAAGGGATAATTTAGGTAGAAATAAAAATAACACCAGGTGTGGTGATAGCTTTAAAAATGTTGAGTTCTGTACACACACACGATAAACACATACACTGAAATTTTTAATCTGGCTTCTTAGCTGCCAAGGCTCAAAGAAACTTGGCTGTGTATGATTTTCCATATGTTAAAAACGAAGCACCACTGTTAGTCCCTGAATGAGGGATGGTTTATTGCAATAAAGGAGTACTTATAAAGAGGACTGGTAATTTTAGAAGCTCCCTTGCTTGTGCTTGCAGTGACCCTTAAATATAACTCCATAATTACCATAACTTTTTTTTAACATTGATTTCCTAAGGGTATGGAACATATCCTCAGACTGCCTGATATTTCCTAGAGACTCATTGGATAGCCAGATGTTGATTATAATGTAGGTAAATGCTTTGCATAGAAGCATTTAGAAATATGTCTACATTTATGCACACAGAGAGAAGGTTGTAACCAAATGGGAGAGCATTATGATAATGATATTGGGAAAACCTTCAGTCTAGCACATATATTATGCTAAATACACTAACAATGTACTTTCTATGACTTCTGGCCAATCATGTAGATATTTCCCAACTCACAGCTTGGAACATTGGAAGGTTAAATAAGTTTTCCAAGGGGTTACAAGTAGACAGAGGCAGATCCTGGGAAAATCATAGGCCCTTGAGCCCAGCTCTCAACTCTTTGCTATTGGACTATGCTTTGGTGTGAAGCAGGCTAATTACATTGATTTATATATTTTCATTTTAATATTTTGTTGGCTAGTTTTGAGACAGGGTTTCCTTATGCAGCCTTAGTTGGCCTAAAACTCTGTATAAGTCGGGCTGGCTTTGAACTCATAGAGATCCACCTGTGTCTGCCTCCTGAGTGCTGGATTAAAGGCATATGCCACAAGTATGGACAAACTCATGAATATTTACCTACAACAAAACCACGGTAGTGCAGCTTTTCAGCTGAAGGCTTTGTCACTGTTTTCTAGTTCTAGGTGTGTTTTATTCCAGAGTCTTTTTGAAGGAAAAAGCAACGGCTATCTTGGAAATAGAATGCTATGCTATAAAATCTGTTTTCTGTAGGGAAGTATCAGGGTATATCACGACATGCGTCACTTCTTTCTTTTTTAAACTGGGGCATTTGACTGATTTTTCCTGTATATGTGGTAAGATACGATTTAGGTTTATTTACTATGTCTAAAAGACTTATAGCTGTTTTGTGAGAAGGCAACTTGGCTCTAGCCCAGTTACCATTTGATAACAAGGGGCTAGCTGCTCTTACCTGAAAGTTGCCAAAGCAGCTCCCTCCAGGGAGAGTCACGTAGCTCACAAAGGGAGGCCCGGAGGAGGGCATTGACTCATAGACCACCAGACCTTCACTGGAACACGTGGCTCTTTGCTGCTGCTTGCTTTCCCAAAATTCTTGCAACATTGACACAACATTCACTGCAAAAGATAAGAAATAGCATCAGTTGTAAGAGCAGACATACAGGGGTAGAAACCAAGTGTCTAGGGCTGGATTCTGTAACATGGCATCGGCCATTTAAACAGAACATACTTGTCACGCAGCTGCTTTCAACCGTGAGGACGCTTTATTTAAGCATATATAAGGAATGTTAAGATATATAACTTTAACACACATGTGTGTTTCCTTTGTAAATTGCATTTTTATTTAGGGTGTGTGTGAGAGAGAGAGAGACAGAGAGAGTGAGTCTGTGGGCACACACATGTGTTGGCACCTGTATAAAAAGGTCAGAGGACAGCAGCTTTGGGAAGCTGGCTCGCTCCTTTTGTTATGCGGTTCTCAGGAATCAAACTTAGGTTGCCAGGCTTGGTGCCATCTGACAGGCCTATGTGTACATTTCTTGATGAGTAAGACTCAAATGGTTTTAATACCCCAATTCTAACAAGGTTGCAGTATATCAAATTTATTTTATAAGTTATATTAATATCAAAATTTAAAATCTGACTATTCGTCTCTGACATTTTGCCTTGGTGGAATTTTTCCAGGCCTGTGATTAGCTATAGCCCATATACAGTTTCTCAGACTCAAACTTGAAAAGAGAAAGCCACACTGTGAAAAAAAAAAAAAAAGATATAAGCAATGTAATATTAATCTGCTTACTAGTCATATGACTTAAGAAGAAAAATTCAGAAAGAAGAAAACTATTTTATATTCTCTCTACCTCAATGTAAAGGAAAATAAAAAGGCAATTGTCAAATAAGCAAGAGGCTGGAATGAGCCATGAGTGAAAAACTAATAACATGGAGTCTTTTTGAAGAGAAGGTCTGTTAGGTGATTTTGGAAAACACAGGACTGGCTAGGGCCATGTGTTTTAGATTAAATGACCTGTGATAGCCTGCAGAGGTTCCAGATCAAATTAGGCTGGTTTGTTTATCCTGTACTGCAAATTAAATTGGGGAAATTAACAAGGATAATAGAATTGTGGAGTCAAAAGTGACCTTATGAGTCATGTTGGCTAAGCTTTGCCTGATGTAGGAATTCCTTGCCAGCCCTGCTGCCAGAACAGCTGTCAGTCTGGTTCGTACCTGCATTTGCCACACTCAGCACAGCTTCAATTGCTGATGTTTCTGTGGAAAAGTGAGCTGAAGTCTGCTTTCCTTTAAGGTTTATGCTAAGGGTCTACCTGCATTTCTAGAGAGCTCAGAGCACATTTGAAGGCAACAATTGATATTGTGGACATTTGTTCATCTCTGTGTGTGACCAGGACAAAGGGTTACCTTGAAGTATTGTATAGTCTTTATGGATGGAACTGTGGACATGGCCAAAGCTCATGCATTTAAATGCAACACTCCAATAATTTTGTTGGAAATTCTCTTTTTCCATGTGTGTGTTGGAGGAATAGGAGGTAGGTACAGCCCAATCAAGAAAAAAAGATGGTTTGGGAAGAAAGTGAACACAGAAGTAGCAAGGAGGTGGGGAAAAAAAAGATGAAATGCTGCTGACATAGGCTGAACACCTTGATCTGCTTTCACAGCCCAGGCGCCGCGTGTTACAGTAACTTATCTGAAACAGTCAATCCTCTTGTCCTTTATACCGTTTTGAACTGTTCTCTCTTGCTTGCATTTGAAAGTGTAGCAATGCAGGGAATGTGGATTAGCTCAGTTTTCCTCCAGCACTGAAGCAGTTTTGGATGTTTCTAAATGCTGAACATTGATTTCTTCCTGGAAGTCAGGAGTGTCACAAAGTTTGCTCTAACAGTAAATGCTCTACGAACCCACAGCTCTAAGCTGTTTCTGAGGCTACAAGGCTCTTACACCTTCTCCATAGGTCCCTGATAAGCTCATGGTGTGTAAGGAAACTTCTGGAGATTTCCATAGATTTGGATACTTTTGTATTTAAAAAAAAAAAAAAAACTTGTTTAGCTTCTTTAAATATGAGCTGCTCATTGTGAGTTCCTTCAAAAGCAGAGTGGAAATGGGGACATTTATTGTATTGTGAAAATCAAAGATGCAATATGAAATATATTAAATATTTTACTCTTATGAAAAAAAAAACTAGTTTAGTGTTTAAGTGTCCTGGAAATATTGAGAAAAGGTAAGGGTATCACAAAAAAATAGGTTAATACATATGAAAGAGATTAAATTGAGAATTGGTGAATATAGAATATAAATTTATGAGGGGCATAGGAGAAGAAAAGAGAGGGAGGGTGGGATTAGGAGGAAATGGAGAGGGGGCTACAGCTGGGATACAAAGTGAATAAAGTGTAATTAATAAAAATAAAATAAAAATTAAAAAAGAATATACATTTGTAATTTCATTTACAAATTTAAAATAGTTGAAAAAACTCAAAGTAGAAATTAGATATTTTCATATGTTTAAACGTTTCTGGCCCACATCTTTTTCTTCCTTCGAGTTCAGAGAAGACAAAGATTTACAAAGAATCCAGCTTATGTCTCTACGTGCATTTGACCCTTGAATTCATCAAAAGATGTTTTAAAGTCTGCAGCCTGAAGCATAAAACATAAACCAGTAGCCTTTTGGTGTACCAGCCCACAAAGACTATTATCTTCCCAGTCTAAGCTCATCTTTGAATGAGATTATTCTTCTGATTAAAGTTGGAAACTGAGGACTCATGACCCTCTAGGTAAGATGCACACAAGAATTTTGGCCCACATAAACAAATTATTTGCGATAAAGAGTTTGAAAGTATACATTTAGATTCCTGCGTGAATAAAACTGAACAGCATTTGACTTTTCCGTTATGGAACCACAAAGATCCCTTTGATTGTACCGCAGATGTCATCACCCTTAAAAAGGCAACATCTGTGCACGCGCACAGACAATGCACGTTTTTTGTTTTCTCTATCTCCTCTTGCGCCTGGAAACCAGGAGGTGTGGAGTGCAGGAGAAGGAAGGCAAGCCTTGCTGTCGGCAATTCTAAAGGCCAGTTATATCAGAGGGTGTTCTATTTATAAAATACATGCTTCTTTTTCTGTTAGGGAGCATCAGCAAGGTTTTTAGACCATTTCAAGGAAACTAAGAGAAGATATAAGGATTCATTGCATAGTTTAGACTCTAGATGCCTCAGGCCCAAATCCTGTCCTCCCATGATAAAAGAAACTTGGGCTACCGAGCGGGCAATGCTCACCTCTGCATCTGCGTGCCCAGCTCTCTCATAATTCGCGCTCTTTCTCCTGGGTATTGTTTCCTTAGTCACACTCTTGCCTATTTTTGCTTACTGCTTCTTGGCAGCCATAAATATGTTTGAGGAAATGAATAATAAGATAATATATCAATTAAATATATTACTCAACCTTGGAATTATTTGCGGTTACTGGTTATTGAATCTTTTCATGTCATAGTCAAGCTGTTAGTAAGAATGTTCTGTGTTCACTGTCTCCGCTTCCTTAATGTTCCTTTTGATTTTTACTCATGATATCCTAGCTTCCTTCTGCACTATTCCAGTGAAATACTTCAACAAATATTGCCAATTCATGATTTTCTTCAGGCCTCCTTGATTTGACTTCTTAGCTGACAGTACATATTTCTGTATCTCCTCTCGTGGCTGATGGTAGACAGTACACACAGTGTGAGCTATGCATGTTGTATGTTCAGAACCAAAGTTGCGGTGAAGTCATGTGCTACAGCATAAACAAGAGGTGGCCTAAGCACCTGGGATTCAGTACGCATTTGATTTTGAATTCATTTTTGGTCATTGCATATTCAGAAACACTTTGTTTATGCCAATGTTTTTTTCTCCCCCACCTTCAGATGACTTGACTTGGAGTCACCACAGCTGTCTGAGGAGCTGTTGTCTATGACACCTTATTTGAAGGTATGCATTTTTTCTCTCTAAGTTTAGTAAGGTTATTTTTATAGTCTCTACTTTCAGTGGATACTAGAGCATAACAGTTTTATCAAGAGCCAACACAAGGGACACGCTAGTGACCTTTGGCTGGGTACCTAGAGGAAGCACAAGGTTTCAATTTGCCTGATGCAGGAATCAAAAGAGAAGCACTTATGCTTTTGTCAAGGTAACTGATGCTAAGTGATGCAGTACCCACGGAGAAGTATGGCGCCTACTGAGGCAGCGTTGTAAAAAGAAAAGGGAGGAAAAACTATCAGGTGACCCTAGAACTATATGAAACCTACTCTGTTTCATAACTTCTATCATCTTAGAGAGCATCTAAGAATAAAGGAAGCGAGTTACCTCTAATTTATGTTGTTTGCCAAACTGTTTAATCCATCCCTGTGCCTTGAATTGCTTCCTTGGATGCAGTGATAAATCTCTTCAACAGTTTTAATACCTTGTATAGCAATAAGACAATTTGCTACATGGTTTATAGGTATTACTGTGGCTAATATAATCCCTTTCTAATGCATTCTAAAATTTGACCATAGCTGTGTTTTTGGAGTAGCAATTAGACTCCCTAGAAGCTCTTCTACATGGAAGGTTTTCATTTTCTCCTTCCTCAGGTTTCCATTTTTATTATGAAGTCCAGTGTTGAACAGTGTCAAACACCTTGGCTATCTAACCTCCCTGGTTTCAGCAAGAGCATTCTCTCTTTTTTTTTTTGTCCTTGAACTCATGAGACTTATTTTTTAATTCGTGCCTTAATTCAAGTTCTCCCTTCTACCTTGAATGCTTCTGCCTCGCTTGCATCTTAGTTCTTCCTGCACTTCTGATGAAACACTACCTTCTCCATCACTCCTTAGTCATTGAGTGTAGCCCATATGTATCTCCTTTCCTGAGCTCTTATTCTATTAGTGGACCTGGGTCTTAGCACTTAATTTTCTATAAACCATGCTCATAAAATGGATATGGTGCTCCTGGCTAAATTTATCAAGTCGGACTTGGCTGGACTTTCTTCTGGCTAGAAGAATGGAATGTCTTGTGGTAACAATTTATTTAATAATCTATAGATTTTTATGATTTAAATCACAGAAGGCTATAGGATCCAGGAAGGGATGGATTCTAGTTCATTCTACTCTTTGCCCTGCTTGAGCATTCACCAAGAGGATAGAGCTATCCTCTTAGAAACAGTCATCACATTCATTAGAAGTCTAAACAACACCTTGAATAGTCTGAACGGTTGTGCTATTTTCTGAATGTACAGGAAGTAAGTGAATTTTATTGATTCCTGGAGAGTTCAGAAATAGGAATAGAAGGAATAAAAGATCTGTAATAGGTTTATGTATGAACCCTAGTGGTTCTAAAATATCATGGCTTTGACAATTAGATCTAGTAGATATGCCCAGCTAGTAGATATGCCCAGCTAGATAGGGCATAATGAGTGAAGAAAGGGGAAGCCCAGTTAGAATTAGCACATGACCAATAGCTGTGGCCTCATGTAGGCTGTATCTTTATCAACTATGGCTTCAGTGCATGGGGATGGTGGTTCCATTTTTTTCTTGAGTGTCAACTTTAATTGATTTATGTTCTCTGCCTTCACTGCTCCACTGAACATATCTTCTGAGATCAGTGGAACAAAGCATCCCAACTGACAAGAAATTATGCACTGTCACAGCCTATGTTTGACCCTTAACTTTGAAGTACAAGAAAGTTCAAAACAGGCATCTTGGCTCACAGAGACTTACAGTCTGTCTGGAGAAATAATATATTCATTTTTAAATCAGTGAATCAAATGTAATGTTAGAACACCAAACTCTAGAGTAGAATGAAGGTTAATATTTAAAGCTTAAAAAGGGGGGCACAGTAATTAAATAATTGCAAGGTGAAAAGAAGACGGATGCGGGCTGAGAGTTCTAAGAAAGTCCATGTAGGAGGAGAACCTAAGCTGAGTTCTTAGGGAAATGGGAGAGACAGGCACCGAGAAAAAGAAGAGAAATTATACTCTCGGAGCAGAAGCAATGAAATCAAATAAAAAATGAAGAGAAGCAATTCTTCATTTTTAAAGAATTACATAAGAAGGTGATAAGACAGTAGATTAGAAACATCTGGCAGTTCCTAGGGTCTTTACGAGTCTGAAATTATCAGCAAATGCTTGACCACAGAGGAATGTGGGTGATGAAGAAAGCCTCAGGAGTGGAACTGTGAACAGTAGACAAAGGCCAGGTGAAATACAGAAAGATTTAACCTCAGATTTGTAAAAATAAACAATGAATCTTAACATTGAGCAGTGGGCGAAACAGTAGGAAAGGGGAGAACACTCTTCTGCAGGGCTTTAAGCAAGAGCAAAGAAAGGCCCCAAGCACACAATCTGAAGCTCTGCAGAAGTACAGTTTAAGATGGGAGATATGTGATCTACTCTGAGCAGATGCTGGGGAAAGGGGCCCTGCAAGTCTTAACTTAGCCTCCAGGGCTATGGTGGGGAGCTGCCGTTAAGAATGAGCTTACAACTGGGGCATGGTGGCACATGCCTTTAGTCCCAGCCTTCAAGAGGCAGAAGCAGGTGGATTTTTGCGTTGGAGACCAACCTGGTCTACAGAGTGAGTTGCAGGGCAGCCAGGGCTACACAGAAAGACCCTGTCTCTAAAAACAAAACAAAACCAACAAACTAAACTAAACAAACAAACAAACAAACAAACAGAGAGAGCTTACAGTAAAATCCTTCTGGCAGAAGAAGGCCCTGTACTTGCACTTTTATATCCCCAAGATCCAAAGGCCTCTACCCTTCTCATTGGAGAAGAAGTCCATCACATAATTAGTTTGTGCCCACGAAAGTGGCTGTGTCTTGGATGTAAGTGCAAGCACCTAGGTTTACTTGGCCATGGTACACAGAGGAAGGTTACATTTAGAAACTGAAGCAGGACATCTAGAAAGAGGCAAGATCAGGTATGTGTGAGTATACTCTCGGCCAGAGACTGCACGGACAGGTACACCGGATCACAGTATCCAGTTTTTACCACTCCGGCATAGAGGCCTTTGGAATCGTTGCCATGTCATCATGGGTACTACAGCAAGGCTTATCTAGCAAAAAGACCTTTGTGGTTGAACCTGTTAGGACTTTAGAACAAAAATACTCAATATTCTTCTTTTCTCCATGCCAAGCAAACTGCAAAACTGTTGCAAAGCATTTGAAAAGGGGACAAACCTTCCATCTTCTAATTCCTCAGCCAAAGAGAAACATCAGCATTTATCTTTTCAGTTTTTTTTTTTTAATTCATTTGGTTCTGTGTTGGTTTTACTGTGTTTTCTGCTTAACATTATGTTTCAAACCTTCATCCCATGCTTTTATTGTCTCTGTGATTGTTAATGCTCATTGGTAACTCCACTAGATTATAATCATTATGGACTTACACTTCTCTGTGTATCTATGGAACCGTTTCCAGAAAAGTTTAACTGAAAATAAAAAGGACCCCCTGAATGTAGGTAGGACTTCCCACAGGCTGGCTTCCTGGACTGAACAGAAAGACAAAGTGAGCTGAGCAGTTTCTGTTTCCCAACTGTAGATACACTGTGACCAGCTGCCTCACCGCTCCTATCAGCATGCCTTCCCTTTGATGTGGACTGTACCCTAAAAACATGATCCCAAATAAACCCTTCCTTTTCTTCAGTTGTTTTTCTCAGGTCTTTTCTCACAGAAAAAAAAAAGTAATGAATGCATTGTTCTGCCTGATTATTTCTTTCTTTCTTTACTGAATATTAATTTTATTATTCATTATTAATATTATTTTCACTTATTTTCAAATTCCTAGTTAGTCCAATTCTTCTTGAATTACTGTTACTGTGATCTGTGTTTATCTGGTGGGTGGTAGTGTGGATTCACACTTAGGCTGCTCACTAACAAGTCTCACATATAAAATTATAAGATATATGAAGAGACAGCATAGATATGTATATATCCTAAAATATATGCAAGTTGCAATTTGGAAGCACAAGAATATGAAAAGGTGAGGCAGTACAGCTTCTTTAAGTATCTACAACTCGGGGGCTAGAGAGATGGCTCAGTGGTTAAGAGCACTGTCTGCTCTTCCTAGAGGTCCTGGGTTCAATTCCCAGCAACCACATGGTGGCTCACAACCATCTATAATGAAGTCTGATGCCCTCTTCAGTCATGCAGGTGCACATGCAGATAGAGCACCCAAACATAAAATAAAATTGAAATAAAAAGTATTCATAACTCTTCAGTACCTAAATACTATAATATTGAAATAGTTAAATTTGGATCAAAAATTCAAAGGTATAGTTTTAGAAATCATCTTTGACCTCAAAGAAAATTCAGTAAAACATATGGAGGGTGGAGTAAAGAATAGAATGACGTCCAAAGACTTAGATGAGAGTGGAGCTTGGTGGCTCAGGCCTATAATCGTAGAACTTGGGGGGTGAAAGCAGAAGGGTTAGGAGTTTAGGGTCATCCTCAGCTCTATTTGAGGTCAGCCTGGACTACCAGAGACTTTACATTTTAAAAAAAAAATGAGGAAGAAAATAGATAAGTTAACAAACAAACCCAACAACTTAAAACAAAAGAAATAACTTGGGCAAAGCATTCTGCAAGTCAGATAAGATGAAATTGAGTGATTCTTGTCTTCAGATAACAAGAAAGAAATAAAAACAATCATGACTATAACTTTTAAGAATTCTGGGAGATCATCAAGGGACTAGTCCTAAGACTTGTTGCATAAAATAAGGAACTAAGATACAAAACTAAGGGCTGGAGAGATGGCTCAGGAGTTAAAGGCTATAAATATAAGAGCTACAACCATAAATATAAAGGATAGAAAACTATTTAATAAAATTATGGTAGAAAACATTTCCAAACTAAGGTGAGGGTATGTATATCAAGAAAAGAGATACGTGGAATCCTTAAATAGGTAAGTCTAGAAGAAGAAAAAAAAACCTCTTCTGGTTACATTGCAGCCCGAATACCAAGACAACCAAGAAGAAAATATTAAAAGAAGAAAACGCAAACTCACTTACAAATATGAAGTCTTTAGATTTATCTCAGAAGCTTAGCAGAACCTCTAAAGACAAACAAAAACATGAACTGATTTAAGTCCCAAGCGTAATAGCTGCTGATCAAGTTTACTGTATCCAGCAAAGCTCTCACTCAAAACTGAGAGGCATAAACACAAAATTCATGACCACTAAGCAATCACTGCAGAATATGTTTAACATTAAAAAAAAATGCAGATAAAGAAGATGGCCTCAATTGTGAGAGCACGAGAAAGAATGAATTTCAATAGAATAGATGAACAAAATAATCATCAAAGATTCAAACATTTTCAGTCCAATAAATGGGAAACATCCACCATGATAAAAAGGGAAAGGAAAGAACAAAGATTAGTCAAATAAATCAGAAAAAAAATTCTATATAGAATTAGCACATACCTCCTAAATAATAATTCTAAGTGTCAAGTTTATTCTCCAACTAAAAAGAAAGCTGGCCTTTTGGATGAAGTAACAAGATTCACCTGTCTGTTGTCTTTAAGAAACACATCTCATTGACAAACACAGAATGAAAATGAAAGAATAGGAAATAATTTTCCAAACAAATGAAAGCAAGATGGAGTTCTGTATAAATAACTGACATAGCACACTTCAAGACCAAGTTAATGAGGGGATTCATTACATATTTATACTGGCTAGTGTTATGTCGACTTGACACAAGCTAGTCATCAGGGAGGAGGGAACCTCAGTTGAGAAAATGCATCCATAATATAACACAGCTGTAGGGCATTTTCTCTTTCTTTCTTTCTTTCTTTCTTTCTTTCTTTCTTTCTTTCTTTCTTTCTTTCTTTCT
>NW_026592890.1:15288807-15347432 GCF_907164565.1 Psammomys obesus | reverse complement strand
TCCTTCCTTCCTTCCTTCCTTCCTTCCTTCCTTCCTTCCCTCCTTGTGGGTTTTTCAAGATAGGGTTTCTTTGTGTAGCCCTGACTGTCCTGGAACTTGCTCTACAAAACAGACTGGCTTTAAGAGATTTGCCAGTCTCTGTGATCAATAGGAGTGGGATCAGTCCATTGTGGGTGGTGCCATTCCTAGGCTGGGTTCTATAAGAAAAAAAGTGGGCAAGCCATGAGGGGCAAGTCAGTAAACAACACCCCTCCATGGCCTCTGCCTCAGCTCCTTCTCCAGGTTCATGCCCTGTGTGAGTTCCTGTCCTGACTTCCTTTGATATTGAACTGTGATATAGAAGTGTAAACAGAATAAACCCTTCCCTCCTCAGGTTGCTTTGATCATGGTATTTCATCATCCTAACTAAGACAATACTAATAAAAAGAAAACCATAAAAAAAACATAATGATTGTAAATCTATACTAACCAAATATCCATGTACCCAATGCCACAATACTTAGGCAAAAAGGAACACTGAGCGATTTTAATATATCACAGTCATTAATAGATAGATCATCCAGAAAAAAAAGTTAATTAAGAAAAAAAAAAAAAACCTTCAAGGAGCTGGTTCAGTGAGATGGTTCAGTGGTTAAGAACATGTATTGTTCCTGCAGAGGACTGAAATTCAATTCCCAGCACCCACATCAGGCAGCTTTCAATTGCTTATAACTCAAGCTCCAGAGGGTACCCCTAATCTCAAGCACACATATATCTACAGACAGACACACATGTAAATAAATAATAAATGTTATCTCTTCATTTATCATTAAGAGGTGGACAGTTGCTGAAAAGTTAGAAGCCTGTGCTCCAGAATCAGACAGCTTGGTTTGAATCCCATTTGTATCAAAGCGAGATTTGTTCAACTGTTCCAATTCTCATCTGAGGAAAGCAGTGTGCTTTAAAAAAGAAAATGCAGCTGGGCGGTGGTGGTGCACACCTTTAATCCCAGCACTTGGGAGGCAGAGGCAGACAGATCTCTGTGAGTTTGAGGCCAGCCTGGTCTACAGAGTGAGTTCTAGGACAGCCAGAGCTACACAGAGAAACCCTTTCTCAAAAAAAACAAAACAAGTAAATGAAGCTGGGATGGGGGGTAGAGAAAGAAGAAAAGAGAGAAAAAGAAAGAAATAAAATGCTCAGAGCAGGCTCCACACATGCTAAGTACCAGTGCCTTAGGCATTGTGAGCAGAGATGTTGAAGGTAGACATGATTAAATGTTTGCATATTGCATCTTTGAAGCTAATTGCACATAGGATTTGGGAAACCTTATCATTAAATACTCTAAAAATACAGTATGCCTGCATGTCTGAAACTTCTCTCATTAAATACACTGTTGCTATTTATTGCCCAAATACATGAGCAACTCAGAGATTACGGAGAGCAAGCTCTTTTATGAAAATTCACTGGTGAAGTCAAAGATTTAAAACAGCCAAAAAATAAGTGAATAAACTGTTTTATGTCTCAATATCTTACATATTAGTATTCTATATTTTCACTTTGTGATGGATGGTACTAAAGGCAATGAAACTTTTCTTAGCAAAAACTAAGGAATTAACTTTCATTTTAAATTTATTTTTTAGTGACTTCATATACCTCAGGAAAGAAGAAACATTATATTTCATGGCCCAGTTCAGTTACTGAAAATGCAAGTCCTATATGAGGCCGTTTGTTCACACACATACAGACATAGGATCATAACAGTTTGTAATAAATCTACCACAAAAAAAGAAGCCAATTTTTTAATCCTATGTCAGAAAATTCTCTAGCGGAGTAAAATGTCTTGCCAAAAACAATTAAGACAAGTTGGAAAGGCTGCCATTTACAAATAAATCATTAAGCAGCTCTCAAGATAATTAACGTATTTTCAAATTGATTCTCTGCTTTCAAACAGATGGACTTAAAATCTTTTAATATCACCTTTCATTAAAATACCTGTTAGCAAATGACTTTTCACATAATGTTAAAAAGTATTTACTATTCCAGAAACTTGTTCTTAGTAATGAGATTTTTTTTTTTTAATTGAGAAAAACCAGGAAAAGGCTCCTCAAATAATGTAAAAGACAAACTTGTGATATATTAAAACGAAATGTCTCTGGGCCTTGTGCTGAGCCTGGCTGAGCCCAGTGACTGACCAGCCATGCCAGCGCTGCAGGCATTTGCCATGATCTCAAGCTTTGGCTTTCAGACCAATGGACTCTGGCAGAAACTGCCCCTGTGCCCTGCAGCAGAGGGCAGGTCCTGACCCCCTTCCTTTCCGTGCAGAAGTTCTTTTAAGGTAGCTGCACTGGCACAGTGGGACAGGCAGCTGGAGACCTCTTTGTTCCCAGCAGTGGCCCTTCTCAAGGGTTGAGCCCCAGCTCCTTCAACCGCTGGAAAGCTGCCTGGCTTTTGTTTGGCTTTTTCTTTCCTTCTTTCACTTCCACCCCTAACCCCAAATATCTCTCTGAAGGAATACAAACTCTTTGGGTTTGTTTTACATAGTTAGCCTCTCAGGAAACTCTACAAAATTTTAAAAAGTAATATTCTTTTATTTTTCTTGGGGTGGGGAGGGGTATTACTATTCACTCCTTGAATTTAAAAAAGGCTTAACTTCAAAACTTTATTTAAAAAAAAGTTAAATAACGTTTATTTTGTGTCTACTTGCAAAGACAGGGAGAGAAAAGGAAGTATGAAGGAACAAAAGGAAAAGCACAAAGGCAAATTAAAGAAAAAGTCACTGTATGCACCACGCTTGAACAGCAGCAGCCGCCGCACGATAGAGTTCACAGGTAGCATGGGTCAGAGGATGTCATTTTAAAAGCTGCACAGCATAGGAAGCTGATGCAACCTACTTACCAATCATAAGGTATGGATCTTCCCCCAGGTTCTGCTGGGCACTGAGATTGCACTGTATTTGAAACACTGGACAGGACACTGACGGGAGATAACCAGCTGAAGATCAGGCACACAATTTAGGTTTATTAAAATGGTCAAAGCTGTAAAAATATGGTTTTAGGTATATAATGCATTTGTCCTGAAGTAACGATGGAAAGAATGCATTCTAGTATCTGCCGCAGGGTCAATGTATAAGGCACACATAGTTTTGGGCCATAAGAAGAATGCCCATGTTACCCAGAGCTAGAGGCCTATTCTGTGGGTGAATGTAAGGAATGGTAAGTTTGCACACGGTGGGGTGATTCTGAGCTAGTCAGAAGGCTAGCTTGAGGCAGCTCCTGGCTGAATTGCCTGAGATGGCTTTTGTGTCTTTAGGGTCTCCTCTTTCATGGTCCCCCCTGCCTGTTTTGATGTCAATTTATCCCTCAATGTAGCTATTCTCTGATAATTGTATCAATTGAGGAAGACTTAGAAGAGAGCTGGGAAGTTCATTTCATCAGGAAAACTCTTTCCATCTTTCCTTCTCTTGGGAGAGAAAAATTAACTAATCAGTAGTTTAAATATATTTGTCATATACCTCCCAGGTAACCTGGCCTTGTAGAAGACATTTGCCATGTGACCAAAGTACAAGGCCTGGCTCTGCCCTGAGACTTACAAGTAAGCTAAGGACAAAACAACCCCGGAGAAATCATAACATGTAGTTCAGAAGAGCAGGCAAGAAATGCAGAGGAAAAAGCATAGGCCATAAGTGCCAACAGAGTGGCGGGTTATTGATGGTCTCTCACAGCTGCTCAACAAGAGGAGATGGAAGGAAGGATCAACTGATTATCATCGCATCAGGAGGAAAAACAAAGCCAACAAAAACTTAAAACCATAACATTCCATTGACTCCAGAGACAATGGAAGGAACTACAGGATGAAGTCATTGTTTCTTCTGTTAGCTTTAAATTTTCTATAAGATTCTTTTTCTTTTAAAATAGAATTGTTTTAAATACCTCTACAGACTAAACTTACGTGGACATTTGAACATGGAGGAAAAGAAATAAAAGCCTTTGGGGGTTAAAACTTCAATATGAAATATATTAAATAAAAAATTCTTTTATGAAATGCTTCTAAAGTTGTCTAACATTTCTTAAATCAATCTGTAGCACATAATCAGTAAAACCATATCATTTAAACAGAAAGATCATAACTTATAACCTCACCCTTGGGCAGCTGTATCCCATTATGGGCTGTAACTTAGCACATGAGTTTCAGAAGTTGTTAAAATTGAGTTCAAGCTAACAAATCTCAATTGTTAAAATAAAATATAAAATAAAATAAAATAAAAACCTTTGGTGAGATGAGGAAGTAGCTTATGAAGAGGCCACAGACTGACCTCGTGGGATAAGTGTCTATTATATTTTATTTTGACCTGTTAAATAAATGTATCTGTATATGAGGAAAATGGTGTTAAGGCAGATATGGCCTTTATGTGACTGAGAAGTTACTCTCCCTCTTTAAAAGACTTTGAAATATTTTCTCCTTGGGATGTCTTTCAATATTTAAACTGCCAAATGAACATTTGCTGATAAAAGATAAATTAAACATCTTTTATACTACTGATAACTGAGCTGAAGTTCTCATTTTCTCAGTATAAATTCAAATAAAAGTCATTGTATCCTGTTACAAATAAAGTAAAACTGACATTTGAACAGTCTTCCATAAAACATGCATGTCTAGTTTAATACTAAAAGTATCAACATTTACTTTATTGCAATTAAGATGGAATCATTGCTCTGAAATGAAGTGGCGGGCTTTCAAGGGCAGTTTATGTGGTGGAATGCCCTGCATTCTGTGCAGGGATTTTACATTTCTTACGTCTACCCCTTTCTGTTAAATGTGAAAACTATAAATATATCATCAAATTTATAGATTCAAATAACTACACTAAAGAGAATGGGATGGAAAAAATACTTGACTCTTGAGGATTTTTTTGCTTTCCCAGGCTATATACTGCCAGATTCATGATTACTAAGATGTTTTTAATAGCCTTGTAGTCTGGTCTGAGTTTTCTAAAGGGTAGAAATGTGCTCTTTGAAGTTAAGTATTCACCTATCTGATATATATAACCTTCCACGCAGAGAAATGTTTTTCAAATAAAAAAGTTAATGCACCTCAAATATGTGAGAAATTTGCATCTGAGAGCAACGTTTAGCAAAGATTGCATTTTACCTTTTCATCATAGAATGTGGAAAAAATATTAGCGAAATCCAACATAAAACTTTATAAAGCTAACCCACTAATTCACTAACTGTTGTGGCTAAAATGACAATCAGGATAGCTTTTAAATAATCTCTTGGAGAAAGTTGTTTTGATTTGGCTTTCAGTTAGTGAAAGCCACTTTCTCAGAGGCATATTCACCATTCGCTAACCTTACATCTAGCCTGGGTTGGCAAATGGTTTCCTACTGATAAGGTTGCATTTCTCCCCAATGTAGGTATCAGTACCTACACCTTCAACAGGCATCAGCCTATGCTTTGTCCTAATGTTCAAAAAGCCATAAACTTCAGCAAAGAGTTTAAGGTTATACCTAACTCTAGTACTTCCTAATGGCCCGTGTGTCTGGAAAGACTCAATCTACCTCTTCATTCAATCCATGACCCATGTATATGGCCTTTGGCCAAGTGGCTTCTCCTCCTCTAAAAATACCCCACATCTGCATTCCTGTCATGCTGTGTTCAGATATGCCTACTTATTGGACAGCCCCACCTCCCAAAAAAGTTCATCTTTTTTCCCTCTCTGCCTTCTCAACAGACTGTGCCACTACAGCCCTACTATGCTGGGACTTGGCTGCTTTGCCTCCATTCTACCACTAATAAAAACCGTATACACAGCACTACAGCGCTGTCTACTTTTACTGGCTTACTAGGAAGAGTAAATGTTTCTGGCAAAGTATCTGTCATACAATGAGGATTTAACATGCTAGTTTCTATAAAAAGGATGGAGTAACACTTGGAGATGTAAGTATCTTATACTTTTGTAATGTGAAGAATTAGTACCTAGGTTATGATGTGCCTACACAGCCATTTTGAAATCATGCAGTAATTGCTCTTGAGAAAGCCAAGGAATGGTCAGACAGTGGCCAACAAAGAGCAAGCAAGTACATTCTCCACGAGAGAGGGCCAGAGGTGCTCTGAAGACAGTTCATCCTTGCCTGTGACTCAGGATCCATTTAATGAAGTTGGATGACACAGAGCTCAGAATGGAAGGCAGCATGGGCACATGCCACAATTGCTCTGCACACAGATTCTGTCTGGCCGTGTGGAGCTATCCAGTGCTGCCTGCTGTAGAGATGCTCCTGGAGAACAGTTTCATGCCAGCCTGCGGACACAAACTTCAGATTGGGATCCCATCTTATCCCAAACCTCTTTCATTTTAATGTCTACTAATAAGTAAGGAAAAAATTTCTTTCCTTTTAAGAAAGAAAATAACATTAAAAAAATTTTTTTAAAAACACACAGCTATCGTGGATGAACAACGCACCTAAACCACAACAGACTGAACCTGCTGTGAAACACCACCTGAAGGGCCTCCATGGCTGAGCAATGCATTCAACATTATTTCCTTAAGGGAATGTAACCATTCCCACATGGGTCTGCCTTAGACCAGAAACCTCTCAGAGCGCTTTTGGTAATCAACTTAAAGAGAAAATTTACCAACTGTTGCTTGTTTGTAAGCAAATCAAAAGGTAACCCAGGGTGGTGAATGGCCCAGGAGGCCGTTTTTGGCTCTCTGTACTGGGTGTCCAAAGAGTAAAAGAAATACCACTTTGCCTTCACAGAAGTTTAAGAACAACCGACAGTTTTTTCTAAAATTCTCCTTTGTTCACTTGAGCTGAGTTTTATAATTTCTTGAAGTCCCTTTCATCTTCCAGGAAAGAAAGGAAGCAATTCTCTTTAAATAAATAGCAGTTATGTATCCCTCCTGGCAGAGACGAGGTGGGTGGTGGCGGGGGCGGAGCCTGGAGTGAGCTAAGAGGACAGGAAGGAGACTTCAGAGCTGCTGCTTAAGACTGGTGGTAGTTTTTTTAGGTTGCCAGCAGGAGTATGGTGGCGTTATGTGCCCGAGACATAACGCTCCTGAGCCAGACTTTGACATGTGTAGCACCCACAGTAGTCAAGGTGTGGCTTGGTCCCCAAGCAGACGTCTGATGTCCTGACTCAGAAAGTAAAACCCATTTCTACTCTTCCACAAAGATGGGTAGAGACGTTTGCCATTTAGCTTATGTCACTGAGTTATTTTATTTCCAGGTTAGAAAACCTGGAAATATTCTAACATTCTAACATTCTAACCTTCACCCTGAAGGAGCAGCTGCAGAGCAGCAGCTCATTCCAGGGTAAGCTGGCAAGGAAAAATGCCAAATTTAGAATTTTTTTGTTGTTGTTAATGAATGAAATATAAGAAACGTGACACATTTTTTCCGTATGAAAGCATTTCTGTGTGGATTACCAGGGTCTCAGAAAAAGAAAAAAAAAAAAAGAAAAAAGAAAAAAAAAAACGGACTTCTTGCAAAAATTTTGGTGAGAGACATTGTCCCTTTAAAAACTCTTAGTCTCTTATAAACTCTATGCAATTGGAAGAAATTAGTTCAGCTTGAAAACTGGACCATGCAGACTCAGATTTGAACTTTTCCCTCTTTGTGTGTATGTGTGTGCTTTTAGCTGCTTCTAGTCTTCAAATTCTAGATGTAAGTCTTTACAATTTATCCAAAGCTTTGGACATGCCAAAGCTTTTTACCCTTCATTAAGACTTGAATGCATTGCAGGAAAAAGACATTCTTTCCTTCTCTTTCACTGAGGGAAACGTAACAAGCCAGAATAGACTCCAGAATAAGGTTGAGGATACAGTGATTTTTATTATTTCTAGCATAGCTATTGACAAATGCTTGAAGACAGTATTTTTTAAAAAATTAAGAAGGAAAATGGTTTTCATTTTATGGCTTGGAGGACAGATTGGTTACAATTTAATTTCTAAGAGGAAAATTTTGTAGAATAAAGTGGTCAGACATTTCTCTTTTTTAATCACACATATGAGAAATATAAGCTGCATGGACATCTGGAAAGGACCATTATCCACTAATCAGAAAGCAAAAAATCCAAACCACTGTTACTTTGATGGAGACAAACATCTCTAGAGTCACAAGGAGGGAAGCTGTAACGTATTGCAGCTAAAAACATTCCATATGCATTTTCACCTTTTGGGCAGTTCCAAAGCGCAATTCTATTTCAGAAGCCCTTTGTAATCCGACACTCACTGTAGATAAGATACACTGTGAAGATAGTCTGCTTTGCAGCAGTGAGAAATCAAATTGGTTCCAGAAGTGAAGTTCTATGACAAATGGTTTAATAGTATTGCTGGAATTGGAAAGCTTGACTGAATTATTTTTCATAATCATTTTAGAAAAAGATTTAAAAATAACTTTGCCATGCCATGTGGGATGGGGGTTGGGATGTGGGGAATGAGGCTGAAGTTAGAAGGCATCTTGTTTTATTGGCATTATAATTTGTTATTAAAATTTAGGAGCTCAGTTAAAATTAAAAATTTTTGCTACAAGTAATTGTAGATAAAAATATGTGATTCAATGTGACTAGTTATCTCATTAAATAAACTAGCAACTAGCAATGCATTTTTATTATCATTTCCAAGTTATTTGTTTCCTTCGAATTCCAGTCATCCTTGCTTTATTTAAAAAAAAAAAGCCTTTAGAAAAGTTCATTAAGACTGGTCAGGTTTTAGACTTTAGAAGAAGGGTCATCTACACAGTAGGATCTTGTGGATGTAGGAAAAATGAAATCATTCCCCTGACTGAAGCCAGGAACAATTTAAATATCGCTTAGACCACAGCACACACGACTACAAAGCTCTAGCAGAAATCATAGTTAAATAGGATGTGACTAGACATTTAGGACTATTTTCTAAAAAGTCAGGAAAAAAAATAGTTTTTTTCTTTCAGTACTTACAGTCTTTGAAGACCAAAGCCGGGTCTCTGTGAGGCAAGGCTTGGGCAATGATGTGCCTCAGAGATTCCAAGGTTCTGTCCATCTCCGGTCTGCCTGTGCAAGCCTCCTGCACTGTGTCCTCATGCCTGAATTCTTGCAGCTCTGGACTGAATTTGTGCAGCTCATTGATGCACTGGATTACCAAAGAATCCCTTTTAACATCTGCCAATCAGACATTTCCCAGAATCTAAAGACCCTCAGGGCCCTCCTCTCAGGCTAACTTATCTTTGTTGTATGCTGAGCTAATTAGCCTGAAAGGCTGGCTGACAGGCTGGTTCCCATTGCTTCATTCAGTTCAACACACCCCCCTACAGGCTAGCTGGGGAAGCTCACTAATCCTGGGAACAGATTTCCTCTCCAACCAGATTTGGCCTGGATGCTCTGCTGCCTCCAGTCTTCAAACGTGCTGCCCCAGGAACGTGGACTCAGGAATCATGTTTCTCAAAACGATTTCCTAAATTACAAAGGAAAGGCTTGGGATTGCCATTATTGAATAATCACTACCACCAACATAATAGAAACTCCTTTTTGGAAAAGGGGTGCGATAAGGATTGTGATTGGAATTAGCTTTCTGAAATCAGAACCCTCCCCCACCCCACTGACAGTCACTGCTGATGAGCAGTAGCAAGCAAGACCAGATGGGCTCTTTTGCAGCTTGCCTGACCACATTTCTTTTTTTCTATTGCCCTCCAAGACAAATCATTCCCAAGATTGACTTTAATTAACCCTGATATCATTCACTCATAATAATTTTTTTCTGTTAACAATCTCAGGGTGAGAGCCTGGAAAAATGGCTCCGTGCAAAAGCAGGAGAACTTGCGTTCAAAACCCCAGCACCCGTGTAAAAGCAGGCCATTGGTGCATGTACAGGCAACGCTAGGGTAGGGAAGCGGAGGCAGGTGGATGGATCCCAGGACCTGTCTACCAGTCAATTTAGCAGAAACGGGGAGTTTCCTAGTCACTGAAAGAGCCTATTTCAAAAAGTAAGGTGGAAAAGATAGAAGAAGATATCCAGCTTTGTCCTTGGGTATTCGCTGGCATGCGCACCTGAGTATTCGTCCCAGGCACTGCTACCGTCACCACCACCACCACCAATAACACCACCACTATCACCAATACCACCACCACCACCACCACCACCACCAAAGCAACAGCAGCAGCAACAACAGTAACAAGAATTTCTGGTGGGCAAGAGCCAAAAGTGCTACCTTTAAAAAGAATATAGGGAGCTATTAAAAGAACTCAGTGAACCAGATTCTCTCCTATCTATGTATCTATGCTCCCTACAGCATCCAAAATTATGTGTAAAGTAATATTTTGACAAGAGACAAATAGGTCATGTGATCACATTGCAACAAAGTGTAAATCAGAAATGGAAGAACTGATTTTAAGGGCTGTAAGCTTTAGTTGCTGAGGAGCGGTGAAGGACTCCTTCGCTCTGTTTAAAGTCTCTTTTACACAGCACCCACCAAGCTCGTTTTCTACTGTTCCTTCCTACTTTTACATTCAATTATTATGAAATTAGTCCTTTAGTATAGTAAAGACTGTTATAAATAAAGTGTTTTCCATGTGATCAAGTTTCTTCAGCTAGTTGGAGAAGGATGGGCTTAATAATAATAATAATAAAAAAACTAGCAGTAAGTCAATGTTATTGTAATGACTATTCCCTGGCAAATATCCACAGGAAATATTACATTAACTAAAAGGATGCCTAGAGCTGTGCATGTTTTGTTTGTATGCTTGAATCTAATGTGAAGAGATTGGCTTTGGGATACTTTATATGGCCTGGGCCACACTGTGAGCCTGTGAGGATACGTACGAGTACAGCCGTGCCTGCCTATGTGTGTGTGTGTGCGCGAGTGTGTGTGTGGTGGTAATGGTGCTGTTGAAGACCAAACCCAGAGACTTGCACAGGACAGACAATCAAACTATCATCGTGCAATATTTTCAGGCCAGAAAAATGTTATTAATGTTACTGCAGTCCAAGAGTTTAAAATGTATTTTTTATTTTGGAGAAATAAATTCCTAATTTCAAAAGTAAACTGGGTGACTTATGGATGAAACAAACAAACAAACAAACAAAAACACCTCCCTGTCTTCATGAGGGTCCCCTAGCAGTAGAGCAGGGGCTGTGTCTGACATGGGCTCTGTTGCTTGCTTTTGAATCACTTTCCCTTGCCTGGGCCTCCTTGTCGGGCCTCTGGGGAAGAAGACACACTTAGTCCTGATGCAGCTTGCTGGGATGGGTTAGTGGGGGACTCCCCTTTTCTGAGGAGAAGGAGAGGGGGAAGGGGGCAAAAGGGTGGGAGGGTAGGACCAGGAGGAGAGAAGGGAGGTGGGGGGGCTGCTATAGGGATGAAAAGTGAATAAATAAATCAATTTTAAAACGAAAAAAGAGAAAAAACTCTGTTACACAATGATTAGACTGTGTAGTGAGAGTAGGTAAGTGCTTTGAGAGTGACACAGTATTGGAAACCAAGAAAATTAATGTTCTTATTACGGAACCAGGACAAATAATATGGGTTTCCCAAAGAAGTGGCACTAATAACAGACAACAGAAAATTTAGAAACGATTGATGCCTGGAGCTCTGTCAGTGAATGGGCTTTTCCTGAAGATCTAAATTGAACGTGATAATTCTTTAAAACATTTATTTGCTTCTTTTATGTGCATGGGTGTTTTTCCTGCATATGTGTCTCTGTGCCACCTGTGTACCATGTGGGACTTAAACCTGAATATTCTGGAAAAGCAGCCTGCGCTCTGAAAGAATCACTGAGCCGTCCCTTGAGATGCAAATTCTAATCTTAAACACAGCATGTAGAAGGAACAATAAATGTGGCCTAGGATTATGTAAAAATGGCTGTAAAAAGCCATTCATCTCCGAGTTTACATTTCTCAGGCATAACAATCAGGGAGTTAATCTGAATGTTCCATTAAGTTCTAACATGTCTGGTTCTATGGTTATAAATAAACACACCTATTAGCACAGATTTTCTAGACATCAAAAAAGTCACATTTTCATTTCACAAATGCTAGACTAATATTCAGAAAGTCACTTCTAGGGCCAGTCAATCTAACCATCCATCTGCAGGAGACACAATAAATACCAACATGAGGAATAGAAAGACGCTCACTGCCAGTGCCACACAGGAATTTTTAAGAAAACTATGAAAAACATTGAAAACTATGAAAAACTAAGAAAACATTCAAAGCAAATTCACCAACATAGCTCAAAGAAGCATTGCAGTGTTTAGTGATTCACATTTAATAAATGAAAACATTAATTTCAACAAAGGCAGTTAGCATTGTTTCCTCATGAAGCCCAGTCTTTCAATAAAAGTTTTCCTAAGCCTCTACTTACTCATTCTTTGAATGCTCATAAAAATTTCTTAGGTCACGTAGTCATGGCACACACCTTTACTCCTCACACTCAGGAGGCAGAGGCAGGTGGATCTCTGTGAATCTGAGGCCAGCCTTATCAACAAAGTGAGTTTGGGATAGCCAAGCCTACACAGAGAAACCCTGTCTCAAAACCAACCAACCAAACAAACAAATCTTGTTGTTAATGGTCAGAAAAACAAAACAAAACTGTAGTTTCTTTATTTTCTTTGATGTGAAAAGCAACCACGGAGCTGGAAGGGCCAGAGAAACATTAAGCAATGAGTCTGTTTTAACAGGGATTTTAAAGCTCACAGTCTTCACTCAATTAACTACCTGAAGGTTATGCCAAAGGCACAATTAAAATATAGAAATGAGGTAAGAGACTACAGTAAAGGAAATGATGCTCTAACAAACATTGTGAGAGTACTAATTTAAAGGATAAGAGATGGCATCAAACTGACATGCTCAGTGATGGAAACTCAACACTCAACGGTAAACGGGGACACTTAAGTGAAAAAAAAAAAAAAAGCACATTCCAGGCTTCTAGGAGGACCCAGAGAACATGAGGTGACAACATTGCTCATTTTCCTAGTAGCATGCTTAATTGCTAAAAAATAACTCTGATTATACATTTATAAAAATAATACGGGGGTGGGGCCACCAACTGGAATTCAGAAAACACTAAATGTAACTTAGGGTAACCATTAATTGAAAATGAAAAAGAAACCTCTCCTCGTGCCAATAGTGTGCTGTACTCCTAAGAAGGTCCAATATTGTCAATATTGTCAAGGCAGGGAATGGGACTGCTGGTTAGGCTTCAGTCCATGACTTGTCAGCTTCAAAGAACAGGCCTGTAGTTCTGGCCTCAACCAACCCACGCTCTTTTTAAAAAATTATGACTGCTGTATGTAAGGGAGGAAGTACATAATGAGTGTGAGGTGTACATGCCTTGGAACACACATGGAGGCCAGAGGAGCCTTGTGGAGCTGGATCTCTCCTTGAAGGGATTCTGCTGATGCAACTCAGGTAGCCAGGCTTGTACGCCAAACACCTTTATTCAGTGAGCAATTTTAGTGGTCACTGACATATTTTTATTTCTAATGAATCAGATGACTGAGGGAGGGAGGGAAGGAGGACCCTGATTGAGAGCTAGAATAATAATTATCCTCCTTGAAATAATTTTTTCGTTTACATGCTTATACCTTGATGCTAAAATGTTTATGACAAAATAGATGAACTCAAGAGGAGTTAATGTGTTAAGACAGAGAGTGAAGGGTTTACAGAAACTGACAGATTCCAATGAAGGTGGGCAAGGTGAACTGGAAGGATGAAATGGGAAACAGGCAAGTGAGGGTCAAAGCCATGATAGGCAGAGTTTCCCAGGGAGGAAAGTTTCCCAGGGGGAAAGAAGAAGACTCAGTAGTTGTTGAAATGTTGAGGTTTAGTGTCAGCTTTGCTTCACCTCAGCAATAAAGAAGCCAGGAGGAAGGATGAGTGGTTGCTAAGCTCCAACTTTAATAATTAAAAGAAGTGAATAAATTGCTTAGCGTCTGCTTACTGTCTTTTGGGAGGAGACCAATGAGGTGCTTGTATAGAGGCATGTATGAGAAACAGCCAAAAAGGTAATTACTGACACTTTCTACAAACAAAAGTTTAAAACCACAAGTAACATAGTGAGACTTTACTCCAGACCTTTCATCCATTGATATCTGGCTATATTAGGAACTTGTCAATAACAAGTAGTCTGTTGAACCAAATGATAAAGAGAAAAATAATGAATATCCCATCTTCAGAAAAATGGGATGTACATTTCATTTTTATAGAAAAATATGTTTAAAGGGCAGTTATAAAAATGTCCTTTATCCTTGCTAGGATGTCCGAGTTCACCCTCATGACCAAAACCAACCAACCAACCAACCAACCAAACAAACAAACAAACAAAAACAACAACAAAAAACAAAATCAAACAACAACAACAACAACAAAAACAAAACAAACAAACAAAAAACACTATAAAAATAAAGTTTTCACCTAGCAGTGCCCTTGTTCGGTCCATTTCTCTTGAAAGGACATATGCTGTCATATAGTCTTATATGACCAATTTTCCAGCCTTATCTTCAAATTTGGTCTCCAAGAGAAGCACAGCTTGTTCTTTAAAAAACGCTTTTACAGTTCAATCATATAATTAGGGAAGATTTTGCTCACTGGTTAACATTTTTTGAGAATAAACTTGGAATTGTTTAAAACTGGAATAATTTGGCTGTTCCGTTTCATAAGATTGGAGATAATACTGTAAAGACATTTGGTTATTACATATGTGTCCGTGAAAACTGAAAAGATACTTTAATGGTGGCTGGCTGACTTCCAGAACAATTCATGTTTTGAAAGGGATAATTTTGGTTTATAAAATAGATTTTGCCAATGGCTTTTATTGTGATATTTACCTTCAAAGATTAACTATTAGTTCCTCTCAAATTTGCTCCCTCCAAGGCTGGGATTTATACAGTTGGTTGTTTGAAGGAAAAAAAAAAAAAGATTGAAGATGTGTCTATGGAGAGAGATTTGTTTGCGGAGAGGCTATTGAACTCCCACGGTCTTTGAGACACTTCTTAAATGAAGAGGATGGGGTCTTCCACAGAGTGTGCCGGGGGCTGAGACATCATTTTTTAAAATTCATGTTTCTGGAAGTATGTTTGTGCAGAATAAATTAAAGTGAATGCATATATTCATTATATACTCATAATATATTAAGAGAAAGAAAGACTAGGAGAAAAGTATTAGGTTAAAACAGAGGATGTTTATTGGTTACAGACAAATGACTGAAGTATGAGATTAGTTGATGATACAAGGTTCCTGCAACCAGTATTTTCACAGATTCATCTATTTTAGATGAAGTTTCCTGTAAAGGTTACATCATCAGTAGACAATTCAGCTCCAGCTACTTATGGATATATTAAGATAAAAGCCTCATGCCCTTCCACTTCACACTGTAAACTATCATTTCCATGCACTTCCTATGTCTCGTGACCAGAGTACTGACTGCACTTAGCAAGCATTCTGCTGACAAAGAAGAACTGCATCTTTTCAAAAATGGTTTAAGGAGGAATAAGAAACAGCACACAAGGGGGCGGTGGGGTATTTTCCCACAAGTTATAACCTAGGGAAAGCCCAAAGGACAAAATAATAAATTCTTCTGCTCCTCTAAAAGTACTCGGGTAACCTTACTCCCTCCTGTGACTCCCTCCCCCAAACTACAAGAATGTTTTCATAGAGCACTTTTACCTTCTTGGGATGGGTGTTCTTGAACATGTGAAAAGAAAGGCTGTGCTTCCTAAAAAGGAAGGTACCAAGGCACGGCAGGATAGACATCAAAATCTGGTTGTGTGGACTGTCTCCTTAGCAGTTCTTCGTGCCTGTAAGGTAAGACAGGTACGGTGCCCAGCAGTGCTAGAGACGCCAATCAGGTACAAGCTCCAAACCATCCCAAAGGCAACCGTCCTGCAATTCACCTTTTTATTATTCACCAGTTCCATCTTGCCATCAACCCTCTCCCAACCTTACTCATTCTGTGACTTCGGACAAGAAAGTTGACATCCAAAGATGCTTGCTTACAGCCACAATTACAATGAAGTTATAGAGAATCTCTGTAACTCTGGTATGATAGAATAGACCCTGTTCCACAATGCTTTCTGACTTTCAATTTTCAGTCCAGATTCCTTTCAAATCATTCTTAACATTGATGGTGTCCCTGAGCCCATCTATTTCTCTTTAAAATCAAGTCCCTGTGTTGCTTGAAACCTAGTTGCTTTTTTCCTAGAAGCATTTCACTAATGCATCATTTTCCATTCCGCAGATTTCTTCTGTGACGTGGTCTCTTTTGACTACAGCACAGAAATCACACTACTGTCTTCTAATTTTCTGGATGACTTCCTCCTTTGCATTCCATCCTTTTCAGTCTATCTATCCAACCAAATCCTTCTTCCACAGATCACCTCCCCTGCTAACAGTAGCCTCCCCCTTAAGACTTTTTTTTGAGATTTGTTCATCAGCATCAGATTGGTACGAGGCTCTTAAGTAGACTTCTTTCTGTCATAAGGTTGGTCTGCTTAGTCTTGTTTGTTTGTTTTCAAGACAAGGTTTCTCTGTGTCATCTTGGCTGTCCTGAACTCACTTTGTAGACCAGGCTGGCCTCACAGAGATCCGCCTTCTGCCTCCCAGAGTGCTGAGATCACAGGCATCTGAGGTGATCAGCCAAATTTTATCTTAAAAACCCATGTACCTTTCCCCTGGTACCTACACTACCACGGTTTTGGAAAATAGATGTAGGAATAGCATACTCTTAATGTAAGACCAGCAGTAGAATTATAGCAGTTTGGCATTAAGCAGTCACTTTCTTTTTATAAAAAAGGAAGCATGTATTGTGGTAATCATACCAAGCATACTTCAGCATATCAATGAGGTATACTTTAAAGAAATTCATTGACACCAATTTAATTGTTATGGAATTGTGTGTGTTTGAGTGCACTCACCGTGTGTGTGTGTGTGTGTGTGTGTGTGTGTGTGTGTGTAAGCCACAGGTCAACACTGTCTTCCTCAATTGCTCTTCACCTTCTTGAAAGTTGCTCTTAATGAAGTTGAAGCTTGCTGTTTCGGCTAAATTGGCTGGCTAATTTCTGGGAACCAACCTACTTCTGATCCTCAACACCCCAGCACTGGAATTACAGACATGCAACACAGTGTGTGGCTTTTCCTACACGGACACTAAGAATCAAAGTGGAGATTCTCACACCTGCACAGCCAGCACTCCACCCAGCGAACCACCTCCTTCCTCTATATATTAAAACAAAAACAATTTAACATGCTGTAATAGCACTACCATCTGCAGTTTACAATATTAAGGTGAAAGACTTAAAAATAATGACACCAAGAATCTTTGCAAATGCTAGTTTTCTAAGTTCCCCGCACTTCAGGGCTATTCCCACACTCTTGGTTATCACACAACTATGAGGTCCATTCTTTTAACCTCCAACTCTCTACCCAGTTGTTAAGATGGCACTTCATATAGCAAAGCAAAGGCAAAGTAAGATATAGCCTACTGCTCTATTAAGTGTTTTGAGGGACAAAGAATATTGATAATGAGCCTCTGCTCATGCTAAAAGTGGCTATATTCCTAAAACCCAGATATAACATCAGAGATTAATTGGATAGTTGTCAGAAAATTTACCTCGAATAGTTATTTTAAGCTGCACTAACCCTGTGAACATTCTGTGGTTCTGGACTAAGCTCGAAGCCAGCTGCATGCTGAATACATCAGTATACCAATATCAGGTTATTACAAATATAAGCTACATGTGCATGGAGAAACCTTTAATGGGAACAAAGCCAACTATTCAAGAAACTGGAAAGTAAAGCTTCTATCAGACATGTTTTGGTAGGTACAGTTCTGGGCAGATCCTGACCTACCGCTTCAGCTATGCTAACCTGGTCTGCGTTGTGGTAATACTAGAAAAGATGGTTAGTGTAGTGACATTTCTTTAGTAACTTTAGGGTACTCACTAAATTCACACTATGTTTTAGGCACTACATTAAGCTCCCCCCCCCCCGCCCCCCACCAGATCCCAACACAAGGTTTCTCTGAGTAGCCCTGGCTGGCCTGGAACTCTCAAACTCCATGGTCCACCTGCTGTGTGCCTCCATGCCTGGCTATTTACTTCTCTTTTGAGACAGTCATTCTGTGTAGCTCTGGCTGTCCTGGAGCTCTGTAGACCAGGATGCCTCCTGCATGCTTGGGATTAAAGGAAGGTATCACCACCCTGCTTCTTTGTAAGGCTTTTAGTGTGTACACATCCCAAGTATCACAAAAGTAAAAGAAACACTCTACCATTGAGTTACAGCTCTAGTCCTTTTTACAAAGATTCTTCCATCTAGTCTTCTAAGTGTCCCTCCTTTACAAATCAAAAGAATGAACTGAAAGGCTACAGAAGGTATTTGATGTAAAGATCTAAAACTGGAAAGCCTAGACTATCCCCACCTGTGCTGTGAACCAAACAAGGCCTTGTACACCCTGGGCCCCCAAGGAGTATTTATACTTAAGACAGACAGCCTTAATACATTAGGGATGGGTTTAGTTTTGTTTTTTCCTTGTTGACTACGGATATTTTGAAACATGTAGGTTAGAACTTGTCTGGAAAGATAAACTTTTTCCCCCCAACGGTTGCAATCAGATCCTTGTTTCCAAATAGAACCCTCCTCACAAATTCAAATTCCTTATCACTTAGTACTAAAGCTATAGTAACTACAGATCTTTGTCTATTAGGTTGAATCCTGTTTCTGATTTGAATTTGTTGAGTAGGTGACTTGAAATCTTAGGCTAATAACGGTAAGAACCATGTAAATCTATCTTCTTATTTTATCAAATAGAAAAGGGTTTCTTAAGCAGGTACTCAACTCAGTCAACAAAATAAAGCCAAGAAGGATGAAGTCATACACTTTTATTCCCAATTTGCTTTCAACACTTTGGATATAAGAAAATGTATTACAAAATAAACATTCTGTGGTCTTAGTAAACTGTCTTCAACATTATGTTACAAAAATACCTTTGGCAGAATATAAAAATAAGTACCTCAGCTTAAAGAAACAACTGAAGCAGGGCTGCCACATTCCCAGTCAGTATAATTTTCAAAGAAAGTGTACCTGATATATTCTTACAGCCACATAGTTAAATGAATTTAGATAAGGACCAGCTGTGAATGGCCAAAAGAGTTAATTTCACTTAAGCAAAAGAGAATCTATGTTTTTACAGAAAAGCAGTATTTTTGTTTCTCAGACCAGCCGTCCTGTCGGCCATTGTTGGCAGACACTGCCATCTGGTGGTCATTTCTTGCGAAGAGCATCTCCTATAGGTCTGCTCAGGGATGTCAGTCACTATCACTGAATTAGAACACGCCTGAGGAATGTTTGTTATTTTCTTTCCTGTATTAAACACTTGTTAATACTGAGGTAGGAACACATTCTGGAGCCATGCATACAAGGAAATGGGAAAGAACCTTTCAGTCTTCATTCCCTCTTACTCTCTGCTCAAACCTGGGGAAGGGCTGCCAAATATAAAAATCCTGGTAGGACCACGTCAAGTTTCCTAACCTATGACCACACACAGGCAATGGAGACAGCATCAAACAGGCTGAAGTCTGACTAATCACCCACTGCTGACTTACCCTGACTAAACAGAAGGCACTCAGTTCACTCCAGTGGCCAAGTGTGTGCTGTCTCACAGAATTCTAAAACCAATGCACTGATACAGCAAAACCCAACATGATCAACTGAAGAGAGGAAGACAGTACTACAGCTTGGTCTATTAATTACACGTATAGCCAGGACCTGAAGCCATAAAATAGAAATGATTCCAACAGTTTGCAGATATTGCTAATAAAGTTTTTTTATTCAAACTTTCAAACCCATGTTATTTTAGACTTTAGTTATCTGAAGAACTTAAAAAAAAAAAACAAAAAAAAACCAGAATGCTTAGCGGAATTACTATTAATTACTCATGAGTCAAATTTATAGTCTAAGAGGGATTTATTTCTATAAATACTGACTTTGATCCAAAAAGGAGCAACATCCTGGCTCAAAGTAGAATTACAGTGTTTAAAAAAAAAAAAAAAAAAAAAATTCAGAAACATATTAATCTCCCCAAAAGCTGGCTGCTTCCAAACTCGATTTAATATTCTGCATGTTTTCCCTCCGCTGCTTGGTAAACACGTTGGCTTCTCCTTTCTGCAGCCGGCGTCTGGCAGCTGACCTCTGCTGCCTTGTCAGCTGACGTTTCACCTTCTGCTTCACAAGTTCCTGGAAAGATTTTGTAAATTAGTATTACTGATAATCATTTTGATAAAAAGCAGAAAAATCATTAAAACAAAGATTTACATTGCTAATACATTTCAAATTTGCATGCTGAGAATGAATTTTTAAGGCCCTAGTGACACCATGTGAACTAGCAGATAAACTAGAAGCTTTTATACAAATTAAAAATGTATATTCCTTGCAGAAATACACAATAGTTGAACGTACAGATCACCATAGCGCCACCTAGTTATCACCATGAACACTGAGGAGAAAAACAAGGTGAAATAGTTCTTCTTTCTCGGTGAAAGACATTTTTATTTTTTTGCTTGTTTATTCGTTCATTCATTCATTTATTTTTGAAACAAAGTCTCATGTAGCCTGGGTGCCCTTAAACTGGAATGTAGCCAGATTAAGCTTGATCTTCTAATCCTCCTGCCTTCGCCAACTAATGCTGGAATCATATAACAACATCTTGTTTGTGGTACTAGTTATTGAAAACAGGACTGAGGGCAGCAGTCACTCATGGGAAGTCTTCACAGGATTTTCTAGAGATGCAGAACATTGTTTCATAGCTGACAAGTAAAAATCCAAGTCACTAATTAAATGCCATCTGTACAAATCATGACTGAAAAGACTGAAACTTTTTTTGGGAATATTCAGTTCAGAACGACCTTTTCTTTTTCTATAGGCCCAATTCAGAACAATATACAAATCCTACAAGGTAATTTTTTTAAACAAGAAAAACCTGGATACAACATGAAGTAAAATATGTTGTTTTAACAAGTATAAAAAAATGATTAAAACCATCACATGTGTTGTTAAAAGTAAAAACATTCTCCCATTAGAAACAGCCACATGTATATGTATTAAAAGGCATCATACCTTAATTACTTGATTCTGTTACAAGTTCTCAAGAACAGAATTTACAAATGATTAGTGGCCGTGTTGGGTTTAGCATTCAGAAGAACCTAGATTTGACCTCTAGCAATGCAAATGGCCAATAAATAGGTAGATAAAAGAGAATGAAAGAGGAACAGATTTTATAGTTAATTTCAAGGAACTCCCTTTTGTCTTGTATAAATTCCAAAATTTCAAGCCCATTGAGCTAACAGTTTTCCTCTCGTCATTTTATTTTAACAAAATAAAAGGAAAACAGTACGAGAAAAATTTCCTCAGAAGTTGGGTGTACAACTTGTAATCCTAGCTGTTGAGAGGCAGAAGCATGAGGATCAAGAGCAAAGGAAAGGGTGTTGATTAGGGAGGGAAGAGAACTGGGAAGGATCTGGGGTGAGAGAAAACTGCCCTACAAAGATGTAGCTGATGGGCAGCCGAGGCATCCTATGCGTCAAGTAAGGGAAGCTGAGACTGCATCTGACACAGAGTGTCTTGCACCTTTTTGATTGGCCTCTGGCAGGACTGCTTGTCAGGCCACAGAGGAAGAGGACATACTCAGTCCTGATTCGACTTGATGAGCTGGGGGTAGATAGGAAGGAGAGCTCCCCTTTTCTGAGGAAAAGGGGAGGAGTGAAGGAGGGAGGGTGGGACTGGGAGGTGAGGAGGGATGGGACTACAACCAGGATGTAAAGTGAATGAATGAATGAATGAATAAATACATAAATTTTAATTTAAAAAATAGAATGTTGAGGCCAGCCTTGTCTGCACAAAAATATTGTTCATGGAGTTAGGCTGAGAGTCTTATCACTTTCTTAGAACACAGGCACATATATTACAATTCACATAGCTCACGACAAAAGACTTGAAGACTATGATACCATCACACATTTTTAAGACCAGCCTTTGGCCATGAGAGCTTGATAAAGAGAAAAGAACCAGAGAGCTTAATGCCTATTTAAACAGGCACAACAAGATTTATGTGAACCTCATGGAAGGCAGCACAAATTAGAACTGGGAGAGGGACACAGGTGGGGAAGAAGGAGGTTGGGATTGGGAGGGGAGGTGGGAGAGAGGTACAGGGGGGATACAAAGTGAATAAACTGTAATTAATAAAATAAAAAAAGAAAAATCCATAATATAAAAAAAAAATTGAAGAATGGTTGAGCATAGTGGCACATACTTTTAATCCCAGCATACTGGAGGCAGAGGCAGGCAGATCTCTGTGAGTTCCAGGCCAGCCTGGTCTACAAAGCAAGTTCAGGACAGCCAAGGCTACACAGAGAAAACTTGTCTCGAACAATCCTCCATTCCCCCCCAAAATAAATAAAATTAAAGACTGAATCACATTGGAAACTGCAAAATTCCCATCTGGATCCAAAATATGTAACATTTTATCCCTCAAATTCAAACTAATTTATTTGATGCCCTATCCTTGGAAGCTTTGCTTATTCCTGGCAAAGTGAAACCTCTTGCTTCTTACTAACTTGTGCATGCTGATAACTCTCTAACATTAACATGAGATCCAAATATCTAAGACTGTACCCAAGCTTACTACTCTATCCACAGCCCTGGTCCAAACAGGTGGCACAAGTGTATACTTACTGGAGGAATTGTTGAACAGCTTAGGATACTGCCTGTAGATGCAATACTCAAGGTTCTTGTTCTGTGCTGAGTAACACTCCTCATACTGTCTTCATCTCTATAATAAAATTTAAGAAATACAGTTTATCTTGTGAAACTACATGGAATTCAGTCCACTATATTAACATCCACAGAATGTTCTGGAAAAAAATTCACCACTTTCCAAAGAGAATGATTTATAACTGAAATGTGTCCATTTCCCTACAGCTCATTTGTGTTTATCACTAAATTATACAAATATCTCAGTTGTTTCTTTCTTGCCACCTTCTGAACAAAAGCAGACATAGTACAGAGAGATACAATATTGTCATCCTCTTTCTGAGACAGGGTCTCATTTGTAGCCAAGGCTGATGCTCCTGCCTCAGGCTTCCAGGCCCCAACTGCTAATGCAAGGATTTAGTGTACACCATGATGCTCATCCAGAGACAGCTCTCTGAAACTGCACTGTGAGTCTGTTGAAAACCACAATCATAGATATATCTATGCTTTTAGTGCTCAATATTTTAATAGAAACAATGCATAAGAACTCAGAAAACATTAACTTCTAATAGCCATCATTTTTCTGAAAATCTATTTTTTTAAAAATTTCATTTATTTGCCTTTGTGTGTGAATGGCCCATGCCACAATGTACAAGTGGAGATCAGAGAACAATTTACAGGGGTCAGTCAGTTCTTCCTTCTACCATGTGGGTCCTGAGAATCGAACTTGGGTCAGGCTAGATACAAGTGACTTGATCTGCTGAACCATTTCCCTGGCCCTGCAACTTCTATTTTGCTTCTATATTCTCTGTTTACATGACTACTTAAGAAATAAAAATTTACAGTATTTTTTGAGTAAGAACAAATCATTAACCGCATTTCTGCTTATAATACTATTAACCCTATATAGTTTTTTGCTAGACAGTATTCAAGGTATATACCTGAAAAGGTGCTTCTGAATTGGTAAACTGAGTAAAGCAAACTGTCCTCCCAATGTGAGTAGGTGTGAAATCTGAAATATACTGGCAAAGTAAGAGAATCCCCTCTGCCCGTATTTAAGCCAGGACATAAATACTCTTCTGTCTCTTGAACCAGGTTAGTGCTGAGTTAGTGCTGTCCCTGAGTTTCCAGCTCACTGTAGACCTGGCAGTTCAGTTTACAGGGATTCAAAGGCAAGGTCGTCATAAAGCCAATCCTAGGCTTAACATGGCTGATTTTATAAATTTTCAACTTTTTAAAGGTATGAAAGTGTTAGTACATTTGCTAAAAACCATACTTTGATCTCCTCTAGGGTTGTTGCTAAATGGTACTGATATCCTTGAGACACTGGAAAACAGTCACTGGAGATCTTACTATGCAATCATATGGGCAAATGGCATACTTTACATATTTTTGTTTCTAAGCTATATTTGGCAAACACATTTTTAATTTTCCTTCAAATCATTAACACGTTATTAGGATGAGTCCAGAGTAAGTAGGAGTATCCTTAATAAATTTCCTATTGATTCTATTTGGTCTAGACAACATGGACCAAACGAGATAAAAATCTGGTATCACAGCAAACTCTTCCACTAGCTGACTTTTTCTTATCCTTCTGCTTTAATTTTCCAAGTTTATAAATGGCAGTCACCCACACAGACCTATGTGGAAAAGGAACACAATTCTCACATTTTACTTCAGAAACAAAATTGCAAAAATAAAGGTGTCCTTAAGACGCACAGATTTAACAGGTTTGAAGGAGGACCTGGAGGTGGCAATTTTGGAGCTACCCTGGTTATGAAAATGGAAATAGTGCTGAACCTAAACACAGAAACTGGAGCAGGTACTATGAATTAGTTATGACAACTGTGGAGGAGGAAGCTATGGGGTTTGGACATCATAAACAGTAACTGTGAAGATGGTTTAATGAACATTTGAATATTTGGTGGTAGCAGGGACACCAGGTGATCACATGGGAGGAAATGGGGATTATGGTGAAGGCCTAATACACAGAGCTTCTTACTTGCCATGGGTTCACCTGTAGAAACAGAAGAGGACAAAAGTCCAGAGGAACAAAGCTGCCTCTAGTTATCAAAATAGAAATGTTAAGGAAGTTTCTATCTCAATCATACATAGATATGCAGCGATATGACAGAAGACAGCAGAGCAGACACAGAGAGCCATTTCGTGAATGGGTTAGATTATTTAATAATTACCTTTCTGTGGAGGAAAGAATGAGTCAGTTTCTTAGCTTCTTAATTTTCTGTCTAGTGTCTTTTGTAAGAGTGTAGAAAGAAGAGTTTCTTTTTTGGTAATGTTAAGGTTACAGATGTCAGGTGAATGAAACTTTTTAAAGATGTTTGTCAAGGTTTTGAAAAGTATTAGTTGGGATCATGATATAAAAAGCAAAGTTTTTCTTTTTTAAAAATTAATTTAATACAGTAATTCTAAAAGACTAGGGGTGTACCCCTGAACATGCACTGGAAAATGCTTAACAATGCTCTGCTAATCCAGTTTTGTCAGATTAATTTTTGAAATAAATAAAATCACTATTGCAGCAAACTATTGTTTGCTTCTGGATAAACTATCCCAAACCTAAAAATTAGATTTCAGGACTTTTGCTAATTTAAGTTCAGCTTAACAACATTTCAACACAAAAAAAATTCTTATATCGTAATACTATTATGTGGCTTTAAGTACACATTAAAAAACAAAATAAAACAAACAAACAAACAAACAAATCAATAAAAGGCCCAAAGCACCAGGTAGTGGTGACACACTCCTTTAATCCCAGCACTCAGGCACACAGAGGCAGGTGGATCTCATAAATTTTGAGGCTAGCCTTATCTACAGAGTGAATTCTAGAACAACTAAGGCTACACAGGGAAACCCTGCCTCAACAACAACAAAACCCCCAAAACAAAAAGAACTAAAGCACCAAGAAATAGTCTCAGTGGGTAATTCACACAGAAATCACGTTCACTGAATGCAAGTCTCACATACATACACACCTCTTCGTAGTTTAAACACACATTAGGTACATTCATGAAACAGAACACTTTACCCTGTCTAAAAACAGATCTGCTTACCAGACCTACGATAGTTCTACTAAGTGGTCATCAGTTTTACATTAAGGTAGATTTCTGTAAAATTTAGTCAATAGAGTATGGTAATCAGACCAACTGAAAATACAAATTTGTTTCAATATAAAAAGTTAACTTTCATTTTTATACAAAATGATGGCATAACACAATTATGTCATATCATTTGTTCTTTTTCTAATATCCCTCCATCAAAAACAAGATTAAAGGTAAAAAACCAACAAAAATCTATACCTGAAAGGCCTGAACTCCTTGTTCAATGACGACAAGGCAATCAGGTGGGGGCATTCATCCTCACACTCTTCACAGTCGGTAGGGCTTCTCCACTGACCTGACTGGCCATCATGTCTGATATCACTTTCAGTTCCATTGCTCTCCTCAGAAAACCCAGTGACAGACCTATGTGTAAGAACCTGCCTTTTCATTTCGTCTAAGGCTTCATTTAAGTCAGTCATTTCAAAACTGGGCACATCAGCACTCTCCTCTGGTAAACAGACTTCCTTTACTTGGTTGTTGTCTGCAGATACACAACAGGAACCATCTGATTCATCTACTGGGTTCTGTTCATTCTCCATTTCTGACCTCCAGACTTTGGCTTTTTCGAACATCTCCTCATCAGAAGAGGAGAAGTCAGATTCCTCTTCTGTTTCAGTAACTTTATCATCTGGACCTACAGGATGTAGCAGTTCATCATCTGCTTGCATTTCCTTTGTGTAACCACTGGCAGAGACCTCAACATCAAGAGAATCCTCCCTCCTATGGAATGAAGGTATTAGCATTGAATAAAACAGAAAAAACAAAACAAAACAAAACAGCAGCACTCTAATACATGATAAATTTGAAGTGAGTTCAATCGTCCTTCTGTAATTTAATTTTAAACACATTATTTAAATTACTTAACTATGCAAATAAAGATTTTTGAAGAATAAAACGACTAAAAAGCAACACAATAATACAAAGAGTACAGAAACCAGTTGACTTTTAATTTGGTAAATTAACTTTCAGAAAAGGGCTAAAGATTACTTTTGTAAAAACACTACACAGAAAAACCCGACTCAAAAACAAAAACAAAAACAAAAAAACAAAAAAATCTCAAAACAGTAAATATCTTAAGTATATATAAACCAATAGATAAAAATTAACCCTGGAAATGTACATAATTTGAACCCACTATGGCTGGGCTGCAGCCACAGCTCCGGGATCTCTCTTCTAGCCTCTGCGCACTTGCGCTTACGTGCACATACGCATGTGCTGATTAGTGTTTAACACAGACTAGAATCATATGGGAGGGGGAACCCAACTGAGAAAATGTCCCCACCACACTGGCCTAAAGGCCAGCCTGTGGGCAGTTTCCTAACTCTGTGTGATGTGAGTCCATCTCACTGCGGGTAGTGCCACCTCCTCCAAAGTTTAAGAAGGTAAACTGAGCAAGCCACGGGAGAGCAAGGCAATAGGCAGAACTCCTCCCCGGCTTCTCTTCAGTTCCTGCCTTGGTTTCTCTGATGATGGACTGTAACCTGTGAGCCAAATAAACCTTTACACCCGAGCTGATTTTGATCATGGTGTTTCATCACAACAACTGGAACCCTAACTAAGACACAGAAATACTAATAATAAAAAATAAAATCTTTGGTACCATACGCCTGTAATCCCAGCACTCGCAGAGGCAGGCAGCTCTCTGAGCTTGCGGCCAGCCTGGTCTACATAGTGAGCCCAGAACAGCCAAGGCTACACAGAGAAACCCTGCCTAAAAAAACAACAACCAACCAAAAAAAAAAAACAAAACAAACAAACCAACAAACCACCTAAAAGACATGGAGAACACTAATTCCTTAAGATTTGATACTTATTTTTCTTAAAAATGGGTTATGAACATTTGATACAGCATTCAAAACTCAAAGATGTTGAGTTAAAAAAAATAAATTCAACACTCAAAAGTTCAACTGTTGTATTTTAACATACTGACAGTAAGTACTTTCAAATCTTCAAGTTTCATTCATGTACGGTACAGTGGTGATATTCAATAGCAATTGTATCTGGACGTTATTTCAGGTGAAAGAATTAATTTTAGAATTAAGCTAATACTGACCTGATGTCACTAAAGGTTGGGTAGAGCTCACTTTCATAGCCAAAACGTTTCATGAAGAACTCTCTAATGCATTTAACATCTCTGTCAAAATACCTGTAAAAGTAAACATTCATTTTTAATTTTTTTGGTCTACTCTTCATTTATCTACTCTATACAGGATGACGCATATCCTCCCCATGTATTTACTTCTGAACAAACTTTGTTCTTAAAACTCAGACTTCTTCTTAAATTCCCGTTTAAACAAATGGCTACATGGCTAAGAAGGCTTGACTTGAATATTATGTGCAAATTCTTTTAATGTTCTCTACATTGTAGTTTATATATAAATAAGATAAATGAACAGTCAGTTTCATTTAGATTTCCAATACACAGGATAAGCATAATGATTAGGTTTAAAATTGGGTCTAGAGCTGGAGAAATGGCTCAGGTTAAAAACACTCGCTGTTCTTCCAAAGGTCCTGAGTTCAATTCCCAGCAACCACATGGTGGCTCATAACCATCTATAGTAAGATCTGTTGTGCAGGCAGAAAGTTGTATAAATAATAAATAAATCTTAAAAAAAAAAAAGGGTCTAAGTTTATTTTTTTTTCTTTAAAGATTTTTCTCGAAGGGAAAATTCTAGTAGCTAGATATCTTTTAATCAAAAAACAAAACTCTTGTCACTGAAACCATTTATTGATCCCAATAGAAAACTGGAACATTATGAATAAAAAAATGATTCTATGATATACAAACAAATCCACAACTAGAATCAGTTTTAATGTATACCATTCAGCATTCGGGTGGGAAGTGGAAACCATCTGTGGAAAATCAATCATGGTGATGTGGTCATCTTTATCCAACATGAGATTGAATTCATTGAAATCTCCATGAATCAGTCCATGATTTCCCAGCTTGACTATTAGTTCCATAGCTTCATCATACACAGATGCAGGGTCTTCAACATGATGTATCTGACACCTCAAAGTAGGAATAGGTTATTTGTGCATGTTCATTATTTGAATGAGTATAAAAATGTACCTGTGTCATTTCCATTCCTAATCTTCCCAGTTTCCTCTTGTCAGATAGGTGCCCCACCTATTAAAAGGTCACACCCTGCTCCTATCCTGTCTGCTTTTCACTCTCACCTCCCTTCTATCTTCCTTACAGATCATCTTTTTACATCGGCTTTTTCTAATTTCACTCATTCTACTTTCAACAGACTTCCTTCCACCTTATTTAAACAAAATGGTTCAAGACTTAGTTCTTCTATGCTGCTAAATTTAACTTTAGTCATTTCCAGTCAGTCAACTTTTCTCTTCTTGAAATAATTACTTCACTTTAATTATAAGGCACTATGCCTTTCAGATTTTCTTTCCTCACCATTATCAATTTCCCACTTCTTTCACATCCAAATCCAATCCTGAATAACTCATGTTGCTACCTGTGGATATGACTGTCACTGACCAAGAGCTATTACCATCTCTTGCCTGGACTGCTTTAAGTTTCCTAACTTATCTTCCCTGATTATTTCTCAAATCTCACTGATCACATCTCCCCCTCTTCTGCCCCATCCCACCTTAGTCACTATGCTCTTAATACTGCTTTGTTCTCTTTCCAACCATGGCTGTGAACACCCAAGAACCAATGCCTTTCCTTTAACTGGAAAATTGCTTTGGCTAATTTCCTAAGATTTCACTCTGTGAATGGTACTTTCCTGACTATATTACATTAAATAGCAATCTCCTACCTCTAGCCTCTTCATTGACTTTTACCAATAGCATTTATTGATATAATAAATATACTATGTTCAGTTCGAGGGCACGAACTGTTTTGTTCACCGCTGAACAAAACAGATTCATAAATACTGAACAAATGGTAGTTATTATAAACTGAACGAAACTGAGTTTTCAACTCATTTTTGTAAATCTCTTTAGAAATTTGTAACCTCTCAGAAACGTTTTATTTAAAAAACACAAACCTTGAATTTATTTGTCAGGACCTAAGCTTTCAAGCTTAATGAATACTTACAGGGGATAACCATTGATAAGCTCCATAATCACTGCATGGCGATTGTAATCAACCGGCTTTGGAACTGGAAATTTCCTCTCATATAATGCCTAAAACAGAAAATATGAGAAGTTAATACAATCATGCTGTTAAAAAAAAAAAAAAAAAAAAAAAAAAAAAAAGACTGTATCTTCCTAAAACAAGGCTTTGCAAAATTTTAGTCAACCTGAGGGTATTTAATGCATGGATGCACGGTTTACTTACTTCAAGAATTAGCTATACATAAATGTAAGTGTAAGATTGCTTGAATTACCTTTCCCTTTTAAAATGTACAATCACTGTGAATGTAAAAAGTCTTGAGTCCCTTAGGATATTTCCTTTCTATTTTTTAAGTTTCTGTCACTTGTTGGTATGTGCTTACGATACTGAACTAAAAACAAATCTTGTTTTGGGTTTCCCGGCCTAAGAAGTCGGTCGTCTTCAAGGCCAGGCCGTTTAGTCTGTAAATCACTGACGCTGCTCTTCAGAGTACAATGCATGATGCCAGCACGTGACAAGCACACACAGCATGGTGATCTGAGCCAGATGTTACTTTCGACCATTCACACATCTTCCCCTGACATCTGGAAGGCCAGCATGTCTACTGGGCATTCGTCACGTATGCATGACTATCCTACTAATGCTCAATCTCCTGCCATCATACCTTACCTATAGGCTGGGATAAGACCATTGCTATGCCAATCATAATTTAAAATTATATACAATGGATTATTTCAGTCTGAACCACTTCTGTACTTTTGTTGACCAATTTCCAAAATTCTCTTTAATTCAAATGTCTAGTACAGGTATAGTGCAACTCTCAATCCACAGCTTAATCTTTATCTTATTCTTTTTGTCTTGGGAAAATATCAATGCATTTAAGGCGAGTACTATGTGCAGCCAGGATCTCTCTGTACCCTCAATGGGAACACACTTAAAAAGCAACCACTATAGTTTGGAGGAAATGGTTTCTGGTAAAATGCTTCCTTATAGTATAAAAGTGTGTAACATATAATATCAGAATTGCTTATTATACTGCTTTAAGAAATTCTCTTGCCACTATTAACAATTTAACTGCCAGATTAAATAAACTACTCAAAAGGAAATAAGCTGAGTTCCTAAGAAGCAGCTGCTTCCACACTATAGTACTTCTCACTAACTATTTTTTTTTTTTTTTTTTCTGTTGTGTGGGAAATCAAACAGCAATCCAAAGATAACCTAGGTCACTGAGACGGCCCAGTGGGTAAAGGTGCCTAATGACTTGCATTCCATCCCAAAAATCCTCATGGTGGGGAAAAAATAAAAAATAAAATAAGTGAATCCTGCAAGTTGCATACATACACACACAAGTAAAAAAGAGGAAGACAATGCAGCCAGTCCTAATGAGACCTGATAGGCTAGGGTCAGATGGAAGGGTAAGAGGACCTCCCCTATCAGTGGACTTGGGGAGGAGCATGGGAGGAGATGAGGGAGGAAAGATGGAATTGGGAGGGAATGAAGGAGGGAGCTACAGCTGGGATGCAAAGTGAATTAACTATAATTAATATAAAAAATTTAAAAAAGTAAAAGCAAAAACTAAAAACAATGAAGTATGTCATTTTGTTAAATTCAGTTGTAAAACACCATGATTTCCAGATACCATTTTCAATAAGACATTTATGGAGCCACACACATACATTTGCATAACAATAAAACGCCTTCATAAAGAAGAAGCCATAAGAGGAAGCCACAGGAAAAGAGTATAATCAAGAGTTCAAGTTGACTGTAGGGACTGAGTCAGGGGGAAGAAAGATGCTTATCATTAAGGTTTTTATAATGTTTGGTTAAAATGAATTACAGTTATCTTTTTTTTTTTTTTTGAGAAATGTAAAACCATGAAAAAATACCTTCATATAGGCAAATTCCTTCATGGCAGAGAGACGAGATAAATAAAGCCAAGATACATTATGCCTGTGCTTATGGTAATCACGCTTGTTTTTCAGATTTCGAAAGGAGGTTCTTCCAAGTCTGTGAAGCTTCAGTGCAAACTGCTGCCCTTCTTCATTTGCAACAATGTAAATATCTAGAGCAAAAATTGTAAACGTTAGGATTTGTTAGCATTGTTAGGATACTTCTGCTGCAATGGGTTAAACAGATCCAACTTTTATCTGCCTTCATCTGTATCTACTGTCTTTCCTACTAGTAATGCTTCTTTGACAAAACACTTTAGATCCTAAGGACAACCCAGAACGTGTTTATATGTAACTATAAAAGAAAAAGGGTACTTTTTCTTTCAAAGATGTTCAATGCTTACATTTATCATTATGTAAAAACAATCACTCAATTCATTAAGAAAGCATTTCTAGTGAAAAAAGTGACCTCCCCTGCACCCTCTCTGTGCTAGGGATCCAACACAGGCTTTGCATATAACAGGCCAGCGTTCTATCATGAGATTACACCCTCAATCCAAGAGGAGCAATTTAACACCTTCTGTTCCAACATGTTCAATTCAATTGCTTTGATGACCAATAAGCCTTCTTAATAAGTACCTTGCCAACTATAATAGTTCTTCTTCTTTTTTCTTTCCCAGAGACAGGGTTTCTCTGTATAACCACCCTGGCTGTCATGGAACTCTGTAGACCAGGCTGGCCTTAAACTCACAGAGATCCACCTACCTCTGCCCCAAGTGCTGGGATCAAAGGCACGCACCACTACGCCTGGCTGAAGTTAACTGTAATGTTGATATTTAAAACAAGTTCTAAGGGCTGTAAGAAATTTTAATATTTTTATTATAAACAGGCTACCATCTTATTGAGAGAATATAAATCAGTACATATTTTTGAAACTTGGTAACATCAAAATCTATATACCTTTTTTTTTTTACTCTGATTTAGACTAAATTGTGCTCCTCAAAATTTCCCACACCAAAGCACTAAATTTTAATCTATCTAAAGATAGGGACTTTCACTTCCACTCACGACTAAGAAGGAATGAAACTCTTATGAAACTGCTCAGAAACTGGTAAAAATCACTGCAGAGTCACCCTCCACTATAGCACTGTACAATTATGAAAAACCCTGGGTAGGTATCAGCAAGAGCGAAAAGCAGACAAAAATGAAAGGATAAGATCCAGAGTAAGCTTATTTCCACTCTTCGTTACAATTGTATGTAAACATAAAAAGAATCCTGAATACATATAAATGCAGTTGTATTTACATTGAGAATTTCTCAGATTAAGTACGAAATAATCTTAGCTATAGGATATAATCAACAGAAAATTAACTGAATTGTGTATCTGAAATAAGACTAGATTTTATTATACTTTCTATTTTTGTATTGTTAATGCTCACCATTTTACCATTCAATTAGTTTCTTAAAAATTAAAAAATACTTTAACTAGAATCTGTTTCCTAAGGATTTAGATGTCATGTAATTGAAGTATTTACAATAGTTAATTCATAATTTAAATTTAAATAACTGAATGCAAAAGCAATCAACAGGAAGGTTACGCTACCTAAAAGGACTATTTACTGTGCGTATACATTCATATTCATGTGCAAATGGTCTCCCCTCCAACTCAGAATTTTATCTAGCATTATATGTAACATAGCTTAGATAGAAACACAGAAGGCACTCAACCATATAAAATTCCACAGCAACCCTTTTGGGGTAGGTTTCTTAATAATTATCTTATTTCCAAGTTAAATTGTGCTTCCTCAGTTTAGACAATATAAATCATAGATAGGAAAAACTACACAGGACAAAAACTGTATAAAGCCACAATTCAAAAAGAATCATCTCCTATTCTCTATTCCTGTCTTCCACAGAGGAAGTAAATGAATATACAATTATTTGTTCAATGATATTTTAAAATGCTTTTAGTTCTGGGTGGCTGTGAGAGAAAAATGTGCCCAGGGTATTGATATTTACTATAGCTTCCATTACTTTCTTTTGGTGTATGTTTTTAATTACTATAAATACGTAAGTTAGCAGATATAAAATAAGAGCAAATATAGTTTTTGCCAAAGATTTAAAATATTAGAAGAAAATTAAGGCCTGGAATACAGCTGAGTGGTAAATCATGTGCTAGCATAAATGAACCCTGGGTTTATTCCAGAGCACCAAAGTGGGGAGAAAACAAAACAAAACAAAACAAAAACCCAAAACAAATGGAAATTAATTCTTGGTATTGGTGAAATGATAGACTTATGGAGGTAAGTACACCTACTAAATTACTGTTAATAAATATAACAAACTATGTTCCTAATCTAAATTACTTACAGCCAACTTTCTGGCTTACTATTTTGTTGCACTATGAAACAAAAAGAAAGACTGCTTTCTCAAAGTAAAATAAAAACTTAAGCAAAGTCAAAGGTTTCAACAATACTATTAGTACATACCTGACTCTTTGCCAACACCCATCTGGTTTCCAACAGACTCAATTACCTGTCTAGAAGACAGTGTTTTCAAAGCTAAGTAATCATACCCAGCATTTGTCAACCGATAGCCCTGGACAGCTAGACAAAAATTAGGTAAGAACATTATTTATTTATACCGTAGCAATTAACACACATCAACATAAATCAAACATTTAAAGACTGGAAGTCTTAGGTGAGAATGATGACTTACCCTAGCTCCCAATTTCTTCTCTATTATAGAACTACTTATAGTGTGATTCATGTATGGACACCAGTTTGAGAGTCTGTGACAAGATACACACACGAACTGAAAGTATTTAAGTTCAAAATGTTTTATATTAATTTGACCCTGATTTATGCCTGTTTTGGTATATAACCATTATCCTCTTTGCTTTTCCCAAACTGCTTTCTCTTATGTTTATTAAGATCTTCAACAGGCCAGCCCTCACCACAGATGGCTTAGGAAGCCGTGCTCTAGAGTCCTGTGACAAGCTGGATTTTCTAAAGGTCGTGACAACTGTATTACCATCTCATTTGTCCTGCAGTGTGGTCTTTCCACTTTCTATGCACTCTTTGATTTCAGTGGACTCTCATGGAGAGGAATTTTAATTCAGAACATGGCTGCTCTGGCAAGAGAACACATCAAAACATCTATGTCTGTGTACTTCAGTTGGAATACAGACACGCCCTCAATCTAAGGAGCCCGGCAAGCAGTGGAGTTCAAGGTCATACTGGTATTGATTAAAAAGCTTAGGTGGTACACACCTTTAAACCTACCACTCAGGAGACTAGTCAGTTCTGGTGAGGCAGTTCAGTTGAGTCAGTGAGTTGAGAGGCAGTGCAGTGGAAGTGAGTTTGTGGCAGTTCAGTTCGTGGAATTCAGAGGCAGTTTTACTAAGAGAGTTTTACACAGATAGGGTGAAGAGAGAACAAGCTAGACACAGGTGAAGACAGAATGAGCTAGAGAATGAGAAGGAGCCAGAAGATTAAAACTGATTGCTAGAGTTAGTTTGAGGCCAAGCAAAGCAATTCAGGGGGCGAGAGAGAGAGGCTAGATAGAATCAGTCAGTTTGAAGAGGAGTTTGAGCTAGAAAAGCTACGTTGAGCCAGCCAGCCAGAGTTCAGAAAGATCAAGAAAGGGTGAGCTTATTCAGCAGTCTTGGAGGCTGAAAACATCACAGGCCTAGATTAGGTTGGACAGAGGTTAGAAGCTTCCAGGAGTTGGCCTAGGTTAGCAGAAGGAGGCAGTAAGCTTCAGAGATGACAATTAAATCAGGTGAATAAAAGATTTAACACTCTGATTGTTTCTGACCAATCTGATAGAGCAGAAAGTGTCAGTTCTTGGTTGTCTTGCCAGGCAACCTGCACTTCATGCCCTTTGAAGGCCAGCTCTACAGAAAGCCAATCAAGTGAAGACTGACAAATAATGTAGCATAAAATACTCACTTTTAGTACGTTCCCAAGCTATAAGTTTATGCTTCACCAATTCTCTTAAAACTTTATTACAGCCACCATGTTTCAGGCTGGCTATAGAAGCAATCAAACTGCAGGGAACAATTTCATGGTTCTTCATACCCATTTCAACCTGAAAGTAAAGGAATCACGCCACAATAAGCAATACAAAATCTTGTCTATTAAAACCCTGCTAAGAAATTAGCCTCTTGGAAACTTTCCCGAGTAAGTAGATCTCTAGCCACAGCTGTGTAGCCTATCAAGACTAGATTGTGAGAAATGTACTGTTAAGCAAAGCAGGCTACAAAGTACTACTGAAAGATCCCCGGAGGGTATCTTCCGTCAGAGAGACCCCCTCCCAAAGAACAACGAGTCCATTCGGATGCAAACAGCAAGAGGCTTTTATTTTGATTCACGAGTACTCGGGGCAGCAAGGTCACTCGGGAGGACCTTGCGCGCCTCCTTGGGGAAAAACTGGGGTTTTTTATAGGGTTTTAGAGCAGAAGCACTGGTACAGAAGCGAGAGGGCATGGTTACAGGGGGCTGATTGGTACGTTTACACGAGACCACAATTTGCGTCAAAGTTTGGCAGGGGCACCAAGATTCCAGGAACTGGGTGGTCAAGGGGGGTAGGATGACCCCTTGACGTGGCCCGCCACCTGTTATTTTGTTTTTCCCTATCTTAGCTGAAACAGTCTCACAGATATCTATGAGAGTGATTAACACAAACTGTTTTTAGTATGACTGGGGCAGCCTGACCACAGATATCCCAAGTGGGTGACACAGCTAGGATTTCTCAGTAATTTTCCAGTTTCTCATCTGGCCTTCAGAGTTTTATAAAACAGTGGTGTCTCACAAAATGGCGTTAGCTATGTTTAACTTAGGGTGAGGCTGGGGTCTTTCACTACCTGGCACTAACCTGGCTGTTCTGTCACTAGAGAGCATGATCTTAGGGGATTATTGTTGAACACTTGTTCTGTGGCCAAACAAAAAGGTAGTGCATGACTGTAATTCTACAATATAATTATTCTTAACTCCACCATGTTAAATACAGTTAATCACTGAAGTTGTCTCTCAACTTCTAAGAGTAAAAACTCTTACATCACTTTCAAGAAAGGAGAGACATCAGAGAATGAATACAAGGAAAGGATACAGGAGAAAAAAGTTTTGGAACAACTGCCACAGGAATAGTTAACATGTGATGGCAAGATGGAACCCAGGCAAGTAAGGTCAGAAAACATTTCTGCCGGGGGGGGGGGGGGGGGGGGGGGGGGGGGGAGGAGACAAGGAGCCAAGAAAAATGACTCTTGAAGATGCTTTGGCAAAAGACATACAAAGAAGAGCCATGAGTGGTGTTGTATGTCTTTAATCCCATCACTCAGGAAGTAGAGGCAGATGGATCTCTCAATTAGAGGACAACCTGGTCTACATAGTGAGTTCCAGAACAGCCAGAGTTACAGAAAAGGAGGGGGGGGGAGGAGAGGGAGAAAGAAGCTACATTTAGGATATTAACCTACTAAAATACACAAATTAAAAAGAATTAAAACTGGAAGGAATGTACTAGAAAGAATGTACTAGAAGGTAAGGACTACTAAATATCCCTTTTTTTTCAGCCGGATGCAGTGGCACACGCCTTTAATCCCAGGATCGGTAGGCAGAAGCAGGTAGATCTCTGTGAGTTAGAGGCTACACACAGAAACCCTGTCTCGAGAGTCCACCTCCAATTTTTTTCTTCTTCATATGTGGTATATGTGCCATGTGTTTTCCATGTGTGTGTATTGTGTGAAGGCCTGAGGTTCATGTGAGGAGCCTTTCTAGACTGTTCTCCATTTAATTAAAGATTTTAAGAAGTAGTATGGCAGAGTCTGGCAACAAAGTATGGGAGGGTAAAAGGAATGAAGAGTCAACAATTTGAAGTGAAGAAAAAGGTTTATTAAAAGTATAAACAACTGGTAGCAGAGAAGAAAACACCCCAGAAAGCCCTACTACCGCTGCCCCAAGTCACCATTATACCCAGGGAGGAACCACAGCTGTTGCTGCTGGCCCCAGTCACCAACACTGCAATTGTGAGCAGCAAGGACAAAATCCCCTTCCCCTCAACGCACCTAGCCTGGCTCCATGGGCAGCTGAAAACCTGCCCACCAGTGGGGACAAGAAGCTCATCACAAGAAAGGTTCTGGGAACAGTAAAATGGTTCAATATAAGGAATGAATATGGTTTCATCAACAGGAATGACACCAAGGAAGTCGTATTTGTACACCAGGGTGCAGAGGCAGCAAATATTACAGGCTTTGGTGGAGTTCCAGTTCAAGGCTGTAAATATGCAGCAAACTGTAACCATTATATAGATGGGTCCTCTACGCAATTAGCAGCAAATCGGCCAGAATTCTGAGAGTTGGGTAAAGAATGAGGGTTCGGAAAGCACTCCTGAAGGCCAGGCCCAACAGCCGAAGGTTCCCACTTTACTACATGCGTTGACTCTATGGGCCTCGACCACCGTATTCCAACTCTCCTGTGCAAGTAGAAGTGATGGAGGGTGCTGACAACCAGGGTGGAGGAGGGCATGGCTGACCACTGAGAGTGTATATCTATCGGGGTTACAGACCGCGATACCACAGGGGCCTCCTAGCCAAAGACAGCCTAGAGGATAGCAATGAAGAGGACAAGAAAACCTAACAAGATGAGACCCAAGGTCAGCAGCCACCTCAACGATGGTATCGCTGTACCTTCAATTACCGACACAGACATCAAGAGAACCCTGAACCACAAAATGGCAAAGGGACAAAAGCAGCTGATCCACCAGCTGGGAATTCTTCTGCACCCAAGGCTGAGCAGGGCGGGGCTGAGGAAATGCCGGCTTACCATCTCTACCATCATCCAGTTTGGTCATCCAACAAGAAGAAAGGAATATGAAATTCCAGCAATAAGAAATGAACAAATATTGGAGCTGAAGACGTAAGTGCTTGCTTTTTTCCCACTGACCAGATACACTAGAACTAGCTGCATTATCTATGCAGCATGGGGTTTTTATTATTTTTACCTAAAGATGTCTCCTTTTGGTAGTGACAAACGTGTTTCTTAAGGAAAAAAAGGCCTGTTTTTTTTTGTTTTTTTTTTTGTTGTTGTTGTTGTTGTTTTTTCCCAATGGATCTTTAATGGTTTTTAAATTGTTTCATATCTGGTCAAGTAGAAATTTTTAAGAACTTCATTTTTAATTAAGTTTACAACTTCAGTTTTTTCAAAAGTCAACAAACTGCAAGCACCTGTTAATAAAGGTCTTAAATATATGGGATGGGAAAAATGGGGTGGGGGGGGGAGGAGATCATGTTGAAAGTGCAACAAGTTAAACAATAACTGACAGAGAGGCAAAGATGTTCTTAGAAAGAGGGAGTAAGCAAGAAAAGGCAACACCGGTAGCATCTATCTGAACCCGGAGTGGTTAAGTTCAATGTCTAGGTAATTCCTTAGGAAGCTTAGAAATCCTGGCAGAAAAATCCATTACTCTGGTGTACCACTGTAACTGAACCCTTGAAACTTTTAACTCGTTTTTATGTTCTGTCCTTGCTTTCCCAATCCTCCAATACACCTCTTGACTACCCTATTTTTTTGGCACGCATTGAGAAATGAGTGAATGTGCTGATAAGAAGAGAAGGAAAGTCACTATTTAAAAATATTATTTAAAGAAAAGCCCAGGTTAACTAAGGAAGCTATAGAAGGGAAATGCATGCCAAATTTCATGAGATCTTGCATTTGATTGATATTGTAAATGCTACTTATTTAATTTCAAAAAACGTGACTACCAAGGCTTTAAATAATACATGGCCCAGGCAATTCACGTTACATATCCTATTATGTTACATAGTCATCCTTATCAAAAAGCAGTGACTCCTCAACAAGGACTGACTTATTCTAATCTTAGATTTATGCCCTGATCTCTGTGCCATGACACTAAAACTATACAATCAGATTTTGTCATTTTTCCTAATTAAAACATTCATTGGCTTGCGTACACACCGTTACTAGGCCTGCAAGGGTCTACATGATTCGGTTTTCAGGTTTTCCATGTACAGCCCCAACTATTAGACCAAGACATGCCAGCCTTTCCTTTCTTTGAAGACTTTCCCTCCCATCCCTGGGTTTTTGCTCTCATTTGCCTCCAACTCTCTCCAAGGACACCTCTTCTCCTGTGCGTAACACGCCGTTGGTTCGGGACTGGGAACATGACACAAACTAACTTTGTAGTTGGACTAAGAATAAATAAAGGACTCTTGGATTCAGTCTCCATCACTACACAACTCACCACATGGATACTTTCTATTCCCTTTTCCGTAGTCACCTTACCGCTACTTATTCCTTGGTAATCACATTACTAATTTATTTACTGGATTACTTGACGAAGAGGCATCTCCTTGCCCCTTTGTCTGTTTTGCACTCTTTGTTCTGTTTTGCAGAACAGCCTAAGACAAGTACATTTTCTTGAGCGAATCACAGGGAACATTAGGCGGGTTGGGTCTCAGGGGCCTAAGAGAGAAGCAAGCGCTTCTGGGGTAAAAGGAGACGCAGATAGGAAGGCTTTTCACCCTTTAGATAAAAATTAGGTCTTTCTCCACAAAGCTTAGTGAAAGTCAGACCTCGGTTCCCAGGTCGCAGCCTGGGCAACAACCCGCAGACCAGAGCCCTAACGTTCAGTTTCCAGCGACCTTAGAAGCGCAGGAGGAGGACGCCACCGGAGGACAAGCAAGAAAGGCTCGTGCCTTACCGCGGTCAGGACCCTGAAGTCATCGCGGCTCATGTACCGCAGCTTGGCCACATTCACCTTCCCCATGCTTGCTCAGCTCCCGCACGGACGCCCCCGGGGAGGACGCAAAGCAGCTGGGTAATCTCGCGCGCTTTCCGCCGCTGCCGGCCGGCGCACGCGCCCTGTCACCACGGTGCTTGTTGGTAGGTAAGAACACACGCTCGCCTGGCACGGCAGAGTACCGTGTTTTCCGGTCTCAGGGCTAAAAATCACGGAAAAGTGATTATCCGGTCTCTCGGGAACTTTTTCCCGCAAGGCCGGTTTGGCGAGTTGCAAGTGTTTCACATAAATACGCCACATTTTTTTCTTAAGCTGCCAGGACCTGATCCAAAACGGCGCCACCACCCCCGGAGCTTCCGCAAGCAAGGACGCTACGTCACTTCGCGCTACGTCACTTCCGGGGCGGGGCACATTTCGTCCTCGCCGCTCCCGGTCCGCGTTCGGGGCAGCCGCCAGCTGGTGTAAATTATGGGAAAGGGAAGGTCTCAGCCGCCCCGCTGCCCCGGGAAGGCTTTCCGGGAGACCTCCATACTAGACCAGCCTACCGGTGACCGAGGGGCTGTACCCAAGGCAAATGTGTTCACACCGTTCCTTCGTCACGACGGCAGCAGCGTGACTTCGTGACGTTCAGTGTCTGTGTTTCTCTCCTCAACAATTGGTTATATTTTAAGCCTTTAAGCTACTGATCTTTTGGTCTGCTCTTAGCTTAAGCTGGGATTCCTCGTATTATCGAGTGTTATGACCTGCTTTGTCCTTGAGAGATTGCCAACCATTGGTGTGTAATTTTTTTTGGGGGGGGGCGATATGCAAATTTCACTTTAAGCGTTGGTATTGGGATTCAGATGCTTTCCTTTCGAGTTCCTTTCATACTCCACTGCTTCCCATTTCTAAGAACCAATGTATTCATTTACTCCTTTTTGACAGCGGTGCCGAGTATGTTGGTCTGTCCATAGTAAAGCGTATACTAGGGGCTGACAGCAGGCTATTCTGTCCCACGTCTTTCCTGCTGAAGTAGTTGGTACTCTGAAATCAAGGAACAATCCTCTGTCATCTCTGGCCCTACCTTGCATGGGGACTTTGGGGCCTTGCGTATTTGAATACAGGACTCTAATTAGGCTCATGCAATTAAGACTTAACTACTTAAGACTATTCCATTTAATGGGATTTTTTTCGTTCTACATTAACATTAGAAAATATAAAAACAAAAAGTTTGAAGAAGCTACATTGGTTGTCAGTCGTTCTCTTGCATTGCTTCACAGAGCCACCACTAATTGGGTTTTAACCCAAACTGTGGAACGCCAGGGATAATCTGAGTCCAGATTTCTCATCTTTTCAGTATTTTTTCTTTATTACTATTATTCATTACAGTTTATTCATTTTGTATCCCGGATGTAGCCCCCTCTCTCGCTCCCCCTTCCCTCTTACACTGCCATGTCCATCCCCTAGTCCACTGATAGGGGAAGTCCTCCTCCCGTATTACCTGATCCCTAGCCTATCAGTCTCATCAGGACTGTCTGGATCCTCTTTCTCCGTGTCCTGCTTAGGCCACCTCACTAGGGGTAGGTGATCAAAGAGCCAGCTTTCCTTTCTAGGGGAACCCACATGGAGACCAAGCTGCTCATGGGCTACATCTGAGCAGAGTGTCTAGGTCCTCTCCATGGGTGGTCCGTAGTTGATTCTTCAGTCTGTACAGGATCCCCTGAGCCTAGATTTTTTGGCTCCTGTCCCCTCCAGGTCTTTCTGTTTCTCCCTTCTTCCATAAGATTACCTGCACTCTGCCCGAAGTTTGATTATGAGTCTCAGCATCTGCTTTGATACCCTGCTGGGTAAAGTCTTTCAGAGGCCGTCTGTGGAAGGCTCCTGTCCTCTCCTACTTCTGATCTCTATCCTGTTTGCCCTTCTGAATGAGGACTCAGCCTCTTCCCTAGGATCCTGCTTGTTGTTCGGCTTCTTTAGGACTGTAGATTTTAGTATGTTTATCCTGTATTATATGGCTAATATCTACTTATAAGTGAGTATATACCATGGGTGTCTTTCTGCTTTGGGATTACCTCACTCAGGATGATCTTTCTAGTTCCATGCATTTGCCTGCCAATTTCATGATTTCCTTGTTTTTAATAGCTGAGTAGTATTCCATTGTGTAAATGCACCACAATTTCTGTATCAGTTATTCAGATGAGGGCATCTAGGTTGTTTCTAGATTCTAGCTATTATGAATAAAGCTCCTATGAACATAGCTGAGCAGATGTCCTTGTATGGTTGATCATCTTTCAGATAAATGCCCAGAAGTGGTATAGCTGGATCTTGAGGTAGCACTATTCCTAATTTTCTGAGAAAGTGCCAGATTGATTTCCAAAGTGGTTGTACAAGTTTACGTTCCCTCCAGCAATGGAGGAGGGTTGCCCTTTCTCCACATTCTCTACAGCAAGTGTGTTCCTTGAGTTTTTTATTTTTAAATTTATTATTTATTACAATTTATTCACTTTGTATCTGACTATGGCCTCCTCCCTAGTCTTCTTCCAATCCCACTCTCCCTCCGTCTTCTCCCGCTATTGTGTTCTCCCACTGACAGGAGGTCCTTTGAGTTTTTGATCTTAGCCATTCTGTTGGGTGTAAGGTGAAATCTCAGGATCATTTTCACTTTCATTTCCCTGATGACTAAGGACATTGAGCATTTCTTTAAGTGTTTCTCTGCCATTCAATATTCCTCTATAGAGAATTCCCTGTTTAGCGCTGTACCCCATTTTTTAATTGAATTACTTGTTTTGTTGCTTTTTAACTTCTTGAGTTCTTTATATATTCTGGATATTAGCCTTCTGTCAGATATAGGGTTGGTGAAGATATTTTTCCAGTCTATGGGTTGTCTTTTTTTTTTTTTTTTTTCTTTTGACAGTATCCTTTCCTTTACAGAAGCTTTTCAGGTTCATTAGGTCCCATTTATTGATTGATGATCTTAGAACCCATACTGTTGGTGTTCTGTTCAGCAAGTTGCCACCTATGCCAATGTGTTCAAGGCTCTTCCACACTTTTTCTTCTAACAGATTTAGCTATCTGGTTTTATGTTGAGGTCTTTGATCCACTTGGACTTTAATTTTGTGTAGGGTGATAAATATAGTATTTCTTTTTAAATAAAATTATCTGGGGCTGGAGATATGGCTCAGTGGTAAAAGCACTGTTTGTTTTTCTAGAGGTCCTGAGTTCAATTCCTGTCAACCACATGGGGTCTTATACCCATCTATACTGGGATCTGATGCCCTCTTCTGGCATGCAGGTGCACATGCAGATAGAACATTCATAAACATTAAATACTTAAGTCTAAAACATAAAAAAGGAAATAAAATAAAAATAATCCTAGTAATCAAGTCATTTATGAGTAAAGGATTCAAATTCAGTCTTTGTCTCTCACGATACTTAATGTTGGCTTAAACCAGTGGCTCTCAACCTTTCTAATGTTTTGATCCTTTAATATAGTTCCGTATATTGTGGTAACCCCCAAGCATAAAATTATTTTCATTGCTATTTCATAACTGTAATTTTGCTACTGTTATGAGTTGTAAATATTTTTGAAGAGAGGCTTTTTTCGTAGAGCTGTCAACTCAAAGGTTGAGAACCACTGACTTAAACACACAGCCTATTCTAAGATTTTTCGATATTCCCTAGGGAAACGCAATTCCAAACCCTAAAAAGTGAAGGGAAGTAGCTGTGTAAAAAATACTAGATGTGACAGAAAAGCTAAGGACTCAGGATGTTGAATTTCCTTATGCCAGACTTCCCCACTACAGTCAAGCTCATAATACAGACTTGCTTCCCATAAAGGACCTTGAGTGTCTATAATTCTAAATTTTTAGCCTGGAATTCAAAGTATTAATAGTCCACACCTTCCTTTTGAATCAGTTTGTAGTCATGTCTAATTTTTCTTGCTCAACTTCCTTTCCCCACCACCTCGCCCTTCACCTGCAACACTCTCTTCACGTCTTTTTATTTCTTTTCCCCAATCATAATTTGTGATTCAAGTTCTATTTACAATGTGAAGCATTTATTATTTCTTTTTATATTGATTTCCTAGATCAGATGTAATAAATTACTGCACTTGCTACTCAAAACAATAGAAATTGATTTTCCCATAGTTCTTAAAACCAGAAATACGAAGTCATTTTTCAGTGTGATAAAATCTAAGTGTTGGTGTTAAGTGAAAAATAAACCAGACTCAGACAAATACCACATATTATTTCATGTTCAGAACCTGGATTTAGAGTGGTATATTGTGTGAAGATGTGTTTATGGTTGTATTTAGATTATAAAACTAGAAAGGAATCACCAAAGGGGAGGAAAAGCTAAAGGATAGTAGGAAATAAGATAGTACTAGAGTGTGTGTAAGCAGAAAGTAGGTCTGACTATGATAATCAAGAGAATCCACTTTAGCTCACAAGGAGTCCTGAGGAAAGTAGATTTCATAAAAATGTGATATTAAATATCCAGTAAGAAATATCCACATATACAGAGAAAATTTAAATAAGATTAAAAAACTGGAACAGTGACTTTAAATGTCTTTTGACATAAAACAATCATAACTATATATTCATTTGTGCTGACTGGTTACAACTTTATTATAAAGAGTTATCTATGAAAAATCTTTTAGCCAGGTGGTGATAGCACATGCCTTTAATCCTAGCATTTGGGCAGTGGGGTGAGGGTGGGGAGGGGACAGAGGTGGGGGAAGGAACAGGCAAAACTCAGAGTTCCAGGCCATAGTAGTCTACAGAGTCAGTTCCAGGACAGCCAGAGATACACAGAGGAAAACTGTCTCAAAAAACCAAATAACCAAACCCCCAAACCAACCAATCAAACAAACGCTTTTATTTTATACAACTGGTCCAAAAAGACTTTCTCTAAGTTTCAAAATGCTAAAATGAGTTCTAGTTATATTTAATGAACAGCAGTCACTATGGCAAACCTCCAAATACTACAATTTTTCCCACAGGCAAGTTTATAAATACCTCAAAATATCTGCTGGAACTCCAAAATGATCTACAAAGTTTTGTAACAGGGCCATAGAGCTTAGCACAACTGACTCCATGATGGAAGTGTCATTCAGGCTGTAAAACTCAGCAGGTAGACAGCACCACCTGCCACAACCAAAACAAAGACCTAATCCATCAAAGTCCCATATAGTTCTGGGAAGGAATCAAAAAAGTCTTAAGTTTGCTTTTTTAGTTCCTGTAGCTCCACTTTTGGCTAAATGTTCTTGTTAACTGAGGTATGTCAACTCAGAACATGTTTTTCTTTTTGTGCTTAAAATCTCACCCTGAGAAGGGCTCAGTGCTACATTGGGATCCCAAACACCCAGAGTAGTCAGTCACTGGTCAGCTAATAAAGACTTTCTATTGGCTTAAACCCATGTCCAAGTAGTCTTTTCTGATGAATATCCCATAACAGCTTTAGGCCTGTGGATTTTTCATGATAGTTTTTGGAAGCTGCTGTTCCTGAGACAGGTTCATAAAACTTTTTGGAGTATGATTGCCCTTCTCCACATGTCTTCAGTGAATATAGTTGTTCATTCTCTTCAAATTTTCAGCTTTGTTAAGCTGCTGTAGAGAGTCAAATGACTGCGAATCTTGGAAACTTTTAAAACAGTGAAGAGGTTTCCTATGTCACTATTACTCCACCACTCCAAACTCATTTCTGAACTTGGAGCATGCTTGCCAAGGAAGTCGAAGGTTGGCATTAATTGATGCATGGTTGTCACTCATAGTTCTTTTTGAGATGATTTGTTTCACCGAAGCAAATATAACATATGCTTGTGTCAAATAAAAGCTTTCACAGTAGAGTTCATTTAAAAAAAAAAAAAGCTGTTGTTGACTCTTTTTCGACGTTTCACTATTTCTATAAATATTTGTGTTGATACATTTTGTACCTCTTCTGAAGTCACTAAAACAACTGATTATTCAGTTTGTGAATACATTGAACTTATCTTGGGCTTTGCTCTCATGGTTTCTGCTTTAGCCATGTAATTCAGATCATATTTTATATTTTAGTTTTCTGAGGAACCTCCATATTGATTTTCAAAATTGCTGAACAAATTTACGTTCCTACAATGGATCAATGGACAGAAAACATGACATATCTACACAACAGAATATTATTCACCCATAAAGGTGAATGAAAACATATTTGCATGAAAATGAGTGGAACTGGAGATCATCACATTAACAAAATAAGATAGATTTAGAAAGAAAAACAACCTATGCCAAATCTGGGTTTTAAAAAAGATGTGGAAGTAGTACAGTGGGCTACTGAACTGTAGTTATGCAATCTCATTAAAGTATTCTTAAAAATACATCATACATCAAGTGTAAAACTACCCTGGGTAAAACTGGTCTCTGAACTAGCCCTAAATTCCTAGGGTAAACTGGTTTCTGGACCAGTCTTATATTCCTATACAATGTGACCTTGAGCTAAATGTTAACTGCCTACCATTTAACTGTTTCTATGTAGTTCTGTAAAGAGCCTCTGTAAACAATGCTTGCTTTCTATAAAAGCGAACTTTCATTCTCCTGTTTCCATTGTCTCAGAGGCTTACTGCCTCTGCCTGCTAACCTAGGCCTAGTCCTAGAAGCTTCTAGCCTCACTACAATCTAACCCAGATCTAGAATGTTTTCTGCCTCTCAGATTTACTGCTTAATAACTAAACTTTCTTGTTCTTACTGAGGTCTTGGCTGGCTGGTTCAACTCAGCTGTTCTGTCTTAAACTTCCCTCCAGATAACTTATTCAATTTGCCTTTTCTCTGGGCAACTTCTCTGCTTGGCCTCAGACTAACTATAGCAATCTTTTCTAAACTTCACCTGAGTCTAACTTGTTCTCTCTCTGCAGCATGTCTCTATTACTGTCCCAAGAAAACTGTCTCCTCTTCTCTCTGTATTGTACCTTAAGTAGCTTCCCTTTTTCTCTTTCTTCTCACGAGAGTTGGCCATATCCTATTATGTCAAGTCTTTCTCTGATTTGTCACCTTTTCAATTAAACAACACTTTCAAACATGAGTACTTTCTTCTACAAACTAACTTTTGGATCTATGCTTTTCTTTATGTAAAACTTGCTCTATGCTAGGCTGACCTTGAACTCACATCTGTTTGCCTTTGTCTCCTGGATTAAATGCATGTTTGTATTCCAGCCAGATCACACAGATCCAGAAGGTCTTTAGACATGATCTCTTCCCACAACAGCCATGTTCTGAATTTAAATTCCTATACAGCTCTCTGTATATAACACAATTGTGGTGTTTTTTTGTTTTTGTTTTTGTTTTTGTTTTTTTTTTTTTGTCCTTAAAAACTCAAACCAAATGGAAGGCAGGGCTGTTTCCTGCTAATCTGCTTGGTACAGTCCCACTGGTGGCTGGGAAGACTCCATTCTACTTATTTAGGGCTTTTGGAACTTTTTCTTTTCAGGTACTCCACAACAGTAGAAGAGCTACTATCTGGGGAGAAGACAGAAGGGAAGAGAGACAAGTGAGGATAATGGGCAATGAATATAATTAACGTACATAAATGTGTATGTGAAAATCAGTCTTTTGTGCAATGAATACATTCTAATAAAAACACGTACATTCATAATGTGGCATTTTATGTTAAACCTTTTTAATTTTGAACCAGTTCATGTTTGTTGGCAGAATGTCTAATTATACCAAGTATTGATTACTTCATTTCCTTTTATAAATAACAGCTATTGATTACCAGCTGGACATATGTTTCCAGAGCCAGTGACTATCTTTTCCAGTCTTATTAGTTTTGGGTTGTGTACTTAAGTTTTTTTCAGGGCATGCCTGTATAAATTATATATATATTAAAAAAAAAAAAACCCAGCACTAGTCTTTGCATTTGAACAAAAAAAGGGCATATGTTTTCCTCCGTTCTATTCTAATCTCCTGTAGGCTGAATGAGCCTCAACCATGCAGCTGACACCAGTTAGTCTAAGGCAATGTATGAAAATCAAGGCAGGACTCTCATATCTCTAGGTAACCTCATAGAGAAGGCCTTTTTCTCATTATGCTGCACCTGCTGACTCTGAATAGCACAAGAAAGAGAAAGCCACTGTATTTGTACTACTGTAGAGTCTTTGATTATATGAAAGTAATCACGTTCCACCAATATAGGTGGGACTTTAAAATTTAATTTTTTATTGAAAATAGTTTTTTAAATATAGTATATTCTGATAACAGTTTCTCCTCCCTCAACTCCCCCAAATCCTCCTTGCTAATCTAAGATCACACCTTTTCTTTCTCTCTTTTTCATTTGAAAACAAACAGCTGAGCGTGGTGGTGCTTACCTTTAATCCCAGCACTCTGGAGGCAGGTAGATTTCTATGTTTGAGGTCACTCTTATCTACAGAGCAGGGTCTAGAACAGCCAGAACTACAAGAACACCCCACCCCCATAGAAAGAAAGAAAGAAAAGAAACAAGCATCTAAAACAAACAAACAAACAAACAAAAATAGAAAAAAAAGAGACAAGGAAAAAGCACACACATAAACACACACGTTGGTTATTAATGTTTACAATTGATATGTCTTTTAGATAAGCAGCGGTTAGCCCTATGTCACCGGCCAGCAGTGACACCTGAATACCACCTGAGCAAGGGCTAGGGGGAGAGAGAGAGAGACAGGGCGATACCAAGAAGGACACCAAGTCTAGGCTCTGATTCAGGTGTCGATAATAGTAAAACCAACACTTACATAGCAGAAAAGTACAAGCAGCTTCTCACGGAGGCAATTTTACTTAGCCAAAACATATGAGAGCTCACTCAAACTTACACAGAGCCTGCTGTCTGGTTATCATGGTTGCACAGAGTTTCTCAGGGTCAGAGCTCTCTGCTGTAGAATTGCCAGGGTCAGTCTCTGAGACAGCAAACTGTAGATTATAGCCAGGGCCAAGAGGCCGAATTCCACAGCTCAGATGTGCACTCCAATTTGCCATTAACTCCAAAATGGACTGCCACAGTCCTTAACCAGCTCTATACCCAAATCACCACACAGAGACTGGGATTTATTTAATTAACCTAGAGCACAATGCTGGGCAATATTATTCCATCCTAAACCTGTAAGCCCGCATAGTTTCCTACCATTTAGATTTCACACATTATACTTGCGTTTAGTCATATTTTAGGTCCGGTCCATCTCTTCACGTGATTCCAAGACCTCTCCTGCAGATTCTCTGCTCTTCTCTCCTGCCTCCCTCCTCTTCCCCCTCTGGACCAGGATGTCCCACCCTATCTTCTCCATTGCTCAGCATTGTGGCTGGTTGTTTTAATTGACAATATAAAGAACAAATGGTGGCATGTTTACACAAACTTGAGACAGGTGATGCTTAGAATAAGCATCACATTGCAACGTCCGGATTGAAACCAGATAGTGGGGTAGAGAAATCAGCATTTGAATGAACAAGGGTAAATTGTATACATTCCAAAAGAACGTTATACCAACACACACACACACACACACACACACACACACACACACACACAAAACCAGAGATGCACACAATTTTTACACATAGAAATCCCATACAGAAACCATAATGCATAAGAAAAAGTAAGATAAAAAATGCCCAGACAAAGTATGAGATAAAAAAAAAAATCTCCAAAAATACTATGGAGTTCATTTTGTGTTGGGCACCTACTTCTGGGAAGAGGCTTGCTCTTACGTGTGGTTTGTATATGCCGTGAGATTCAGTAGCAGAAAGCTATTTTTTTCTTTGTGAGCAGTTGCCAATTGAAGATAACATTTGAGTTAGGGTTGGAGTTGTGTCCACTTCCCCTCTCAGCTATGGGATCCCATCTGGCTTGGACATGTACATGTCCTGTGCATGCTGCTGGCGCCTCTGTGTTCATATGTGCTTTCATCTTGTTGTGTCTAGAAGCTCTTGTTTCTTTGGTGCCTTACAGGTGTAGAACTATCCCAGCATCTCTGGGGTGAAGCCTACTTGATCATGGTAAATGATGTTTTTGATGTGTTCTTGGATTCAGTTTGCGAATATTTTATTGAACATTTTTGCATATTTGTTCATATATGCTATGGGGAAATTGTTCTATAATGCTTTTTCTTTGTTGGGTTTTTGTGTGGTTTAGATATCAGGGTAATTGTGGACTCATAAAAAGAATTAGGCAATGTTCCCTCTGTTTCTATTTTGGAGAATAATTTGAAGAATATTGGCACTAATTCTTCTTTGAACGTCTGGTAGAATTCTGTGCTAAATCCATCTAGTTCTCAACTTCTTTTAGCTGGGAGACTTAGTTATTTCTTTTATTTTACTAGGAGTTATAGCTCTGTTTATATTACTTATCTGATCTTGACTTAACTATAGTAGGTTAAATATATATATATATATATATGTCAAGAAATTTATCCATTATATTTTAATTTTTCCAATTTTCTCTATTAAAAATTTCTAAAATATGTCCTTATGATTTCCTCAGAATATGTTTTTAATATCCTACTTTTCATCACAAAGATAAATTGTTTGATTGATATAACTCTTAGAGATTTGGAGGTGATATTATGAAAAGGGATTGTAGCCTCTGAGGCATGATCATTATCTGATTATGCTGGTATCTCAGCATAATCTGAGAGGGGACCCCTGACCATATGGTGCTGGTACCTGAAGGTTATAATGAGGGTGAATTAGGGAATACAAACTGCAGTTAGGATAGTTTAAAAGATGCAGATAAAGCATATAAAGGAAATCCTACTCCTTTTCATGATCAAAATGCTTATGTAAACCAAGTTCCACAATCCAAGAGAGCACCTGATATTTTTCTTAGTGGTGAAAGATTGATAGATTTGGTGTTAAGAATAGAAACAAAATAAAAAATTCCAGTTCTAAAGACTTCTCTTTAGCTTCATACAGAGGATAAAACAGGGACAATTAAACAAAAAAAGGCAACATAAGGCATCCAGACCATGCAGGAGGAAGTCAAGTCATCTTTATTCACAAATGACTTAATCTGTATACAAAAATCTCAAGGCATACATACACATAAAAATATACTAGAACTAATGAGTTCAGCATGGTATAGGATATTTGGTTGGTGCAAGCTCTCTTTGATGAGAGGAGACCAAGGAGACACCAGAACTAAAGAATATTAGAACAAAAAGAGAGCATTTCTGGAAAAGAGGGTGAAATTTGACCTTTGGTTCATTATTCTATGTCATTAAAAAAATCCTCTGACATAATCTGATTGGCCTGCTCTTTGATCACCTCCCCCTGAGGGGGGAGCAGCCTTACCAGGCCACGGTAGAGGACAATGCAGCCACTTTTGATGAGAACTGATAGACTAAGATCAGAAAGGGGAGGAGAACCTCCCCTATCAGTGGACTTGGGGAGGGGCATGCATGCAGAAAGGGGAGGGAGGGTGGGATCAGGAGGGGAGGAGGGAGGGGCTTATGGGGGGATACAAAATGAATAAAGTGTAATTAATAAAATAAAAAAAATGCAAAAAAAAAATCCTCATAGTGAATTTACTTCAACTATATAGTCAATAGTAACCTGATTTTAGCTATAGGAAGGCTAACTGAACTCCCACTGGTTTGCCATTTGTTCTCCTTTTACTTCCTTTTTACTGCCCCTCCTGTTTCTGTACTGTCTCTTTAAATTCTCATTTTGATAAATAGACCATGATGTTATAATTTTAGATTGTGAGATTATAGGAAGTGGCATTTTGTGTGTTCCACTCCCTCAAGCCTAAAATGATTTCAAAGCACATAAGTTTCAAAACATCTATGATCTGCATATTTTCTCATTTATTCCCTATGGTAGGACCTTTCCCTCCTCGTAGAGAATCCATTTAACAATAATGCCACGTCACCTGAATTCTGTGGATATTCTTTTTATTTGCAGTGAGCAATCTTTACATTCATCATTTCAACCATCAGGCGTTGAAACCTAGAACAGAATTCTTGTTTCCATGATTGCAGAGTATCGTATTGATTGGTTGAGATACTTCAACCTTAGAGTTTGTGTTGGGTCAGTGTTCTACTGCTGTGAAGAGGCACCATGACCAAGGCAATTCTTATAAAAGAAAGCATCTAATGGGGGCTTGCATATAGTTACAGAGGTTTAGTCCATTTAAATCATGGCACACAGGAAAAGTAGCTGAGAGTTCTACATCCAGATATGCAGGCAGTAGGAAGGGACTCCGGGCTTGTGAGCTTTCTGAAACTTCAAAGCATACCCAGAGCGACAGCACTTTCTCCAACAGGGGCACAACTCCTAATCTTTTCAAATAGTGACACTCCCTGGTGACCAGGTATTTAAAATTATGAGCGTATGGAGACCATTCTCATTCAAACTACTGCAGAGCTCTTGATCCATTAAGTAGCCTGAATATATTAAACCCAATAATCACATTTTAATTATCATATATTATAAATTATTTTTTGTGTGCACTTGTGTGTGTGTGAATAAGTTTCATTAAGGCTGTATATGGGAGCATGGAAGCCTCACCAATGACAATACCATGGAAGAAATGTCTCTCCTTTCCCATCAACCAGGAATTGTGTATACATCCTCAGGGAGTAGGGAGCCCTGTATGGCCTCCTGCCCCACTTCTGTGACAGAATTTTAGCAGGCCCAGTCTTGTGCAGATGATCAAAGCTGTTGTGAATCCAAAATGAAGTAGTCATGTCGTTCCCTAGTATTTCATACTACTCCCTTCCTCTGGCTCTTACATTCTTTCTGCCCCTTATTCTGCAATGTTCTCCAAGTCTGGTAGCACTGTACCAGAGTACTATAGATGTCCTATACCAAGTTTTACTATTTCAGCTTTCCCCAACTCCATTTTACTTATGTAAGTATGCGTGTGTGTGTGTATGTATGTATCTATTTATTTATTTAATCACTTACTATTTCAGCTCTTAAATAAGAAACCCCAACTTGTTTCCTGTGGCGTAGGTGTGACCATTTCCCTCTTCTGTACTCATCTGTATTGTTGCCCCTTCCCTACAGTATCAGTTTCATCATCTTACTCCACATAGGTGTCAAATTGTTAAACCTGTGCATTGAACGTATGACAGGAGTCTACTGAAGGCATCTGAAAGACTCTACCTAGCAGTGTTTTCAAAGCAGATACAAAGACTCATGACCAAACCTTCGGCAGACTACAGGGAATTATATGAAATAAGGGGAGTTAGTATGATGGGGAAAGGATAGGAGCTCCACAAGGAACAAATATATCTGGCACAGGGTCTTTTCTGAGACTGACATTCAACCAAGGACCATGTATGGATATAACCTAGAACCTCTGCTCGGATGTAGCCCGTGGTAGCTCAATAACCAATTGATTTCCCATAGTGAGGGGAACAAGGACTATTTCTGACAGGAACTCAAGGGCAGGCTCTTTGACCTCCCCACCCCCCAAGGGAGGAGCAGTCCTGTTAGGCCACAGAGGAGGACTCTGCAGCCAGTCCTGAAGATACCTGATAAAACAGGATCAGATGAATGGGGAGGAGGCCTTCCCCATCAGTGGACTTGGAAAGGGGCAGAGTGGAGATGAGGGAGGGAGGGTGGGATTGGGAGGGAATGAGGGAGTGGGATACAGCTGAGATACAGAGTTAATAAAATGTAACTGATAAGAAAAAAATAAAATAAAAAAAATGTTAAACCTGGGAAGACATTAGCATTTGTTAACATTTCTGACCTAGAAAATTTATTGTTTGATTTCTGTGGCACCTGCCTCTTTGTCCAGAGTCCTTACAGCTTACCTTTATGTCTGAGGGCAACTTCTACCAACATCTTTACAGTCTTCTGTGCAGCTCTGTGCTTATGTCATGCATTCTTGGAGGGCTTTCCCTACCATTTGTTTGGATCTGGGATGGTTGCTTTGTTTCTGCCGCCCCTTCCTCACTTTATCTAATTGACCCTCTCTTGCTGGAACTCTCTCCTGTTCATTGTATCTAGCTATCCTGATCAGCTTTCTTTTATCGGCTGGTAAAATAATAGATCCTCTGGCATCTGCTTTTAGATACTTAAGAAAAACCATCTCTCCAAATGACAGAAATATAGATTAAAAAATTTCATAGTGCTGACACTTATTAAAGTTGAATGGTGGATATATTATTTTATTTTTTGGGTGCATAGGAATAATATGGGCAAATTATCATGAATAATAATTCACGATAAAAAGGGCAAAAGGAAACACAGAGAGAGGAGTTGAACATATTAATTTTTAGCCAAGTAGGAAGGATGGAGAGTGGCTAAAGCATTACACTGTGTCTTTTTGTCATACACAAGCCAGCACACTTTCTATATATCATCCTCTGCTTATAAAGCTTCTTTATAAAGATTATACCTTTGCTTTGCTTTGAAATTCTTGTCATAGCTGATTGTCCCAGGCAAGGGCACGGGTTTTAAACAAAGACATTATGTAAGCGAAGTCTTGTTATTTAAATATGAAATGTCCCCCATAGGCTCACATGTTTTGAGCATTTGGCCCTCAGCTGGTGGTGCTCTTTGGAAAAAAAAACCTTTATGAGAGGGAGCCTTGTTGGAGTTAATGGTTCACTGGAGATGGACCTTGAGGCTTTATATCCCAACCTCACTTCATGTTCACTTTATGCTTTCTTACTGTGGATGCAATGTAACCAACCAGGCTCCTGCTCCTGCCACCATGCCTTTCCTGTTTGCTTTTATGTCTTTCCCATCATGACGAAGTATAGCCTTGAACTGAGGAATCAAATAGACACTTTCTTCTTTAAGTTGCATTTGTCAAGGTATTTTATTATCTGGTAACAGAAAAGTAACTAAGACATAGAATGTCCAAATTTTGATGCTATTAATATATGAGGCTGAATAATTGTCGGTGCCATTTTTTTTTTCATTTTTGTTGTAAGTGCTGTCTGGTGTACTATAGCATAATTGGCAATAGTCCTGGTCTATATAAGAAAGAGACTAGGTGTTAGTGGCACTGCTGCCTCCCCTCTCTCTACCCCAGTATGGCAACCCAACATGTCTGTAGACATTGATGAATGTCTCCTGGGGAAGAGAGTTACATGTAATTCTGAAGTGCTGAATTATCACTAAGCAACCTTTAGCTGGACTTTCTGCATGCTAATAGAATTGATAAAAGCAATCAGATATCATTAGTTTTTCCATACTAGAATAAAAGAATGGTTGTAGGTATTATAGATAACTAATTTAAATAGATGATGCTGTTTCCAGAAATTTTTTTTACAGTAACATCAATTGGTTTAATACTTGAACCTTCTCATTTTTAAGTTTTATGTGGTGTTCATTTTTGCATAAAATGTTCATAAAGTTCACTACTGTCCCAGTTTTTATTTGAGATACTTTTTTAAAATAAAATTTTTCTGCAAGTTGTTATTTTCATTATTTCTAGAATATAACCTCTTTTTTTTTCTGTATGTGGCTACAACTGCATAGTGCTAGTATTTTATTTTTAGTATAATGTCAGTTTCACAGTGTCTTTGAAAATATAGCTTTTGCTTAGATTGTGGGTATGGAAATTTATTTGATAAATTTTGTGATTCTGGGCACAGTGTAAATGAGACATTTTCAGGTGTTGCAGTGTGTAAATAAGTGAGTGTTTTTCTTGGCTCAGTTTTGCACCATAACTAGCCAGTAACTCTTGCATTGACTTCCTCAACGGCAAGTGTGCCCATACATACTTCTGATTTAATAAAAACCTTAAAATAGGTTTTTGTACTAATATATTTATATCATGCAGGTGTTTGACATAGAAACATAAATTACACTTGAATAAAATTGGTTCAGGGAAATACTAAAATGTGTTAGGGAGGATATTAAAATATATATTTGGATGTTTATTTTATAATCCAACATGAACATTTTTCAGAGCTAGTTGAGAGTTCAGTGCTCTGTTACATGATTCATTTTCTTTCTTGAACATTTCTAGTCTTAAATAGTTTTATTCTTTTCTGTTTCTCTTGGAAGAATCAAATTATTATTTTATTAGTCTAATTGTATAATTTCTTCTTTTTGGAATGCATAAGAAGATCTGAGTAGTGAAAACAATCCATGCAATTTTCTCAATAATTTATTTGTCTGCCCTTTTATTATATTAAAAAAAATAGAAACTGTATAATGTATGCGCCTTGTTTCCTAATGAACACAAATATGCTGCTTGGTCTGTTTAGAGTTATCAACATATTTTACGTTATGGTAAAAATACTGACCACGTTTTAAACCAGTGTTAGAAAAACAACATTGTTATATGAATTTTATTAAGACATTGAAGCTGGTGAAGGGTGGTCTCTGAAATTCAAGCGTGCTAATTTAATTTAGTTCATTAAAGGTACGTATTTAAAATATTTATTGAGTGCTTACTAAGAGACGGTTGTAAATTTTTATTCATTTTTATTAAATGGAGCTTTATTATGTTGCTCAGGCTAGACTTAAATTCCTGAGCTCAGGCCGTCCTCCTGCTTCAGCCTTCTGAGACACTGGCAGCACCCTTTCTCAGCTTCAGCTTTCTTTTTGAGTATCGTTACTCATGGATTACCCATTTTTTTCCATATGAAAATTTTGACTTGAATGAAAATAGGGTAAATGATTAATCAAAAGTAATTATATAACTAAACAAACTGACAGTCTTGATTGCATATTTGTTTATAGAATGATATCCATATGACTAAATTCCTTCTCCTCCTTGATTATGTCCCTAGATGATCTCTTCATAGGAGACCTCTGATGGCTGCATTTGCAAAGATGCTTGCACCTCCTAGCCCACACTGGACTCCCACTCTTCCCCTGTACTGTGTACCTTGTTAGTCATCGTTTTCATTACAGCTATGAACTCTTTAAAGAATTTCAGCCCAATGTCCTTGACATGTGGATCGGTGTGGAATACTACAGTGTGTTACAAGGACCCTTGTCTCCTGAAATGCCAGCGTTAAGGTCTCTGCTAACAGCTTATTTGTGCCACTATGCTCATGATCTTAGCAGTTCAAACTGAAAACCCAGGAAGATCTTTAAGTTATAAAAGGGTGAGCAAAAAACTGCTGGTATGAATTTTGTACTTTACTTATTAAAATTATTGTATATTCAAATTATAGTGACCAGCATTTTGACCACATGCTATGCTAAAGGCTTCACCTGTACTTTCCGATTTAGCTTACTGTCCAATTTAGCTAATTGTGTCTTTGATTTTTGTTTTTTTGTTTTTTCAAGACAGGGTTTCTCTGTGTAGCCTTGCCTGTCTCGGACTCACTTTCTAGACCAGGATGGCCTCAAACTCACAGAGATTCATCTGCCTCGACTCTGTACTGCAATTACAGGTGCGCACCACCACACCTGGCTTGGCTACTTATTCTGGTATGTTCTTACTTTAGTACATTTACCTGAGGATGGACAATTTTGGGAAAAGGGTTTATTATTTTGCAGTTCAGAGGTTCCAGAGCATGTGTCAGCATCCATTTGGAGTCTGTCAAGGGGCCTCATCATGTGTCACAACACAATGGAGAAATGGAAAAGAAGGGTGTGCATTCAAGAGGAATATCTAGGAAAAAAAAAGTCATCAGCCACCTTACAAAGTCCTTTTATTTTTAAAGCTGCCCCTACTTAATAAAGATTTTCTCTATTTTTTGTTGTTTAACCAAAAACTTCATTTTATGATATTTAGTAGATTTGTAGTATATATATTAGCACCCAATTTGCTTTTTAATTCTACTCATTTGTTAAAATGTCATGTACCTAACCATTCTTTAGGGGCTGAGTATGGCATAATGAATAAAATTGTCCTGACTTCTTTTTAGAGCTTATAGTCTGCTGAGGAAGATAGACAAATCATCAAAGGTTTTGAAAGGGTTTTACATCACCTGCCCTTTTCTTGACAACCACAGCATTGTCATTGAAAACAGAAAATGTTCTGGTAACATTTAAACTTCATTCCACTTTCTACAACTTATAGCAAAACTTTGCTTCTTCAAGAGTTTATGAAATTATCACTGATGATTCAAGGAATTTGTTCTTTTCACTTGCTTCTTGGAGTTCTTTAAAATAATCTATCTATCTATCTATCTATCTATCTATCTATCTATCTATCTATCTATCTATCTATCTATCTATCTA
>NW_026592890.1:15288026-15288797 GCF_907164565.1 Psammomys obesus | reverse complement strand
CTATCTATCTATCTATCTATCTATCTATCTATCTATCTATCTATCTAAACATGTATGTGTGTTTGTGCACCTTGTTCAAGCTTGGTGGCTGTGGAGGCCAGAAGAGCATATTAGATTCTCTGGACTTACTGATGGTTGTGAGTGCTGGAAATTGAACTGGAGTTCTCTGTAAGAGCAACCAGGGCTCTTAATTATTGAGCCATCTCTCCAGCCCAGTTTCTTGAGTTTTCTTACACTCCTGAGCTTAAGAGTTAACTATTATTTTCATTATGCATGTTTTGTTCAGAAAACCATAGTGTTGAGACTTCATGGGGATGGTTTTTCATGTAATAGCGAAATCATAGAGGAAAGCATCAAGTAACAGGTAGCCAGCTTCTCCAGCTCTTTAACTCTGCTCCATATTTTTCTCTTAGATTTACATGTAGGGATTGTGTTGCAAATGTATCGGTTGGTGTTTGGCATTCCAGAGTCTGTCCTTTCTGCATTTTGACCAGTTGTGATAGTCTCTATTTATTGAAAAGGAAGGCTCTCTGATGAGGAGTGAGAGATATGCTTACCTGTGTTTTAGGGTAAGCATTGAAAATACAGTTATAAATTATATCAGTTTAGGAAAATGGAAGTAGCAGGTTCTTGTCTCAAGTCTATAATCGCTCTAGCTATGGGTAGTGTTTAATAGAGATTTTTTTTTATTGTCATTGCACTTTTATATCTCAGTGTGTACTACATTTATTTATTTATTTATTTATTTATTTATTTATTTATTTATTTATT